>NW_015386412.1:1272994-1374445 GCF_001527695.2 Protobothrops mucrosquamatus
TATACAAAAGAAGCATAGAATAGTGGAATATAATTTAGGTTTTTAATTAACTGGTTCTTTTTTATGTATATATTTCTTTTATTCATGCAGAACTTATATACCTTGTGGAGTTAGAGATATTATTAATTGTTTACTTATATTTGAATATTATCCTGGGATTAGGTTTGGGAAGTCTCGGGGGTGGGTGGGTGGGGGATGCAGGTTCTATATTATATTTGTGTTATATTTGTATGTTTTCTCTTTATGATGAAAATAATAAAAAAAATTATTGGAAAAAAAAAAAGAAAAGAAACTTAATATGCTAGCAATTGGGAGAATTTTGGTTTTTTTTGTCTATTTTCTACTATTTTTATAACTAAAGAAAAGAAGGAAAAAAGGAAAAGAGGAAAGAAATTATTTTTATTGGGGGTCTGGAAAGACTGAATAACTGGTTAACCCTCTGGGGACATCTTGTGGTGAAATTATTTACTGAAATTATTTCCTCTCTTTGGACTCTGAGCCTGACTTTGACCTTCAAATTATCTTAAAAGGGAAAGATAAAGAAGCTGTACAGCTGGGTGGAAGCATATATTGTCTGATTGTTATTAAATATAGCCTCCACCAAAAGAATAATGGCTTTATATATTACTGAAAGGGAGGAACTCTGTCCAGATTTCAATTACAAGTATATATTGGATAAAATTCTTGAAAATACTGAACTAATAATTGCCTGTACAAAAGAGATTATTTTTCAACGACAAATTAAAGTGCAAAGTGTAAGTGAGCACATTGCAGGCCAAGAAACAGCAGAAAGGGTATATACCCAAGAGACCCGTTCTCAACTTTATCCACAATTTACTGAGATGGAGGAACTAAACTTACATCAGGACTATTAATCTACACCGGAAAAAACCTTTGATGCTAATGAACAAATGATTTTTAGCACGGAAACTAAGGATGTTACCCCAGAAGGGCAGGCTGATGTCCAGACTCCAACTGATTACCTGACAGATAAAAAACCAATAGGAGGAGAACAAAACAACATTAAAGAGGACTCTACATTATTTTATAGACAATCTATTGAGACTTTGGATGATTCAAAAGTGACTGTAATTAAACTAGATGCAACTTCAGAAAAGATGAAGATTGATGTTCAACTACGAGCTATTGAGAATCGCTACAACTTTTTCACTAGCCTATTAAAATGGACAATGGGAGATTCTCCCCTGACTTACAGCAAGAAATGGAGGGAGTTTTATTTGCGGACTTAGAGGCCTTACTATGGAAACCCGTTTGGAACAGAAAGAAAGCTAGAATAAGATATAAATATGGAATTTAAGATTACACTTATGGGTTGCAATGGCTTTATAGAGATGTGGATTGATTTGGATTTGGATTCTTAAAAGGTGTTTTTAGGATAAGATTTAGAATTTAATATTGAAATATAGTAAGAATATATTCTTCGGAATAATAGATCTTCTTCCTTCTTTTCTCTTTTTTTTCTTGGTTTTTTTCTTTTTTTCTATTTTTCTTATGCTTTTTTTATTATTAGACATGATAGCTAATTTGTGGAGCTATAATGATAAAAAGATTGTAATGATGGAAGAGATGAAATTAATAAATGAAGAATTACTGAATAAGAAATAGAATATAGTTGAGAAATGTAAGAATGTAATTATGGAAATAATATGCTTAAATAAGAGAAATTATGGACACCTGAATTGTAAATAATATCTTTGTTTAAGGCTAAGTTAGATATGGTATTTGGAAATTAATAAACCTAAAAACAGGGTTTGATTTATATTGATGAAAGTTGCTGATAACTTCTATTGATTAATTGAATTCTTATTTAGGAATGTATTAATGAATTAATTTTACTTAGAAATGTATTCGCTTGACTATATTATTCTAATTGTTAGAGAGGGAATTTTTTTTTTGAAAGACATTTTATTGGTTTTTTAATTCTTAGAAAAAAGTACTCAGGACACACCATGGTGTTTGGGTAATCAAACATATATAAATAACTCACTCAATATAATCAATGTCCCCCCTCTATTTCCCTCAAATAGCATAGTACATTTAAAATATTCCATTTCTAATTTAAATTTCTATAACTTGTAAACCTGTTTTAAAACTTTGTAAGTTTACAATTACCATAATCAAATTTAACTTTAAATCAACAAATTATCAATTCAGGTATCCCTTTCAAATATATTCTAATTCTTAATCTCTCATATCCCTCATTTTATCACAAGTCTCATTTATTTCTTCTTCCACTACACACATGTCATAATTAAGATAAAATATTACTCTACCCTATACATATATAATCCATCAATCGATCAATCTTTTTAACCTAACAAAATGTTAAACCTTAACTCATTTCAATTCATTAAACAAAATTCAAATTTCATCCAATTGATTATCATGCCTTATCACTTCTACGTTATCATACAAAAACATCATCTTACTAATTTAAAATATTCAATTAATTATTGAAACAATCCAAATCTAAAAAGCCAGTGTTTTTTCCATTCCAATACATAATAATTTTCATGAAAATAAATCTATTATTCCAAAAAGTACATTCTTAGTCTATTTAAAACATCTGTTCTAATAATCACCCTCCTATTTTTTCCCTTACTTCTAGCTCTAAATCTTATTCCTTAAAACTGTCCATACATCAAGATTGCCTTTTAATCCATTACACAATTTTAAATTTCTCTTTTCAGTCTTATTCTAGCTTTTTTTCTGTGCCAGGCAGGTTTCCATAACCAAGCTTCCCTTTCTGCCAGTAGATCTCTCTTTGCTTGTAGTGACCTTTGAAACAATAGGAGTCCCATCCTCTGCATTAGGCATCTATTTCTCTCATCCTCAAAGTTTCGTTGCTTTAAAGTTTCCAGTCTCAATCTTTGATTCTTCTGACCCTCAAAGTTGTAGATAAAAATTTTATAAGGTAAAATAAGTTCCTCTTTTATCTCAGTTGTTTTCTCTTCTAATATGTTTTGATTTATAGGATGGTCAGATGTAGTGTGGAGATCAGTTTGAAGGTTTGACGTGAGACTTCTGGATCTTAACTCTGTAGTAAACTCTTTCATTGTAGCACATATTTCTGCAGTAGCCTCATAAATCTTTTCCAATATAAGTTTGCAGTTTAATTGTAGATGAGCTTTCTCCATTTTGATAGTAATTAAAGAGAGTCTCTTTTTTTCTCTTCTTCTTGTGGAGGCTGTGTTTAATAAAAGTTAAGCAGTATCCACCCCCAGAATTCTCACAGCTGCATCAGCTTATCTTTTCTCTTCAAAAATAATTTGAAGTTCAAGTCTATTCCATCTCCCAAGAATAACCAGAAGCTACGATATTAGGTTTTTGCCACTAGATGTCCTCAGTGAATAAAAAAAATCTTTTCCAGACACCATTTCCCCCCCTTTTTTTCTTTTAAAGTATGTGAAAAAAGAAATAATATTCCAGCATAAAATGATAATACAGCTCTTAGGAAAAAAAAAATTCTGTATCCCAAAGCATATAGAAATAAAGTATAGTCTTTAAAATTTTATTCTATTCTTTTGTTCAACGCCTTTCTTCCCAAACATGTAGAAGCTACCTTTTCAAGCCAGGGAAATAATTCCAACAAGGCTATTACAGGCAAAAAAAAAGTAAGCTAAAGTGAAGAGAGGAGCAAAAAAAAAAAAAAAGCCTCACCCGGATTCATCACGGTGGTTCTTACAGCTTAGATGTTCTTTGACTTGTGGTTTGGGGCAGCAAGGTGATCGGCCATTTTACTGGCCGATCTTCTTCTCCATCGGCCCTCAGAGATGGCTCGGACAGCTAGAGGAGTCGCCGCTCCTCCGCAGCCGAGCGAAGCCTCTTCAACAGAAGTCGCACCCTCCAGGGCGACTTTCGACCCGCATAAGGGTCTACCGGTAGAGGGAAGCTAGCGGACGAGGAGATAAGTCTCTTCGTGCGGCTAGAGGCGCCGCAATCCAGAACCGGAAGTCGTTAGAGAGGGAAATTTTAAGGAGCATTACTTGAGCCATATGTGTATGATGTTATTGTACTTAACTGATTACCCTATCTCCATGTTGTTTCTTAAGCATTCTGGTGTAAAAATGGAAAAATCAATAAAATTGTTTGGAAAGCTATGTAGCCAGCTGCCCAACATGTGCAGCTGCAAAGAGACTGCAAGGGAAATCACCCAGGCTGTTGCAACCAGTAGCAAGCCCCTCAGCTCCATGGAAGGAAATCTCCATGGATTTTATAGTAGAACTACCAGAAAGCAGTGGAAATACAGTTATTTGGGTAGTCACAGATCTGTTTTCCAAGCAAGTGCATTTCATTCCCTGCTCAAAAATCCCAACCGTCAAAACCCTAGCAAAACTGTTCGTTCAACATCTACAGCCAACGCATCATATCAGACAGGGGGGTGCAATTCACCTCCGAGTTCTGGAAAGAGTTTCAATCCCTTTTAGGGACCACCCAAGGACTGTCATCTAGTCATCATCTGCAAACGAATGATGGGACGGAATGTTCGAACTCAGTACTTGAACAATATTTAAGATGCTTTATTAATTACCAGCAAACTGGACTGACTTACTTCCGTCCGCAGAAGTTGCCTACAACAATGCAGTTCACTCCAGCACGGGTTACACCCCTTTCCAAGTAGCCACCAGCCAAAGTTTCAACCCAATGCCAGAACTATCACCCAACTAACCGGCCATCCCCTCCCTAAAGGAGTGGATAGATCAATTAAAAAATACCTGGTCGGTAGTTAAAAAAGCACTAGACGATGCTAGACAAGCTTACAAAGCACAAGCAGACAAAAAAAGAACTGAACCAGAGCCATTCAAAATAGGAGAAATGGTTTATCTTTCAACCAAATACCTAAATCCCTACAGCCATCAAAGAAGCTGAGACCGAAATACATAGGACCATTCCCAATTGTTAGAGTCATAAACCCAGTAACGGTAGAATTGAAACTCCCAAAGTCACTCAGGCAAATTCACCCCATTTTCCATTGCAGCCTCCTCAAACGAGAGCAACAGTCGCCCTTAAGACCAGCTGTTGCTCCACCTCCCCCCCCCCCATTATGGTAGAGGGAGAACAACATTTTGAAATAAAAGACATCTAGACTCCACAAAACATCATGGCTGAATCCAATACTTAGTAGCCTGGAAATATCTTCCCTCTTCCCAAAACGAGTGGGTCCATAAACGCCACATTAACACCCCAAAGCTGCTGAAAAAGTTTCACACAGAATACCCAAACAAACCAGACTAACCTATATGCATATGTTTTTATCTCTCCACAGGTGGATCTCTCTTTTTTTTAAGGGAGGCAGGATGTCAGAACCCATATCAATAGGTTCCCCAATCCTTTCCTCCCCCTTCCTCCTAGGAGTGGAATGCAACCTCCAGCGACTGCTTTATCTCCGCGGCCCCAGAGAAGGTGCGAAGAGCTGCCTAAACATCGTAGCTACAACCAGAGACAGCCCGATATTAGCTCCCTGTTCCCACGAGGAACCTAACACCTGGGGATTGGGCCATTTGAACTGACCGGATGAACTATGGGGTGGGGTTTTGCTTGGGACACTTTTACCTATAGTTCTGCGCGGGAAATCCTCAGATCCTGTCTAGTATGCCTGCTATCAGCTTCTCCTAATAAAAGTTCCTTTTGGAAGAAACAGTTTCCAAGAGTTCTGCTTTCTTGGGATGAGGTTTTTAAGTGGACCACGACAGTTACTATTGCTCCATTGCAACCATTTAGCAAAATAACAGTATCAAAGCCAGAAAATGCAGATACACATGAATTTGTCAGTCAGAGACTTTTAATAACACAGTTACTGTTAAAGTAACACATTTAATTCTTTACATGTTGTCTTCCTAACAAAATTAGAATTAGGAAGAAACTCAAATCAGTTCAACTAATAATTTCCTCTGACAAAAAACATTTCAGAATGTCTAAATCAATTTTAAAATTCATCTTCTAAAGCATAATGTTCATTGCTGAATAATTATCCTTTTCTATTCAGCAACTTTTTTTTCCTCCTGTAATGTAAAAATATCATCATTTCAGAATGTCTAAATCAATTTTAAAATTCATCTTCTAAAGCATAATGTTCATTGCTGAATAATTATCCTTTTCTATTCAGCAACTTTTTTTTCCTCCTGTAATGTAAAAATATCATTAAGGTGTTTAAAAACTCCATTGATCAAGACACTAGCAATTAATAATCAACTATCCTTCCTGGCAAACATGCCTATGGCTGAACATAATAAAAATAAAATAAAATACCATTCTGATGACAAATAACTCTCCATTTTTAATGATGCAATGGCAAGAATTATGAAAAGCCTCTTTATCTCAGTTTTAATATTACACACTTTAAAATACTATAAAGAATAATCTGTTAAACTACAACAGGGAAAGCTTGAGCCAGCCAGTTTAAAGCAACTGCACAAGAATCAGTTTCTCCTGCTCTTGGCATTAATAGAGAAAAAAGGAGAAAAAAGCTATTTTGTAGGAAGCAATGCAGAAAATAATATCAACTTACCTATCAGATTTGAATTAAGGAAAGGAGTTGGAGATAATTCTTCACTGGGTCCTAATCGTTCATCACTCAAATGTTCATCATAGGAAGGAGTATCTGTAAAACTCTGTGCGTAATGATCAGTATTTAAGCTATTATTTTGCAGCTTCACTTACTAAGTTCAATTAAACTGAAATGAAAACATGGAAGTACAGTGGGTCATTTTTCATGAAATTGGATTTTAAATGTTGGTGTCACAGAGTATATAAACTGAAATTACCATTTTTAAACTTCTTCTGAGAACAATTCCAGGAAGACAATAGCACTTTGACACAATCAAAGACTTTGTCACAGTATATGTAACATATTCTTCATAATGATTAACTGTACCTTCCTTTTGTCCTCTCCCCTTCCAATACAGCAAATCCCCACATGTACACATCAAATATGTTTCATACAATGATGCCTGGGCACCTAGGAGCCTTTGGCTAAGACTCTGTGCCACCATAGTTTATGATACTAGTGCTCCTTGCTGCTGCCTGGCACCTATGTAAAAATGGGTAACAAGGTCTTTAGGTGGTTCTTCAGTCCACTTCAGACAGACTCAAGCAATATGTGTTAGAGAAACCTTTAATTAAAGGCTCACGTGACTGTGGTGACAATTAAAAAAATGTTTTAGGATCTCTTCTTGACAGTATTTGGAGATGGACAATTTGGTTATTATAAGTTGCACACTAAAAACTTCCAGTCTGGACTATCTTATCAGATTAATTGGCCTAAATGTATTTTACTCAACCTCCAAAACAAGAAATGACCAAAATCATCCACACATCCATGACAGGCATTCAGGAAAATCCTTAATGACACTGACAACTTGCTTATGACCATGAGGGTGCCTTCTCGTGACTCTGACCTGCTCCCCTCTGACAGGCAGCAGGGAGTAGCAGCTGCCCAGAAAACAGGATGTTCCTAACCAAGATCAAAATATATACTCTCTTTTATATTCAAACCCAGCACTATGTTTTAACAAAATATTGTGCACAAAGCACATCTATAATTTGCAATCTTTCAGTGGCTTTCTATATAACTAATGTGATAGTTTTTGAGTAACAGCATATCCCTGATTTTCATTATTTAAAAAAAATTAGAGTTATATTTAGATTTAGAATATTTGGTAGTATGCTGGTACCACTTTTATTAATAGCAATCCTTTATTAGTAACAATATCAGTAATTAATATTAGTAGTAGTATGAATACTTTTGTAAATTGGTTAACTTTACTCCATCTGGTGTCTTTATCCTATACTGTATTTTTATGTTGGATGTTTTAAATTGTTGATTCTATATTGTAGATATTTCGCTTTTGATAAAAATACTGTTCTGACTATAACTGAAGAGGTGTCATATAATGGAATCAATAAATATCTGCCTATTAGGATTATCCCATCTCTAAAAGCAGACATTTCTGGAATCTGATTGTTACCTCTTCTCTTCTCAGCCACCAAGACTTCCCCAGATTCATCTTGGTCACCCCAATAATGTAAGGCCAGTTGGCCTGCATTCCAAGTGAATGCATCATTCCTGAATTGTAGCTCTTCCCCTGTGCCTATCCTATCTGTATCTATCCACCCTTTGACTAAAATAGAGCTTTCTCCATGAGATCAGCTGGTCAGACGGAAAGCACAAATGGAAACCAGGAAAGAAAAGAGAACATACATACAAGAAGCAAATCCTACCTCCTCGTGTTTCAGCTTCTCCAGAGCTGTTGAAATATCTGAGGTTTTTCCAAGAAGGCTGCCATTTTCCTGTAAGAGAAATAAGATTTAGTATAATCAACCAACCTTTACATTTCTAAATAAACAAATCATAATCATAAGAAAACTAAATAAGAGGCTGATCAGTGGTCTATTTGGACAGTAGTTTATATTATAACTGTACAACTGTACACACACACACACACACACACACTGCTCTTGGAGATATTAGTAACCTGAAGCACATGTGCCACTTAAGAACCATGCTGTCCTGATATAGTTCCTCATATAATTAAGGAGGTGGTGACTTATCTCAAAGAGCACTTGCCAATCTTAGGAAAAGAGTATGCGAACTCTCATGAAAAATAAAAAAAGCTATAATGAGGGTTTGATGCTGTAGTGTTGGCCGCAATGATCTAAGTGCAGCTGGGATTCCCCTTGTGTTAACTAGCTAGGGAGACATTACAATTCTAGTTATCAAAGCACTCTTCAAGTGACTTGTGGTTACCATTTTTTGCTTGAACATTCTATATTCTACAAGAGGAGTGAACCTCTAGTCCAAAACACATCATTAAATTAAAATTTCCTAATATTCCTGATAATTACTGTAATCAAAATAATTGAAGTTCCTAGGAATTGTAATTAAACATCTGGAGGCACACAGATTATATATATATTTTAATCCCACCTTTATTGTTATATAAGTAACTCAAGGTGGCAAAGATACACAATGCTCCTTCCTCCTCCTCCTTGACCCACAACAACTATCCTGTGAGGTGGGTTGGGCCGAGAATGAGTGACTGGCCCAAAGTCACCCAGCCAGCTTTTGTGCCTAGACCAGCAGCCCCCAGCCTTTTGGGCACCAGGGACTGATTCTGTGGAGAGAGGGGACATGGTTTCGTGTGCTGCTTGCATCCCATGGATGGGGCTTCGCTTGTTTGCACAGCCCGGTTTCTGGCATGCTGCGGCCCGATGCTGGTCCACAGACCCCTGTTCTAGGCCAAAGGCTGGTGCTTCAATTAATAATTTAAAACCATTTAATTCTAGTAGTAAAAACTATTTTCTTCAACATGACCCAAACTATTTCAAACAAGCATACTATATTATTGATTCTACAGGTCAGAATTTCTTCAATTGCTTTACTGGACTTTTCTAAATAGAACATAATGACAATAAGCAAGTTTGTAATTTAGTTATTAACTATATTAGAATGATCCATACATAAGCTACTTTGGTGAAAACCTTACATCCACATTTTGGCTGGGGGCACCCATGTTTAATGGAAGACCTTCATGAGGAAACTGCAGTCAGGATAACTGTGGGAAACTTGAGGTCCTCTCTGGACAGTAATGAACTCTTGATTCAAACCTCACACTCTCAAACCTGGACAGCTGCTGTAACACATTTTCATGTCTCCCTAGCGTGTATCTCATCTTTTGATTAGTTGTGTTGGGAAATAATTTAGAGTTGCTCATTAAAAGCACCCCATGGCAAATAGGTTCAGGGAAGGGCTCAGATATTGGATATTCCTGAAATCAACATTAGCTACAGTTAAAGTATACTCTTACCCTTGTAGGTTCGTATGAAGGACTTGACTGACCGCTTGCTCCCCAAGATATCCCTCCTGCTCGTTCCTCCATACCTATCAGTAGAAAGAAAATGTATGCTCTATAATAAAGTGCAAAAATTCAAAAAAAAATCATGAGTTTAAATTATGCTCAACTATCAATCTCCTGAAAGCATTCAGAAGATACCCCAGGACAGCTTTCTCCTGACTATTCACACTCAAATTAGATGGCAGCTTATATTAAGTGAGGATATATACTGAAAAAAATGCTTTAAGCTTAGTTACATTGAATCACATTTGCCTGTTGATGACAATTAAGGCACTTTGGGAAGCTCTTCTTTGTATTTCCTTTATCTGTTTGCCATATAGTAGTATCTGTGATCTTACAGACTGCAGAGTCAAGCTTGATTGCAAGCCATTCACAAAGGTTATGAAATCCAATGCTTCTTTGTTCTTGTTATCAAATGCTTTTTGGAAATTTACAAAGTTTGGCAAGGGAAAAAAGTTTAGAGGTACAACTCTGCTGATTCATCTCTAACTGGTTGTTTTGCATGCTTTCTGGGGCTCTGGATCAACTCTGAACAGGATTCCAAAGAGATGCCTCAGAACAGTGAGAATGTGAATGACATTCCTTCAACCAGAGGTGTTTCTGGGATGTGAGGCAGTTGCAGAAACCTGGGGAAAGAAGTGGCTTCTTTAAAATGCTGGAGACAAGGGCTCTATGTAAGCTCTGATGTACCATTCTGCAAAAAATATCCAAAGTACCGCATACTTCTATTGTTTTTGACAGCACTTTCTAACAATATACCAAGAACAAAAACTTCAAGACAGTAATTCTCTGGGTCTACATTCATCATTTATTTTAAATCAGTGTTGAATTGCTTTACTTTTAAGTTCTATAAAGGTAGCTGATTTTACTAATAAATTTTAGTAACTTTTTCCCTCTAACTTGCCTGGATACACAACTGAACACTTGTGAATAAAAAGGATGTAACAACTATGCTAAACCTAATACAAAATGGCACAAAATCTTACACTAATAAATTGCATGACAAGTGACTTGTTTTTGAGAATTCTCTTTATACAGTAATGCCATATGCAGGACTTACTCAAAAAGCACAAAGAAATGACACGTTAAGCGAGAAATACTACTCCAATACAGAAGCAATGGAATCTCATCGTATGATTTGTATATTATCATTATAAAATGGTAATTTTCTAGAGCATTTCTCAGCGTCACAGTCCACTATGACTTTGCCACATTTTGCAGCTGACAGTGATGTAATAATTTTATTGTACTTGGTCCTAGGAGTGAGGAAGTGTAGTGGCTGGCACCAACAAAAGCAGAAGTCACCCATCGCATATAATTCTTTTCTCCATAAGAGAAGGCAAAATGACCACCATAGCAAATGCAAACAAAGATCTTTCGTATTCCAATGCAAAGAAAGAAAACAATACATTTAAACGACTGCAAAACCTACAGTACACATACTCTATAAATAGTGCTACAATTAGCACCTATAGCTTACATAGATGTAAGCAAGATTCCACTCCCATGAAAGACATTCTATTAAACTCACTTCTTATACTAAATTAGTAGGACTGCCTTTCTTCCTCTTGTGATCAAAATACAAAACAAGAAATACTAAGTTCTTGAATAGGGTGATCACCAGAGAGAAAAATTGTGGCTATGAGGACAGGAATCAGATAGTCAGGTGTTCCTTGTTTACTTAACAACTTTCAAAAGCAGCAGGAAATAAGCCAAAGAAATCATTTCACACTCACACAATTTCCATAATCATATTTAAAGATTCAAACCGGGCCAGTAAGTAATTTTCTCCCAAAGCCGAATAACTGGTTTATTAAGTGATCATGCAAAAATCAGGCTATGGAAAAACAAAAAGCACTGTCTATACCAGGGGTAGGCAATCTTGGCTCTTTTATGACTCGTGGACTTCAACTCCCAGAATTCCTGAGCCAGCCATGCTGAGGGGAAA
This sequence comes from Protobothrops mucrosquamatus, assembly GCF_001527695.2. Taxonomy (NCBI): domain Eukaryota; kingdom Metazoa; phylum Chordata; class Lepidosauria; order Squamata; family Viperidae; genus Protobothrops; species Protobothrops mucrosquamatus. Next base: position 1,284,818 of record NW_015386412.1, read on the forward strand.
GGGAGAGGTTTCCAAGCTGAGCCATGCTGGCTCAGGAATTCTGGGAGTTGAAGTCCACGTGTCATAAAAGAGCCAAGGTTGCCTACCCCTGGTCTATACATTTCTGTTTCACACAAGGAGTCATTATTTTACTGTAATAATCTTTAGGTGATGGGTTTTTTTTACATCTTTAAATATTTTTTGATTATGCACTCTATTTTTTTTATTTAATTGAAAATTTTATAACATTTTACAATATAAGTCCCTCCCTCAAACCCACCCTTCCACCCCCCTCCCTCCCCCCCACTTCCCAGAGCCAATCACAGGAATAATAATAAAATAATAAATCTATAACCTCCTTTAACTCTATCTGAAAACTGTTAAAATAACAAATCTGTAACCTCCTTTAACTCTCTTTTCAACAGATATATAATTAATAAACACGATAATAATAGTATCATATTAATAGTTAAAATTAAAAATAAGTACTCTAAAATTCAATTAAAATTCAATTAAACGCAATAATATTAATATCATATTAAGAAATAAAAAATAAAACTAAATCATTTAAGCAACAATAACATTCTGGACTTCACTAAAAAAAAAACCCCCACTCTTTTAGACCCATATCCAATTAATAAACACACTAATAATAACATCATACTAACAATTAAAAATAATAATAAGTAAACTGTTATAACATTTAAACAACAATAATGGTCTAAAATTCATAATCTACTCTATTATTAATAAATTGCTCCCTAAACAAAATCAATCAAAGAAGAGAAAGAAAAACAAACAAACAAAAAAAAACCCATCCTTCCATAACCTTATTCATTCTTCTTGCCGTTAAATTAAAAAGCAAAAAAAATAAAAAAATTCTTATTTCCAAAATTAATATCTCAATTCATACGTCCAGATTTTTAAGTACTCTCTTTATCATTTAAACAACAATAACATTCTGGACTTCACTAAAAAAAACCCCACTCTTTTAGACCCATATCCAGTTATTAAGCACACTAATAACAAAATCATTAACAATTAAAAATAATAATAAGTAAACTGTTATAAACAACAATAATAGTCTAAAATTCATAATCTACTCTATTATCAACATAATAAATTGCTCCCTAAACAAAATCAATCAAAGAGAAAAGAAAAAAAAAAACATCCTTTCACAGCCTTATTCATTCTTCTTGCAGTTAGATTAAAAAACAAACGAACAAAAAAAAATTTCTTATTTCCAAAATTAATATCTCAGTTCATATGTCCACATTTTTAAGTACTCTCTTTCTTGCATCTATAAGCTGCACTAAGTTACTTAGTTTCATCTTGATCTTGTGATTTTGTCGCACTTGATGATAGTATAACTCCTTCAACCACTTAATCTTCATAAGTTCCTTCCTTCCTGGTACCTTGTCGGACAAAAGGGCAGAATCTTTTCTTCTTCTAAATACTTTAAGTGGTATTTTCTGCTTATAAAAAAGCTGAATGATTCCATTACGAATTGATTTTCTAGAAGAGTAGATAACAACATCTCTTGGAAGGTTTTTCTGTCTTGCAACCCGTAAATTAATTCTATAATTTTTTTCCATTTCTCTCATAATATCTTCAGGCTGACAATTCAGAACCATAACCAAATCTGCTGCATCCTCTTCCTCCGATTTCTCTCGAGGATTTTCTCTTATTATCGAAGCATATTCCAATTCTCTATACTGTGACATAACGACCTCATTTTGAATTAAGTCCACTTTTTCCTCCATTTCCAATTCAAATTCCAAACTTTCAACATATTCCTCTACTTCCTTGTCCCATCCATCAACACATTCTTCATGACATGCTAAGCCTTGAGAGGCAGACAATAAATCTTTTCTCATCTCTGCATTTTTCTCTTCAAATTTCTTATCAGTAAGTTTCTCCATATCCATTCTAATCTGTCTTACAATGTCTTTCAATACATCCTGTATCTCTTTCAATATAAATGCTGAAGTTAGGGGGGAAGGCGGANACTTGCACAAACAATCCAAAGTAGCTAAATCTGTTACAATAAAATAATCCAAGAGAGAGTTTCCAAAAAGTAAAAGTCTCATATATTTCCAAAAAACGAAAGTCTCATAAGTTTCAATCAAACGAAAAGAAACGCCCTTCCGCAGCCATATTCCTTCTTCTTCAAATTAGAATAAATACAAAGAAGATTCCAGAGTTAAGGTCCCATTTCGAACAGTTTTCAAAAAATCCTGTTAGGCTCTGTCTGCATGATAGGTGTACTCACAGTCATTAATTTCCTAAAACAGCAGAGATTAGATGCGCGTCTGGCTTCGTTCTATTGAACGAAGGAGCCCGAAGCACGGAGAAGTCCCCGACTCTGGGGGAGCTCACCTAGCCCTCCCAGCTGGAAAAATGCGAAGGCTAAGGAGCTCTACCCCTATCGGGGAAGCTCACCCCCTCCCCTTTGCCCGGGGAGGGGGATTGAGCCGCGGAACAGCTGTTCCTGCGGCTCTAACGTGTCCTTGGGGCAGGCAGCCTCGAAGGGAAGCTGCCATCGGCGCCGCGATCCAACCGGAAGCTCCGATTATGCACTCTATTGAAAATAGTTTGAAAACAGTTTTTCAATGTCATGCAAATAATGATAATGTCAAAGTATCACTTTTGTTACTGAATTACTTTCTTACTATTGAATAGCAAACCAGACACAAAGGTGTAATACCAAAAAGCCATTGGCTTTGCCAGCCAATCAACTGCACTTGACCCAAATAACACACTTCCCAACAAACAACATTCTATCAAGACCCCTAATTATGATTTTCTAGGAAAGCTGTGAAATCCCACCTGCTTCCTTATTATTTTGCACTTTCACTAGACTGTTCCTGGGTTTTGCCCTTACAATAAATCAGATTTACTTATGCAAGCCACCTAGATTTGTTTTTTACTTTCGTAAGCAAGCCAAGATGCTCTTAACAAGTTGTAATAGGACTGTTGAAAATAGTGTAACAATACTGCTATCGCATGTTCAGAACCTCCATCAGCCCTCTTAAGTGAAAGCAAAATTCATCCCTCCTTCCCACTTGCTCCCCCCCTCCCCTCAGCTGCTTTCTGCAAGTCAAAGCCTAATTACTGCAAAATAAAGTCAAGCATAATGGCCTAAATCAAGGGTCTTCAAACTTGGCCCTTTTATGACTTGTGGACTTCAACTCCCAGAATTCCTCAGCCAGGCACACTGGGTGAGGAATTCTGGGAGTTGAAATCCACAAGTCATAAAAGGGCCAAGTTTGAAGACCCCTGGCCTAAATGATCTTTGGCAGAAACAAGAATATAGATACATCAAAAAGTAGTCCATTAAGTTTACTTAATATTTCAAAATTCCTCCATTCCAATGAGAATTCTTTTAACTAAAGCAGATAAATTAACAGGGAAAAGTATGCAGTGCATTAATAGTATTAATAAAATAATTTTTCAAAAATGGGGAAAAAAGGCTATGCAAAATTATTTCATAAACACTCCCCAAAACTGACCCAATTGCTCATCTTCTTGTTCCTGGGACACACACGCCAAGCAAGAAATCTACTATTGATAGTTACCGCAGATCAGCAATCCACTGTTGCAAATCAGGTACAGATTTATTCATCCAATGTCCATTGCTTTCTTTTATCATCCCTATGAATGAAACACCGCTCTTCAGTCTTCAAGTGTTTTAAATATTAGGGATGTAATATTCGAACATCTTTATCCATAACCATCAATTCAAAGTCTTTTTAATAATTCTTTAGACTTTTAGCTCAAAACACAGTAATACCAAGTTAGGATTATAATGCCTGGACTTTATTTCTACCAAGGCAACTGCAACTCATTATTATTGAGCATTCTTTAAAGTGCCAGATATACCTGAAACAGAATTTTCTATTGTACTTCTATTATAAAATTAAATTTTTATATTGTTCAAGGCCAACTTCCATTGCTTTACAAAAGCACAATACCCATGCTCATTATCCCAAAGCTTACATGAAATTCATGTTAATTATGTTATCATCTTTCTTCAACTTCTTATAAAAGTAGATTATTTGCATAGGAGCTTCAATCTATTCTTCCAAAGCTTTTAGCAACTACAACATTTCACAAATAGCAATCAAACTATGATCCCAAATAAACAAATAGTCCAAAGAAGCTGAAAAACTGCCAAAATAGTAAACCAAAACTAGTTTTTCTTTAAAAAAAAAACCAGCCTTCATCTGAATTTTATCTGAAGTAATGTAAAAAATTTAGCAGCAATTGATTTTTCCCATATTGAGGTTTTTTATGGCTAAAATAGTCAACATTCTACCTGCAACCTATTACTGTCCATATGGATCTTGCCATATTAATTCCAGTCAAAGTTAAGGAAAACGTACATACAGTAGGTTTAGACAAGCATTCCTTGTTTCATTCCAAGTAGGTCTTTACCAAGCATGAGACTTCCTATGTAGGTAATCCCCAACTTATGAACACAAATGAGTCTGGAATTTTGGTCATACATTGTTGAATCATGTGACTGGATTCAATTTCACAAATGTTTTCATGAGTTGATAAGTAAGTCATCGTGATTAAGTGAATCACCTGGTTTTTAAGTCCGAATCCAGGTTCTCTAATGGGTGTTTTTTGCTGGAAAATGGCAAAAAGTGTTGCAAAATGTGATCATGTGGCCACAGGACCTCTGCCAACTGATTGTAAATGTGAGCCGATGACCAAGTGCCCATAATGCAATCACATGACTGTAGAGGTGGTGTGGTAGTTGTAACTTAAAGGATTGGTCGTAAGTAATTTTTCTGAGTCCCTCATAACTCTGAACAGTTAACTAACCATTTGCAAATCGAGGACTAACTGTTATGTCACAAATGATTTATAGGATGCCATTATCTGCCATACTGACATGCTTCTTTGAAGGATATAAAACTATTTGACACTAAGATAGAGTCTTTAATCATATTCTCTGTTTGGCAAAGTCCTACTTGATTGGAGTAGCATATAAATCCCAGGAAACAAATACATAAAGTAGAAATACAAAATAAAAAATGTGATTTGATCAGAAACCAGAACATTCTTAATTTTCTTTTAAATGCTAGTCATCAGACTTTGTCTTTTTGAAATTCTCTCCAATTTCAAATATAGTTTGTTACATTTTGAGGGCGCAAAGATAATTAAAGTAAGGTCGTAGGTGATGCATGTAGTTTCTCTTGCCTTTGATTTTATCTGGCTCTTACACCCAACACTAATGAAACATTTTTTTTTAAGATCACAGGATCTGATGTTAAACTTTCTATTCTTTTGCACAAGTCTTTCTCCTTAGAAGCCATTCTGCACTTTCCAGTTATATTGCTTCTATATTAGAGGTGAGGTGGGTTATATCTTACTTGCTTATTCTGTTTCATGGAGTTCTTCTATATCATCCAAGACGCTTGGGTACAGTTGTTCCCTGCAAGCAGATGGAGACAGCAACAAATACAATTTTTTAATGGCAACATCCCCATGTGAGGGGAAATTTACAGGATCAAAATCCTAATTCTTCCGAGAAAAGTAAAGAAAACCCATTATGAGACACGGTATTAGTTGTTGTTAAGTGCTTAAATCTCAGGTGATGTCAAAATAATTGTATAGATGTTAAAATTACAACTTAGGTCAGCCCTACCCTAGATAATATATTAATTGTTAAATGTATATGAACATCAGAAAGAAGGAGGGAGAGCTGGGCAATTCTCATGGAACCCAGGTCAAAGGAGTCTTTCTCAACAAACTGGTTCCCAACAGTTCTTAGGCTTCCTAGGCAGCCTGGCTAAAAAAGCATAGCAGATGGGAACACGGGAAATGACAACTACCAAAAATCCAGTGAGTGCCAGGCTAGGGAAGGCTGGATTAGAGTCCCTTCTTAGAAAACAATACACCTTTGCAACCACACTTAATTCCATATGAAATACTTAGAACACATAATGAGGCCTGGATTATTTTCTTAAATACAGTTTCTTTGAAGCAAGTGGCTTCCACTTGGTACGTTAATTACTGTTAAGTCTTAAGAATGTTAATGTCTGTGTTTCCTTGAAATACAGTATTTCTGTTCCAGTGCAAATGAGAGAAGCAGCCATCAGTTAATTACAATGTACTTCCAATATTCAAAGTGCCACCAAAATCAATACTTAACATGGCTTTGAAATTCAATCCCCAACACACCCTTTGGAAGTCAAAAATTGTGATTGCTTTAAAAACTAAAATTATACCCATACCATCCGCTCACACTGAATCTCACAACAATGTTAAAACCTTAAAATGACAGAAAACAAATTCATTTTGATTGCTAATGAATCCACCCTTCCCTTTGTTTGGAGGTTTGTAATAGAAAAAGCAGAAAATTGTTCTTACAGTGAAGTGCATATGCCAGACCTTTAGCATCACTAAACAGCGAAGGCTGTAAACATGTGCTGTATCTATGGCAATGTTTCCAATTTAATGTAATATCGAATCAAAGTTCAACAGCTTCAACACATCTTTATTAGTTAAGTCACAAGACAGCCCTTCCAAGAGAATCATTGTTCATTGGCAACAATGCTGGTTGCAGAAGTGGATTTACTATCAATTCTGCTTTAATATGCCCAACAAAAGTTATCCAGATTGATCCTTGCTATCAACTCAAACAAGATCACAAACTGATCAACTGCTTTATCCAAAACCTCTTAAATGTGCATCATTGAATTTTAACATATCAACTTGAACAGTCAAACTTCAATCATCAATAAGGTCCTATAGTACTATCAAAGCTAACACAAATAAACTTTCTGTCCAAGATCCTAACTCACCCCTGGCAATAAAGACTCGGAGTCGTTCAGTTCACAGGTGGTGTTATTTTAGTAAGAGGAATCTTCAGCATGCAGGATAAACAACAGTGTGCTTTCAAAGTCCGTGCTGGGAGCAATTGCCTCCCAGCACTGTTTATACACACAGGCAATAAACCCCACCCCACCCCTCTAGCCAACATCCGGCCATGCGTCCCTTAAAAGGCTACTGGCAACGCCCAGCAGCCCCTTCGTCCCGGGCTCCATGGCCCCGTCCCATCCAGCTCCAGACTCAGCCAGCTCCAGACCTTATCTTCGTCCCCAGCCAGCTACAGGGCATTAGCTCTGCCTGTAGCCCGTTGGCGAATGTCCCGAGGAACGCCGCTGGAGCTTTCAGCTGCTCCGCGGCCCAAGGAACGCCGCCGGAGCTCTCAGCTGCTCCGCGGCCCGGAAAACCGCCGTCAGTGGTCGCAACTGGGATGCGGCCACCTATCAGCTGTTTGGCGGCCGAGCTTGCTGGCGGCTGGACTCGGGTGGTTACATCGGCGCTGGCTGCCTTTGGCGTCTTCCACCCTGCGCGCCGACCTTGCCCGCCCTCCCTCCCCACCTGTCTATGTCGAGCCTGGAGGGCTTGACAGGCGGCCCCCTCTACCAGGGCTCCTCCTGGAAGATAAGGAAAACATGCAATTAGGTTCGTGCCGTGGGAGACGGCGCAGGTAGCGTTCCCCCTGGCTTATGAGGGTATTTACGATGATACCGTCGTTAACAACCAGGGAGCTGTGATATGTGCTTCCCCCACCCAGGAAGCCTCTGATATTGGGTACCCCGTCCACTGTACACGACCCCGATGAAGGCGGGAATCGAGTACTTCCCGGATTTCGTATCGATCCCCCCCAAGGGGACCCAGTGGTGGTTTTATGCGTCTGAAGGATGACCCTACTGCAGGATTTAACAGGCTACTATGAAAAACAGGGTGCACCTTGCCGAGACTGCGGGGGAGTTGCAAACACACGGTAACTGGGTTGATGACCTATTGCACTCTAAACGGCCCTATATATTTCGGCCCTAGTTTCTTACATGGCAGGCACAGTTTTAAGTACTTGATGGACAGGTACACCATATCCCCTGCCTGGAAGGGTTTCTGTGGTGCCCATTTTTTATTGGCTTCTGTTTTCCAAGTCTTTTCAGCTTTCCTCAAAGCCTTCTTGATCGAGTCCCATACTTCTCGGATCCAAGGCATCCACTCCTGCAGAGGACAAGGCGCGGGGTCTCCCTGCAGGCATTCCAGAATCGGTACAAACTCCACTCCGTGCACCACCCGAAAGGGGGCGAAGCCGGTGCTGCTGTGGACCGTGTTGTTGTATGCCACCTCGTGTTGTTGTATGCCCGTCTGTTGATAGTCAATATAGCACCTCAGATACCGTTCCACCATTGCGTTGGCTCGTTCAGCCGCTCCATTGGTACTGGGGTGGAACATGGAACTCAGGCCCTGTGACGAACTGATCAAGTGGACGAACTCCCTCCAGAATCGGGCAGTAAACTGTACACCTCGGTCAGATATTATACGTCTGGGCACCCCATGTAGCCGGTACACGTGTTATGAACAGTTTAGTCAACCGTCGAGCAGACGGTAAACCCTTGCACGGGATGAAATGTGCTTGTTTTGAAAAAAGGTCTATTACTGTATTTCCATGACTATCTGGTAGTTCTACAATAAAGTCCATTGCTATCTCTTCCCAAGGCCGGGTCGGGTTGGAAACCTGTTGTAATAGGCCAGGCGGTTTTCCTACACAGGGTGTCAACGCTGCAAATACTGTATATTCTTGCTTTGACAATATGCAGAACTGTCTGGTATTTTTATAGTTAAATCAGGCAACAGTGAAAGGGGAGGAGAATAAGGAAAGCCCGGGAAAAAGAAACCGGAAGTAAATCACATCTTCCAAGTTAATTGGAAAATGTGAACCATGACCCCAAAATAGGAGAGGGAAAAATGCCTGGAATGTAATGCAACAGAAAAGAATCTCAGATCTAAGCATTTCCACCATGCCGTACTGACATCTCTGTAACCTTAATAAATGCTTTTAGGATAAAAATATGTCCTTTTAAGTGTTTCGTTAATCAGACACATGACACGGGGTTTTGTGGCAGCACATACGGGGCATTCCCGTACATAGGTCTCCACGTCTGCTTTCATCCCTGGCCGCCAGAGTTGACGTCTGAGTAAATGCAATGTTTTCAGGAAGCCAAAGTGATCAGCCTGCTTAACATCATGGCTTCACCTGTACCTTTCCTGGTACGTAGACCTTATCGCCCTTCCATGCCAACACCCCCCCTCTTGGTTAACACGGCCGGATGGCTCACCAACCAGGGATCGCTCACAGTTGCACTCTGCAATTTTTGCACCAAGTCCCCTGCTGGTCTGAGCGTGGTTACTCTTTCGGCTGGATGCCGCAAGGGGGGTATCATGGCCTGCACCACCTCCTCCCTCTTGCTGTTGTATTGCGGCATCCAGGATAACGCATCTGCCAAAAAGTTCCTCCCACCAGGCACGTATTTTAACTGAAACCGAAACCTCTGGAAATACTGTGCCCACCTCACATGTTTCAGAGCAAGGCGGCGAGGTGTTTGTAGGGCCTCAAGGTTTTTATGATCGGTCCACACCTCGAATGGTTCCTTGGCTCCCTCCAGGAAATGGCGACATGTGGTTAACGCCCACTTCACAGCGAATGCCTCCTTTTCCCATATCGCCCAAGTCCGCTCAGTAGTAGTTAACTTACGCGATGTAAACGCGCAAGGCTGCAGGACCCCCTGATCATTTTTCTGAAGCATTTTTCTGAAGCAGAACCGCCCCCACTGCCACATCGCTGGCGTCTGCCTGCACCATAAACTGTTTCTCCAGGTCTGGATGTCGTAAGACCGGCTCCCTCGAAAACAAAGCTTTCAGGGTTTCAAAGGCTTTTTGGCAAGCAAGTGACCATGGCAATGATTGGGTAGGCCGTGGCTTACTCGCCGAGTGTTTGGTACGGAGCAAGTCCATTAAGGGCAAAGCAACCGTAGCGAACGAGGGGATAAACTGGCTATAGAAATTTGCAAAGCCGAGGAAACTTTGCAATTGGCGTCGTGTTTGTGGGGCTTGCCATTCAAGCACAGCCTGAACCCTTAGCTGGGTCCATCTCTACGCCCTCCCCCGAGATCCGATACCCAAGGTAGTCTAACTGGGTTTGATGGAACGCACACTTAGACAGTTTAACATACAATTGGGCTCGCAGAAGTTTCTCCAAAACCTGCCTTACCAACCTAACGTGGTCTGTCCTGTTCTCGGAGTATATGAGGATGTCATCTAGGTACACAAGAACCCCCTGATATAAGCACTCATGCAGAACTTCATTAATTAGCTGCATAAATACCGCAGGGGCCCCCTGTAACCCGAAGGGCATTACCCGATATTGGTAACTCCACAGAAAACTATTGAACGTGGTTTTCCATTCATCCCCTCTTTTTACTCGTAACCAATGCCTCCCGCAGATCGAGCTTGGTAAAGATTTTACCCTTTGCTAGGTGGGCTAACAGGTCTTTCATGAGTGGTAGGGGGTATAGGTTTTCCACACATACCCCATTGAGACCTCTGAAATCCACACAGAGGTGGAGAGTGCTGTCCTTTTTCTCTTTGAACAATACTGGGGCTGCAACCCGCGACCGGGCGGGTTGGATAAACCCCCTTGCCAGATTTTTGTCAATATACCGCCTTAGTTCAGCCATCTCTTTGGGTGTCATGGCGTACATCTGAGGTTTTGGGAGTTTGGCACCCGGCATGATATCGATGGCACAATCAGTAGAACAATGAGGTAAGATGTCGCTCTCCTGCTTGCTGAACACCTCAGCGAGGTCAGCATACTCCGGCGGAAAGGCGACTTGCTCTCCTCCACCCCCATCCTGGATCTCTCTGCCTCCTTGGACCCGCTCATGTGTTGGAGGCCGGGGACCAACCCCTATCCGGACTTTCCGATAACCTCCCTCCCACCAGATCGTCGGGCCTCACTTGTCTAACCACGCTAGACCCAATATCACGGCCTCCGTCATTGAGGGGATTATGATGAAACGTATGACCTCCCAATGCTCTCCCATCTCCATCCGTACTGGTTCTGTGATGAACGTGGTGGGAGCCCCTCCCAATAGAGACCCATCCACTTGGTCGAACTGTACTGGTTTGACCAAGGCCTTTACCCTGATCCCTACAGTTTTCACCACCCCCTCACTGATTAAGCACCGGGTACACCCTGTGTCGATGAGGGCATCATACGTCCCCCGACATCCTGACTGGGGACTAACCAGCGTAATGGAAATGGTGAATGGGTGGATAGGCTCACTCACCATTGGGTCTTCTGTGTCCTCAGCGTCATCTTTGAAAACGACCAGTTGGTGTCCTGTCAAGGTGGTCGCGTCTTCCGTCTTAGACCGCTCTCCACGAAGAACGGACCCCTCAGCCCTTGACTTTTCCGGGGTCTTCCTGGGGGTGGCTTTCACAGGGGACTCTGGTTTTCCTCGGACTGCTGGACTGGGACATTCTGCGGCGCGATGTCCCAGCTGGTTACAGCGGAAGCATCTGAATGCTGGGCGAGGCGTCCCTTTGGGTTGGCTTGGTCCTGGCCCTGGAGCCCTTGGTCTTTCCATGGCTTTACGTGGACCCCCGGCCCCTCACCCCTAGGCCGGAATTCCTGAAGACCCGTGTCTAGATCCAGTACTATGCAGAACCACTCCTGCAGCCTGCTCGGGATCCCGTGGTATACACACGCCTGTCGTAGCTCCCGGTCCAGGCCTGCCCGAAACTGGTGGACTAACGGGCGTTCTGGCCATGTGCGCAGCTTGCTAGCTACTCGTCTAAAATCCCTGACATACTCAGCTGCAGGCCTGCCCCGTTGTTTGATCGCTAATAGCTCTCTTTCCGCACGCTGCACCCTGGACACATCTTCAAAACGGCCCCGCAGCGCACCCAGAAATGACCCGATGTTGGTTAGCTGCCGGGTGTGGTCGCTATGCAGGTCAGCCACCCACTCCACAGCCTCCCCTTGCAGGGCTGCTGTGATTGCTTCTACCATAGCCCACTGGGATGTATAAAGGTGGCCATAACGATCCAAGTGGCTGATTGATTGACTCAGGAATAATGCCAACCGGTCCGGGTTTCCATCAAATGTAATCTGGAGGGGTGGAGGACCCCAGACTGGTCCCTGAGCCCAGAGACCCATACCCCACCCTGGATCATGTGTGGGGTCCGCCATAGGCCGAGGAGCTGGTGTCATAGAGTCTGCTCCCCTCCTGGTTGAGGGCCCAACCCCGGGACCTGACTTCTGGGCGGAGGCCCTGGTGGGACAGACAGCGGCCTACCTGTCCCTCCAGCCCGTGGCCTATCCACCGGCAAGTATGCACTCTGAGTGGGGCCCCTCTCCTGTTGCGTGTTACCTCTGTGGCTCGCGTCCAGCTTCAATTTTGGGCTGGCCAACCGGAAGCGGCCTGGGCCCGACTGGAGCAATGAGGGACTGGTCTGTGGCCACAACGTTGCCTCCGTACTCTGGTCCCATCTTGGCCACGGGGAGGAGTCCTGGTAGCCTGCTTCTCCGAAGTGCTCCCGTAAGATATCCATCGTCGTCTGGCCGGGAGCCATGGAGTAACTCCAGTCCTCCTCATCTTCTTCGGTATCACGTCTCTCCCTCCATCAGGATGGTTGCCGGCCCTCTTCTCTTGAAGTGGCTGCCCGGTTGCCAGGCCGGTGGCAGCTGGGCTATGCCACCACTCCCCGGAGGAGCCGTCCCCTCCTGGGACGGACCCCTGGCTACCGGGGCTGTCCCCTGGCCATTCTGTTTTGGCCGCACCGCCACCACTTTTGGATGCACCACTGGTTGATCAGCGTCCTGAGGGGCTAGCTCTGGGACTCCAGTTGGAGTTGCTTCTGCCCCTGCCTCTGTAGGCACCGCCTCCTGGGTGCCCTCAGCCATACCCTCGCCTCAAACAAGCCAAACTGCTTGCCTACAGTGAGCCCTGGGTGCAGACACAGGGAGAGGGAAACAGAGAATAAAGGGGTAGGTTTGGGGAGCGCGGACTTTCTGTCCATGATCCTAACTCACCCCTGGCAATAAAGACTCAGAGTCGTTCAGTTCACAGGTGGTGTCGTTTTACTAAGAGGAATCTTCAGCATGCAGGATAAACAGTGCTTTCAAAGTCCGCGCTGGGAGCAACTGCCTCCCAGCGCTATTTATACACACAGACAATAAACCCTGCCCCCCCCTCTAGCCAGCATCTGGCCATGCGTCCCTTAAAAGGCTACTGGCAACGCCCAGCAGCCCGTCCCGGGCTGCACGACCCCGTCCCACCCAGCCAGCTCCAGACCTTATCTTCGTCCCCAGCCAGCTACAGGGCATTAGCTCTGCCTATAGTCCGGATGGCAAATGTCCCGAGGAACGCCGCCAGAGCTCTCAGCTGCTCCACGGCCCGGAAAAACGCCGTCGGTGCTTGCAACTGGGATGCGGCCGCCTATCAGCTGTTTGGCGGCCGAGCTTGCTGGCGGTTGGACTCGGGTGGTTTTGTCAGTGCTGGCTGCCGTTGGCGTCTTCCGCCCTGCGCGCCGTCCTCGCCCTCCCCCCCACCTGTCTATGTCAAGCCTGAAGGGCTTGACACTTTTGTGTACCATAATTCACTTTGGCAAATATTTATATGCAGAGATGTAAAAATAATTTAAAATGTTTTCTTTTTCAATAGTTGAAATTTGCAGCAAATACTAATAATCTGATTCAGTTCTCTGTCTTCAAGATACCTGATAATAGTATTTTCTTTCATTTAAGAAGCCTTTCCAAAAGCCTTTTAATGTCAAAACTTTTAAAGCCAAAGAGCAATGTTTCCTTTTTAATTGCTTTTTTAAATATTTCCCAGTAACAAAAATTTATATAGAACACTTTCCCATCTTGATGTACAAAAGGACTCAACATATGTACATTAAATTCAACTAAAAACATTTTAAAATTAGCCTCAAATAACTAGATAATCAAACCATGTAGCATCATAAAGTAATTCTGCTAAAGAAAATTCCCAGGAGAACAAAAAACAACCAATAAGCCTTACAATAAAGTAAAATTGGTTCATTTAGTCATTTTTCAGTTTGGTTTAGTTGGGATGGCTGCAAAGGTCCCAATCCTACATTCAAATAAATAAAAAATTATCCTGGGAATAAATTCATTAAGCATTTGTTTCTTGCAGGTACTGCTGCTATATCTTTAAGAGAACAATTGATACTGCTTTTTCATGTTTTTTGTAGTAAAAATAAATAAATAAATAGCAGCTAACATGGTCCTCTTCAGATTCCTATTGAGAAGTAGGCTGTTCCCCAACCCACCACGTTTATTATTTTTATTGCATTATTGAATGTTAGATTTTTTTTAAGTGGTGCATAACACAATAGACAATACATACTTTTATAATTAAAGTTATATGCAAACATAAATATAAAAATAGTAAGATTATGCACACACACACAGATACACATTTGTGCCTTAATTTCTTTGGCTTATCATATCTTGCTCCCTTTAGCTGCACTTTAAATGAAGTTAAAAGGAAAAGCACTTTATATATCTATATACCAGGACATGGCTAATACTTCATTTTTACTTCATTGTTTTACCAGAGGAAAACAGTTTTTTTCAGGAGTATATAATCCATTGCTTGAAATGGCATTTCTGGTTTCCACAATATAGAATTATATCTCATTTGATTTTTTTAAAAAAAATCTGCTAAGTGAAACAAAATATACTGCACTATTAGAAAGAAAATTCTTTGATCAACATTTCACTGCATGAAAAACCAAGTCATACACATAAGGCTGAAAACTATCTAAATGCAACAAGCCATGTATAGCATGTTTAAGGAACAATATGCAAAATTTCTGTATATAGTTATTAGTCAACGTACGAGAGTTGAAAAACCAGGAGCGTTAAATATTACACAACATTAGACAGCCAAATATATTATAGTTTAAATATCAGGGAAGGAATTTATCTAGAAGCCTAAGAATCCTGTTTTGAAATTTTACCAGTATAATTCAGTATATAGCTTTCAGGATTTTGTTTACCCAACTGTAGTACCCAACAGTGTAACAATCACTGCAAGGGGTGATTGTTAATATTTTCAAGGACTGATTGAAAATTGATGTTATTTTTCCCCAAGTAATTGCTGACAAACTGAATATTTCTTACATAATTGATATGACAAGCTTTTATGTAGAAAGAAATTAGCATCATAACATACCAAGAGCTAACAGATCTCTGAGAGACAAAGCCTGGATTCCTTGAAAGAGGAGGGCAGGGCTGTTCACTGGATTAAATACACATACACACATCTAAGACTTAACTAACCAACTAACCTTGTTATCTTTCCCTTTTCACTTCTACTAGCTCATATCATCATCATCATCATCATCATCATCATCATCATCATCATCATCTTGCCTCTTCTTTATCCAGGTTCATCTCTTTTTTTCCCTCTCCTCCTCACAAAAACTCACTAGCTGCAACAGCTTCCATTTCTTGAAAATGGCTGGTTTGTTTGCAAGAGGCTGACTGATACTTGCAGATGGGTTCAACTGATTTTGTAAACAGATATGCTTTGAGAGGCAAATCATTTTGTTTAATTTATTGATAGGATTTCAAGTGAAATAACATATACTAAGCATATTACATGTGGAAATAAAAATCCACTGTTCATTTATTTTATTTTCAAATATTACTCATATATTATTTGAGCAGAGGTTTTCCCCTGAACAATAAAAATGCATTGCTTCTTGTCCTGCCTTCAGGTGCTTTGGAGAACAGTTTGACTCCCTCTTCTTTGTGACAGCCCGAGTTATTGCAAGACTGCTATCATGTCCCCCCTCATCCTTCTCTTCATTAAACTAGACATACCCAATTCCAGCAACCATGTTTTAGCCTCCAGTCCCCTAATCATCTTTGTTGCTCTTCTCTGTACTCTTTCTAGAGTCTCAACATCTTTTTTGCCTAAATGTAGAACCTTACTTTTTTCACCATTGAATTTCATTTTGTTAGATAGCGCCCAGTGTTCAAGTCTGTCCAGATCCTCCTGTATCTTAAGCCTATCTTCTGAGTGCTGGCTATTCCTGCCAGCTTGGCGTCGTCTGCATCTATCCCCTCGTCCAAATCGTTAATGAAGATGTTGAAGAGCACTGGGCCCAGAACAGAGCCCTGGGGCACCCCACTACACACTTCCCTCCATGTAGATGCAGTTCCATTGAGGACCAGATGCTGAGTATGGCCAGTCAGCCAGTTACGAATCCATCTGGTGGTGATGCTGTCTAATCCACAATTTTTGCAGTCTTAACAATTTCACCTATCTGCAATTGACAAATGGAAACCAGACTTCAATATCTGTGTAAGGTTGTTCATGTATTTGCAATTGTGATTTATTTTTGGTTATTTGTGCATAAACATTTTTGAAGAGTTAGGATAAGGTTGGTTGTGTGGTATAATTGTATTTGCTCACATACCCAGTCTCTTTCAAGTCTTTTAATAAATAGTCAAGTTATTCCAAACAACGGGGGTAAGTGAAGCAAGAATGCCCCATACAAATGGGTTGGTTCAACAATATTGGTTAGAACAGAGCAAGGAGAAATGAATATAGGTACTGTACATTGGACAGACAACTATGTTGGCCCACAGACTCCACAATCTAGACCAGGGGTAGTCAACCTTGGCTCTTTTATGACTTGTGGACTTCAACTCCCAGAATTCTCTGGGAGTTGAAGTCCACGAGTCATAAAAGAGCCAAGGTTGACTACCCCTGATTTAGACACTGAATTCCAACAAACTCAAGGGATTGTTATTTATGACCTGATTATCTATAAGTTTACACTGGCACAAAACTCTTGCAACTAATGCTGCTGATATTGAAATAGGTTTATAAATTCTCTAATTGAGAATTTAATTTTGGGTTGTTATAGACTGATAAGAATTTCTCTGGACATAGTAATTATGTGTAAGACTACTTAATTGCTTTGCTAATCTGTTTTCTAGTGCAAATTAACTAGTTGAAAAAAAAGAGTTCTGAAAGGAAATACAGATAGTTCTCCACTTACAACAGTAGTGACCATCTGAAGTTACCATGGCATTGAAAAAGTAACTTATGACTTTTTCACACTTATGACCATTGCAGGATTCCTATGGTCATGAGATCAACACTTTGCCACTGGAATGTATTTATGACGGTGCACTATCCTGGGGTCATTGCAACCTTCTGAAAAACAAAGTCAATGGGGAAACAAGATTCACTTAACAACTGCAATGATTCATTTAACAACTGTGGCAAGAAAAATTGTAAAATGAAGCAAAACTCATTTAACAATTGTCTTGCTTAGCAACAGAACCTTTGGGCTCAATTGTGGTCGTAAGTCAAGGATTACCTGCATTTTATGGCTCAAGTCTGTAATAAGCTACTCAGCTTCCTAAGGTCATTCCCACATACCTTCTTCACATATGCTAAAGTTAGTGCTCTAAAATTTTGAAGCACAATATGAAAAGCAGAACTGTAAACTTTATTAAGTCCTATTGGACAACCAAATTTGCAATATTCCCTAGAGAATAGAGAATTATTAATAAAGAATTAGAGGAACGCCCTAAGAATTACTGGAAATATTTTAATCAATATTGTGCTCATTTCATTTTGTCAAACTGTCAGAAGAATAAGCAAATAGTATGTAAGAAACAAATACAATTTAAAATATTTAACATTAGAGTATTAGAGAACAATTCTGTAAGAATTTAATACTAGAATTGTCAGTTGTCATGCAAGTTTACATGACATCAGACACAAGAGTAACCAGCAAATCTGTTGTATAAGACAGCTGAGCTGCAACGGAAGAGGAATACTTAAACAAAGGACAACATAACTCTCTTAAATATTGGCCATGAAGCACCTGCCACAAAATACTGAAGCATGCTCTTCAATGAGCAGAAAACTCGGTTTTCTAATTTTGCTAAAGAACAAAAGCATCCTAGCATTACAAGGATAAGAAACAGATATTTTGACCCAGCAAAAATACAACTTCTCCCTTCAGAGGCAAAGAATCTTTGAACTCAACAAATCAGTTGACAATCTACCTGACATAACAAACTCGATTTCAGGACCCAAACTAAACTAATCAAGTTCTATAAATATATACCCAACTGCAAATCAAATTATTTAATTTTCAGGAATTAGAATAATTCAGTCATGATATGAAAGACATTTCTATAATGGAGACAATGACCTGAAAAAATAAAGATAAGGATAAAAAAAAAAGTTGTGCTACAATTTTTAAAAATACAAAAATACAATGAAAAGCTTTATGAGGCAAATTACACTGTATACAGTAGATATGATTTAGAATAGGAAGTTAGTGCTGAAAGGCATTTTTTTTCCATGTTTAAAATAGAAAGTGTTTTTGACTCCATGTAAGCTTTGTATTAATATTTATCACATACTCCTAAAACTGAATACTTATTTAATTTTGTCAAATCCAATTTTCAGATTCAAAGTCACAAAATCCATCAATTATGCAAAATGTGAAAAAGAACCTGTATGTAGTAGGAACAATATGCAACATTTTTAGTTAATACTCAGCATACAGAACATATGTGCAAAGTTTACCAATATGAAACATCAAGATTTTTCGGGAGTCTTCTATTATAAAGGGAATTAAGGTTAATAAGATAGATTAGAGCTTTTGCGGATGATTTGGTGTTAACATTAACTGAACCGTTAGAATCGGTAACTGATATGATGGAAATTATAGCACAATATGGAAAGGTTTCTGGATTTAAGGTAAATAGCAATAAGACAAAAATATTGCCGAAAAATATGTCTATGGATGATAAAGAGGCATTAGTTATGCATACAGGTTTTGAAATGGTTAAAAAGGTAAAATATTTGGGAGTTTATATAACAGCTTCTAATGCTAAATTGTATAAGAATAATTATGAGCCTTTATGGTTAAAGGTTAAAAAAGATTTAGATGATTGGAAAAAATTACAATTATCATTGTTGGGGAGAATCTCAGCTGTAAAAATGAATGTTCTCCCAAAGTTTCTTTTCTTGTTTCAAACGATTCCTGCTTTAAAAAAAGATGCCAATTTGGAGGAGTGGCAGAGGGGTATTAATAAATTCATTTGGGCGGGCAAAAAGCCAAGACAATTCAAATTCTAATACGTTCTACGTTCCCTTGCTCCTCCTGAATTTCAAGGATTAAATTTTAACATAATACTACGCCACCATAACTGTACCTAATCACTAACCAATTTAAATTGTTTATTCTTATATGAAAGAGAACTTCCTACCCTAAACAATAAACCAACCGTCCGTATAAATTAGATAGATAAAAAGGTGGATACAAATTTTAAGGCTCATATTTTAAGGAGTGCCTTATTACGAGTCTGGAAGAAATATATTATAAATTAAATTATAAAATTCCTATATGGGCAACTCCAGGACAGGTAATAGAGGGGATATCTAGGGGAGTTAATTTGGATAAAGTTTCTTATAAGGAATTACTTCGTCCGTTTGGACAAAGTTGGCAACTTAAATCCTTAGTAGATTTGAAACAAGAAAATATTGAGTATTCATGGTTTTATTATAATCAATTGTCAATGAGGTGGCATATGGATCAAAAAGTTGGTATTACTATGCAGGATGAAAATTTGATGAAACAGATCAAAGACCAATCTCAAGCACATATTAAAAGAATTTATAATGTATTGGTGGAATTGGATTCAGAAACAGAATTGGTTAAGGATTGTATGATAAAAGGGGCACAAAATATACAAGAACCGATTTTATTGGAAACATGGGAGAAAATTTGGATTAGAAATGTAAAATTTACCCAAGCTCAAAATTTAAGGGAAAATTTTTATAAAATGTTTTATAGGTGGCATCTGGATCCACAAAAATTGTCTTATATGTATTCTAATTTGCAACCTAAGTGTTGGAGATGTGGAAACTTAGATGCAACGTATTTTCATATGTGGTGGACATGTAGGGAGGTTAAAGCATTTTGGATTAAGATTTGGTGGAATATTCAAAATATTTTTAAGAAAAAGATAAAAGTTTAAACCACAAATATTTTTGTTGGGTATTTTGGAAGATTTGGATGTAAAAGAAATGGAGTTGATGCTGAATCTTATAACTGCTGCAAGATTATTAATTGCTCAATTTTGGAAAATGAAATGTTTACCCACTATAGAAGAATGGGTATTTAAAGTCTCAAACTTAGCAGAAATGGCCAAGATTTCCGCTTATGTGAAGGATTACTCACAAGAAAGATATATATTGGTTTGGAGAAGATGGATTGATTATATTGAGTTCAAATACGGAACAAAAAAATATCATTTGGTTTTTGAATGAATTTTGGAGTATTATTTTTGTTTAAAAGTTATAATGCTATTTAGTTTTATTTTTAATATTTAAAATTATGTTATTATGGTATTTAATAATTGTATATTTGTTTTAAAAGAGAGTTAAAAGAAGTTATAGATTTGTTAGATTAATAGTTGATTAATGTTAGTTAGATTATGATTATTTTATTGTTAACCCTGTGATTGGCTCTGGGAAGTGAGGGGGGGAGGGATGGAGGGTGGGGTTTGGGGGAGGGGGGATTTATATTGTAAAATTTTATAAAATTTTCAATAAAAAAAACAAACATCAAGATTTAGCAAGGAAATCACTTACTAAATCAACTCCTCCAAAAAGGTAAGCTGTGTTTACAATTAGATCAGAAGCATAATTTTTGAAACATAGTCCATCCTTCTACATTTATGATTATCAACTATAGAAAACGTTTAAGATGTTAAAAATTTATGCACGTATTGATGTAACAGAAGCATTTGCTCTTTTATAGAAATTGAAGTGATGGAAAAAGAAAACTAAGGATACCAACACATGCAGGTTGCTAGCTTGCAGCTTTGCTCATTTTCATTGCAATTTCTAGACAGATAATAGTACAGGAAATTCTCAAGCATCAAGAAAAACAGAAAACCTAATTACCATTAATTACTTCTGCTTCTTACGCTAATGATTAAATCTACCTCAACATACAGTATATCAAGTAGTATAGCAGGGAAGCATGTTTATCAACCAATCACTTGGGATAAGATGGTTAGCTTTAGTAACAGTATTTGGACCACAAGTTCAAGTATTTCTGCTTCATTTGTCATGGGTTGTAAAACTAGGTTGGGACCCTGTGGTGGGTCACAAGCAAGGGGGGGGGTCACCACTTTTGGAAGAAAACTACCAGGCTTGCCAAAGCAAAGGAAGGTCTCAATCCAAACTAGCTCTGGCCTTGGCTCCCCCATTTGGCCCATGAGCAGAGGGAACAAGTGCTGACAGCACCCCTAGCCCTCCCTTGGCTCGGCCCTCAGATGCTGCCTACAGGGCTGGCATATGTCTTCTTGCCCAGCCCTCACACCAGGCATTCATGGCTTTTGTTCCTTGGAAAGATCCAGACGTCCTCCCCTGACTTTTGGGGTGCTGCTGCTGCTGCACCGTTGAAGAATACCGGACTAAGCCATCACAAGGGCTGCATCCTTGTAGCGCCAAAAAGCAAAACCAACAAGCGAGATTAAGCCTCAATAAGGACTAGTGCCCCAACAAGCCCAGATCCAAGGGGGCAAGGTCACGGGGCAACCTCTTTGTGCGAAGGGAGGCACAGGGGGAAAAGCCGTCCCCTCACGGCTGACTTTCCCCTGGGAACCCCCTCGCTCTCCTCCCCCCAGGGGTCAACACAACGAACGGTTTTCATCATCTGAGAGCGTTTGTTCTTTGGATCCGTTTATGGGGCCGCCCAACAACCCCTGAAAACTACCTCACCCCAAAGGAAAGGCCCGGAGGAAAGCCCGAGCGCTCCGCAACCGGAGAAGCCTCTCTTCGGCCGGCCAAAGCAACCCGAGGAGGCGCTTCTCGTCCCGCCCGCGCAACCCTCCAGCTGCTGCCCGCGGCCCCGCTCGCTTTCTCCCCGCGTTACCTCAGGAGCCATTGAAATCTGGCACCCCGGTTGCGGAAGGGCCGCGGCGGCCTGAACGTCCAACGCCGGCCAAAGCCGAAGGCCCCGACGGGTACTCGGGGCAGAACGGCCTCCGCCAACGCAGCACCCACCGCCCGCTAAGCGAGCCGCGGCGAGGCCCGTCGCGCCCGACCGGCTGCAGCCACGCGGGGCTCCTCCTCGCAGGGCCTCCTCACCTGCCCCGCCGAACTGGCTGCTCCCCAGCGTGGTGGGCCGGGCCTTCCCGCGGTTCACGGGCGGCGAGAACATCTGCAACAGGGAGAGAGAGAGAGACGCGGCTCCTCAGCGGGGTTGCGCGGGGGGCCCGGGGTGGGGAGCCGCCCCCGCCACCCGCGCAGGGCCTACCGCGCTGAAGTCCAGCAGGTCGCTCAGCTCCTTGTCGGTACCGATGGCGGCCAGGCGCTGCTGCTGCGAGTTCATCTTGGCCTCCTCCTCCGCCGCCGCCACCTGCCGGACGGACGCCGACCGTCAGCAGAGAGGCCGCCCTCGCCCCGCCGCCCGCTCCGAGGGCCCCCGCGGCGGCTGGGCCGCGAGAGGCGGGCGAGGTGGCGTCTCCGCTCCACCCCAGCCGGGGCCACCTTCCTCTTGCCGCCCGTCCGCGGCGCTGGCGGAAAACGCAGCCTCCCAGGCGAACTGTCGGGCCGTCGCAGCACCGCCATGTCGCGCCGCCCGTCCGGGATCCCTCCGCGCGGGGCGGGGCTTGGCCTTGCCCCCGCCCACGTGGCCCGCCCATCGCCGGCCCGCCGCGGCGCCAGCAGTGCAGGAGAAGGGCTGGCGGGGCCGCTGTCCAGGGCGGCGGCGAAGAAGCCGCGCCAAAGAGGCGACGCCACCGAGACTGGGCCTGTGGCGGGCAAGGGTAGGGGAGGCGCCGTTCTCCCGCATGCAGCCGAGGCCAGGTCTGCGCCCCGCGGAGGCTGCCGGGCGCCTTGCCAGGCTTGGGGGCCTTCCGTGGTGCAGCCGCATCGAGGGTCCCAACCTCTTCAGGAGCTGCCGTGCTCCCCGCCCCCCGCCGGCCGATTACGCGCTGATCCCTGCCTGCACGGAGCGAGCGCGGCGAGGGGCGGCGGCGGCCCTCGGGCTAGACCTCTTGGGCGCCCTAGAGAGGCCCCGCCCTGCCGCGCCTGCGTCGCCCGCCCCGCCCCGCGCGAGCCTGCCCCGCCCCCGCGCTCTTCGGGGGCCTCCTCGCAGGCCCGGCCAGCCGAGGGTGGGGGGGGGCTTCCTGTTTCTACGGACGCCCTTCGACCGCACGCGGGAAACAAAGAGCAGCCGCGGCGGTTCGCATTCCAACGTGCTGGGGCCTCGCAGGTTGGGCGCGCGGGAAGTTGCCGGTTGCGTCGCTCCTACTAACCGGCTGCCGGACCGGCCAGCGCCTCCGCCGGGTTCCCCGAGCGGTCCGGGAGGGACGCGGTCCGGGCAGACCGGCCACGTGGGGCGCCTGAGGGGGAGGGCCTCCGCGCGTCCCGCCCCCCGCCCTGCTGCTCCCCCCGGTAAGCGCTCCGCCGCCGCCCCGCGCGGTCCGGCCGGGGGAGGGCGCCCGGGCGGCCCCGCCATCTTGGATGGAGCGCGGCCTCCTCCCGCCGCAGCGAGCCCGGTCGGCGGGGCCGTCATCGCCCGGGAGGCTCGGGGAGTAACGGAGGGGGCGCTCCCGTTTCCCCGGCAGGGCCGCCGCCGCCTCGGCCGCCGTAGCCCTGCCAGGCCCGGGACGGGAGCGGCGGCCCCTTGGGTCTCCCGGGTGAATCGGCGGGGAAAGCGAGGCGGGCGAGGGCGCATGTGTTGGCGGGAGGATCGGGGGCTCCGTCTCGTCCAGGCCAGAGCCTGGATGGGAAGGCCCGGGAACCCCCCGGGAAACGGAGGGGCCTGAACGGTGCTTGCAGGCAGCGGGCTTCCCTCCGAGTGACCCCGGGAGGGAAGGGAGCCGCCCCCGGAGGCCCCTCCGCGCGCGGCTCTTCCCCCGAGATGATGGGGGAAGGGAGCAGGGAAGGCCGAGTGGCTCCCTGCCGCCCCCGCCCCACTGCTCCCTTCTGCCCGAAGGGCTTTCCTGGAAAACCCTTTTGCTCTTAGGATGGTCGGCGCTGCCTCTTGTAATGTGGAACTTTCTTATTGGTAACAGTTGTGTTATCCAAGTCATTCTGTTAAAGTCACTGGCTTTCATGATTCCGAACCCCAAAAACCTATTTACACTCTAGGTTAAAGCATGGTCTGCTGGATTGAAGTAGAGAAAATAGCCTTTGGGTTTCTTTTCGTGAAGATGCAGCCATTGGCATCTGCTGCGGGGCATCTGTGCCCTTTCTTGGCCTGCCTGTAGTTGGGTAAACCACAGCTTTAAGCAAGGAGTGCAACCATGCCAGAACCAGGGCATCTTTCTGGAACAGAACAGCTGGTGGGCACTCATGACAGTGGTCTGTTCCACCTACTGCTATTTTCCCTCTCTAGTTCCACAATGGCAGAGCTTTTCATGGAATGCGAAGAGGAAGAGCTTGAACCCTGGCAACAGAAAGCAAACCCCATTGTTGTTGATGACGACGACGATGATGACGAGCCTATCTTTGTTGGGGAGTTCTTGAGCTCCAAACCAACCAATACCTGTAAGGGGCTGTTTTGAACTGGGGGGGCACACAAGGGGAAGAAGAGCAAGCTTCAAAGTTAGTCACCGCAGGCTGCCTCGGAGTTGCTAATAGGCCAGTCAAGCTTAATTTGCATGTCTGTCCTAAACAGATTGACTCAAAAATCCTGTTGACTGGCAGGAATCAGCATAAATGTATTGTAGTTAAACTGAGATAATTGGTTATGGTGCTGTTGGATCCGTTCTTGGAACAATTGCTGGAATTCTGCAGCTTCTTTCAGGAATGAGAAGACTGCAAACCCTTTAAGAATTAGTGCAACTTCACAGTGAGATGTTACTTTCCTTCTCTAGGCTTGTATTGATAAATTCCCTTGAGCATATTTTCCTCCTCCTTTGTTTTCTGAAAGCAGTAATGATCATTTTTTAACAGATATATTGAACAGAGTTAACACGAATTCATCACGAATTGGAGTGCAGAATGGTGCTCCCAAAAGAGGTATGATGTTCTCCAGTGATGCCAAACGTTGAAGTCTCTGAAAGCTTCTGAGTCTAACTGTGTAATTTTTTGTTTCCTGCTTCTCGTGGCAGGTGCTGTGGCTGTTTCTCCAGGATTTCACTCTTCAGGCAGACCTGCAACTAGTACCCTAGCTGTTCAGCCACAGCCACGCATCAGTAGCATCTCAGGATCGTCTCAGGTCTTGCAGAAGCCACTTTCAGAATGTTCATCACCGCAGGAAGGAGCTAAACCCAATGCTGGGATCTCCCAGCCTGTCAATATATCTGCCCCTACCCAGTCCTTGTCGCGGAATCTCCATATTCCTGCGTCAGCGCCATCTACGTCCAGGCCGGTGGCCACCGTAACAGCACAGCCTATTGCACTGAATCGGGTAGGTTTGGAGCTGCCCCATGTACCAGCAGCCACAGTCCCCCAGCCTGTGAGTATTGCTGTTGCTGCTGCTTGCCGTGTCCTGGAGATAATTGTGTTCTGAGCCCCGAGGACTCTGGGCTAGTCGGAGTCCCTCTGTGGGGCTTTGGAAAGGGGGAAGGACCTGGCAGAAAATGCATCTTGCCTGAATGGAGCACTTAAAAGGGTGAACTTGGGTGCTCCGTGTGTAAATCTTTTGAAGTGTTTCTACAGCAGAGGTGTCAAACTGCCGGCTCAAGGGCCAGATGCATCATAAAGAAACCATGGCCACCCCATTGCCGGCAATGGCAAAAAAGTCGCGATACATGATGTTGCGAGTTTGACACCCTTGTTCTACAGCAACAGAAAATCGCTGTAGAATCAAAGAGTCCCGTTGCTGAGCTATTGAATGCATTCTCCACAGGTGACCCCAGATAGAACTTCGGGCCTGACCTTTGGCGTAAGGCAGAATTCAGGAGGGTCACAATACCAGAGTGGATCACCCATGAACATGGCAGGTGTGTCCAAGTCAGATTTTTTTATTTTGCTTGTGGTTTGAAGCAAAAAAGGGATTTAAAAAATGGGTGGCCAGGCTCATAATATTTAGTCGGGGACTGAAGGGTCCTTGGTGCCCTCTGAGCCTGGTTGTTTTCTTGGAGAAGTTTCATTAGCCAGCTAGGTAACTTGACTGGTACTGGTAAGGAGTGGGGTTTGCTCTTAGTCAGGGACCATCAAATATTGTGCGAACATCTAAGGAAAGCTGAGTGCATATCTCAGAATAATGCTCTTCTTGATAGCAATAGCTTTGAAATAAGGCATGGAGGGGCTTCCTAGCATGGGAGCCCTGCCGAACAAGGTGGGTGTGGCTTCTGAGAAAAGATGACTTGGATTGCAGCATGAGCTGTGTCTGGATTGATTTTATGCATTTATGCATGATGTGGGGTTTGAGAAACAGAAGTAATGCAATGAAAGGCTACTTACATTTAAATTTTAAAACATTTCTAGGCTTGTCCAAGCGTCCATCCGCTTCTGAAGCCAGTAGTATCATTCCCAAAAAGGCCAAGGCTAATGAAACAGGCTCTGAGAATGAGTCACCTCTCCTGTCCTCCGTTAAACCTCCAGATGACCTGGTCCATGAAAAAGGTAAGAACGTGCTGGATGTCCTGTTTGGGAGGAATTTTATCTGAAGGTATTTTAAAGACTGCTCTGAAGGGCATCAAACCTTGTGATCTGAGGGAATCCATGTAAGGGCTACATTCATTTCCAGCAAATGGTCAGATGGATTAAAGGATGCCTTTGGACAGTGGTGATGAACCTATGGCACGCGTGCCAGAGGCGGCACTCAGAGCCTGCTCTGTGGGCACGCGTGCCATGCCCCAGAGATGGCAACCGTCCCTCTTCAACCAGTCACCCGCTAACTCGCCGAGGTCCCACGTGGCTGGATGCATTCCAGCATGGCTGGTTTCCCTCCCCTCCGTCCCATCCCTCCTTGCCTCACATGCTCTCCTTTTCCTGGGCACGACCCACTGCATCGCCTCCTCAGCTGTCGGCTATCCATCCAACTCAGGAGGCGGCTTCTCTGAATTGCTGGTGGCGGGCTGCGGAGCCCCAGAGAGCGCCAGTCGAGGGGCCAGCAGGCTATGGCTGCTGACAGACACTGTCAGCCCCCATGCGCTCGCTGGCTCTGTATGTGGGGGCCGATGGTGTCGGGCACCAGCTGCCCCGGCCCCTGCCTCGCCTTGCCCTGCAACAATGGCACCCCCGCCCTGCCTTGCCTTGCTCACCTCGCAGGACAAGCCGCCTGCCCACCATCCCACCTGCCAGAGACTCCCTGGATTTCCCCCAAACCTGCCTGGCCCCCACAGGCATCCCTCCCCATGAGCAACATTGAGGTGACCATGCCCACCTTGGCCACATCCACCCAGTCTGCCATGACCACAGCCACGCCCATCCAGTGGGCCATGCCCACCTGGCACCCGGCGATAAATAAGTGGGTTTTGGGTTGCAGTTTGGGCACTCGGTCTCTAAAAGGTTCGCCATCACTGCCTTTGGATAATGAATGTAATGTATCTGCCTCACATATTCAAACACACATTAAATAATAATATATCCCATTCTTTTTTTCCACAGATGCTGCTTCAAGTAATATTAAGAATGGAGCCCCTTTTCCACAGGCATGCCCAAAATGTAATATTCATTTTAACCTTTTGGAGCCTTTGAAAAATCATATAAAGGTAAATATATTTGGGATGGAAGTAAAACATGGTTATAAATGTAACCTTGAATCACTTGGCATTTCTAGACATGATAAAATCTAGGACTGTTTTATTCAGTTTTGTATTAGTTTAAATTGGCTATAAGTAAAGATGACTGCATTTTCTTGTGGCTTTTAAAGGTTTCTCCCATTTGCCTTTCACAGATACCATTTAAAATAATTTGTTTAGGTGCCACATTTTTGTTTGAGATGAGTATGTGTTCCCACTCCAGAGAAAATGCAGACTAAATTCACTCTCGGTCGTATCCTGAACTTCCCTAGCTGAAATAAGTCTCAGATGAAATTCAAGAGTGGAAAATTCTTTGAAACCTATTTCTTCTTTGGGATTTTTCTGTCTTGGTTGTAGGGATTTCTTTGTGACATTGTCTTCTGTTTGCACCCTTACTGGTCTTAATTTTCAGCCTGTTTTTCCTCCATCAGGAACAATTTCATGGTGGTATATTAATTTGTTAACTGTGAATTTGGGGTTATCAGTATTTATGATAAATACTGATATTTTTTTAATAGTCTTCTGAACTCAAGATATCTGATTTTGCTAAAAGCCTGTGAAGACATCTTGATTAACTTCTTTGCTGTTCTTGACAATTCAGCAAACGCCTTTGTTCAAAATTTATGCTAGTTTTTGTCCTTTTCAGTATTGCTGTCCTGATATGGTGCATGCCTTTCCGGGAATAACCAAAATGGACTGCTCAGGTATATCACCTAAAATTGCTGAAGCAGAAAAAGGAAAATTGATCATGTTGGTTAACGACTTCTATTACGGCAAGCATGAGGGGAACCTCCAACAGGTGCGCCAGGAGCAGAAGACCCACACGACTTTCAAGTGTGCCAGCTGCATGAAAGTCCTCAAAAGCAACATCAGGTATTTATAGCGTGGAAGAGGCACAGCTCTGACATGGGAGCTTAGGGGCAGCCGGAGTGGAGAGTTGGAGGCCTAAGCATTACCTTGCTTCATGTGTCGTTCTTGTTTATTTTTAATTTTAGCAGAGCTGATTTTGCATTCCTTCAAAGAGTTCTGCTAAATAAATCCAAAAGAATCATAGCCGAGAATTGAACAGATCTAAATATTAACAATTAAGATGGATATGTTCGGAGAATCAAAAGGTTCTGCCAATTGCCAGGTCTCAAAGAAAATGGAAGTTGAATCCTCCATAATTGGAGTACCAGAACCCCTTTGGCTGTCCAACCTTGGGGCCTCCTGACCTTTTTGGTTCATACTTGGAATCTTTTAAGTCTCTCTAGTTTTCATCTACTTCAAATGGATGAGTGATTGTGCCAACATGCTTTAATCTACGTTTTTCTGGTCCTTTGGGTTCCACTCACTTGACAGAGGAATTTAACCATTTATTTACGCAAAGGTTTTCCCTAGAGCCAGCAGCCAGAGGGGTATCTGTTGACACCATGTGCCAAACAGCAGGCACCTTCTATCCCTCCTTGGTGCGTGGAATTAAAGGTTTCCCTTTAAAAGCAGCTGCTTGACCTGTGTACTGTTCCTCTTAGATTTATGAATCACATGAAGCATCATTTGGAGCTTGAGAAGCAGAACAGTGAGAGCTGGGAAAGCCACACCACCTGCCAGCACTGCTACCGTCAGTTTCCTACCCCCTTTCAGCTGCAGTGCCACATTGAAAGCACCCACACGCCTCACGAGTCCTCCAGTGAGTTCTTCTGTATGGGAAAGATGGGGAGTGGGTAGGGGGATACGAGACAGTCCACAGACAAGGATCTTGGTAGACTTTGAGTTCTGGAGCTGAACCAAATTCAGAAGTTCTCAGCGTCTGCACATTGGTGGAGAAAGCAATAATATCAAACGCAGCCCGAGACTAACACTTTTAAAATAAATACAGCTTCTGACATAGATATGATAGTTCAACTAATTAAAACAAATAACCTATCCTATCTATGTATGAATAATATTCAAGAGTCTGCTTTCACTTAGAAGTCAAATTACAGATAGTAATTTGATTTATGGCCACAGTTGGGACCTGAATCTCAGTCATTAACCAAGAGGTCATGTGACTGATTCATTCAGCAACCGCCATCCTGGAGGATTTTCAGCCCCTGAACACAGATACACTTGTGGGCAGCTTGCACTGGCCTTCCCAGAGCCCCCCACCTATCTGAGGCATCCCACCTCACAGCAACCTCTCCGCGGCCTCTCATCTCTGGGGACCGGCTGAAGGAATTCAGCTCCTTTCCATACCTGGACTGGGCTCCTTCAGTGGGATGCAGGGATGTAAATGCAAGCAGGTTGCCAAGCACAGAAACCGCCGAAATGTGGCCAGAAGGTAATGAACATCTGGGTTATAAAGTGCCCTTTGAGAGTCCTAGCTGAGTCACAGGTGCCAGTTTGGTGTCACTCCAGCATTCTGATTTTTTTTAAACATTCAGTTGCTGCTTATTTTCTTTTTTAGCTATTTGCAAAATCTGTGAACTCTCTTTTGAAACTGAGCAAGTTCTGTTGCAGCATATGAAAGACAATCACAAGCCTGGGGAAATGCCTTATGTCTGCCAGGTACTCTCCCCCCCCCTTTTATGTGCACATGTTTGTCTATGTCTTCTTGTTCCTAAGAAGAAATGCTAGAAGTAAATATTCCCCTCTTTCTCTTTATATTGATATTTAGGTTTGCAATTACAGATCATCAGCATTTTCGGATGTGGAAAAACACTTCAGATCCATTCATGAAAACACAAAGAACCTGCTTTGCCCATTTTGCCTTAAAGTTATTAAAATTGGGGCACCTTACATGCACCATTTTATGAGGCATCAGGTAACATTTGTAACCTTTAAGGAAGGTAAGTGGGGAGCAAAGAGTAGTGGACACCCGCCCCATAGTACTTCCTCCTCCCCATGGAACATGGCTGTCATGCTGCTCCCCCCGAGCTGCCTGTCCTGTGCAGCGCCCTGGGGCTGCTGCCCATCTTGCCTAGCGACCTGCCCAGGAAACCTTTGGGCACGGCTAATGCTGGACAAGGCACTGACTATGGCCGAAGTGGAGGAGGCTTCAGGGAATATGGCTAAGAGGCGCTTCTGGGAAGACAACAAGACTCCTCCTTTTCTAGCAAAGAACGGGGGATGAGAGGCTGTCGTGCTTTCCAGCTTAGTTGAATGTTTTTGAGATGGAATGTTGAATGTCCATAAATCCACTTGTTACTCTGTAGGTGTTGTTGCAAGTGGCCACAATTTTTACACTTTCAGATCCTCTTGCAATGTGGCATTAGGCCATTTGTGAATTCAGCATTATTAAAACGTAGCTCATGAGCATCCACATACTTATACCCCCGCCTTTTTTTTCTTTTCCTAAAGAAAAAAGGAATACATCGCTGTACCAAATGTAGACTCCAGTTCTTGACCTGCAAAGAAAAACTGGACCACAAATCTCAGCATCATCGGACATTCAAAAAACCTGCACAGTTGGAGGGCTTGCCTCCAGGAACCAAAGTAAGTGGGTGGCCGGTGCATTGTGTGAATAGCCCAGGAAGGTTTTCCCTCGGCCTGTCCAAGAGGTGCCCTTTTCAGCCAGAGGCTTAAGCCAGGGGCTCGTCTGGCCACTCCCTTGGGGGAACAGGACATGGGCTGTGGCCTGAGCGGCCTCTTTGGGAGCCTGTGCTCTAGGAAATGCCTGCTGCTTTTCTTCAGGATGACGATGGTGGTGTCTCATGGAAGAAATAGTTTCTTTAATTTGCTTTTCACTTGTCAATCTGATATCAAAAATCTCTGGATTCTTTTGATCATATCCATTCCCTTCTTTCTGGAGTCTTGCTCTGAGTAGATAAGGGAGTTGTTGCTTGTTACGTAGCAGACTGATGATTGGATTCTAGCTCTTTTTTGGTTTGACAATGAGATCCATCTAGTCCTGATCTTGTTTCGGAATGTGGCTGTTCTGTGGGTGATACGTGAGGAAGCTGAGGCCTTAGAAAAAAGCATGAGTGGGGGAGAGAGAGAAAGAAACAGTTTGCTTTTATTCTTGCTCTGCTGAAATTGGATGGCTGGTTGGATGGAGAACCTTCAGCCACCCAGCTCCCCTGCAGTCTTGTGCTGTGGCTACTTTTTACTTTGCATATTAAAAAAACAAGGATTGCCCAAATTCCTTTTGAAATCCAAGCAAGCAGATCAGCGCTGGCTTTTGTGAGGCAGAGAAAACTGAAAGAGTCTCACATTCTAGGTTACAATTAGAGCTTCTGCTGGATCTCTTCAACCTGCCTCTGTGACAGCATCCCCTGCAAGCACAAACACGTCCACCTTGCTGTTGTCTCCTGGAACCAAAGCAGCAAACAGCAAAGCTCAGAACAAGCTGACTGCCAGTTGCAAGGGAAAGACCAAGCTGAAGCCGCTGAATGTGCAGAAGAAGCAGGTCCTGGGGACGAGCAGCTGTGAGGGAAGCAAGAACAGCAGCGGTGGCAGCAGCAGCGGTAGCAGTGGTGGTGGCGGCGGCGGTGGCAACAGCAAGAAAACAAAGGTTGCAAATACAGCACTAAATAACCTCAGGTAATTCTTCTCAGGGATCACTAGAAGTTATTTAGAAACCTTACAAGCACCTGGGGCTTCTGCAGGTCCAAACAACCTCTGCATCTGGCACCCCAGTTTAAGCTAAGCAAATCTTACCCAACAATGGCTTGACCTGTGAATTAACTTACTCTTTGATAATTAATTGTGACATTGGTTAATCTTAGGTGTCCCGATATTCAAAAATGCATTGAGTGTTACTCAGACATCCGGACTTTTGCAAGTCACTTCCCGGCGTATGTGCGCTGCAGTTTGTGCAGATACGGCACCAGTTGCAGTAAAGCTTATGTGAACCACATGATGGGGTAAGAAACCTTGAGCTTCAGTCTGGTTAAGAGAGACAGAAAGGCTTGAGACAGAAAGGCAAGGCTCCATGCTGCCTGACTCATCACTTAGCCTTCCAGGTAGCAGCTTCTGCCTGGATCAAGTTGCATTGTTTAGAAACACAATCAGCTGATGCTCACAGTAAAATAAGCTACCTTAATCCCTAAGTTCAAACTGACAAAATAAAACCCCTTGTCTCCCTGACCCAATTCTCTGTTTGGCTGCTTCTGGCTGAATTGCACCATTTGCCCTGAAAGCTGGTGGGGAAAAACACGACTGGGACTGTATTAGAATACCAGGGAAGGGGCTGCTAGAAGCTCTTCTCAGGTGAACCTGGGGTTTTCTTCATTTCTTGTTAATTGCGTTGGCACAGAATGTGCTCTTTTATATAAGATGCATTACACAAACCACATCACCGTAGCTTTTTTAATGTATATTTTATGGTAGAAATAAGTCATTTTTTTCAGGAATTCAATTTAAAGTACTCTGTTTTTTTGTAGCTTTCATAGTGCTCGTCAAACTAAAAGATTTTGGATTTATAAAACACATTCAGATGAACTGAGGTAACCATCTTCTACTTTTTTTTAATTTCACCTCTGCACTTTTAATAGTGTGCAGTGCCATTCTAGCTGCTTCCCTGGATGTGCAGCATCCTGTGTTCGCTGACACTGTCTAAGTAGTGCAATACTGTTGGCCCTGGGGCCCTTATAGGACTATGGGGTTGTGGGGCAAGTAGGGGCCAACAGCTGTCTAGGTATTTGGAGAGCTCAACTCCTTCCAATGGCTTTCTCCCCAGGGGCACCACTGTGGTTTGTCTTAACTGCGATTTCCTGACAGATGTTTCTGGCTTGGACAAGATGGCCACCCACCTTAATGAAAGCCTGACTCATACTTGCCAAGTGATTGTAGAACGTGGTAGGTGTTTGGGGCATTGGCTTCAGATGTTGCAATAAAATACTGGTGTAACCTTGAATATCAAATTCTCTTTTTTTCACTTCTAGTTCCCTTGGATTGCTTCACTGCTGCTGATATTTCTGGGTGAGTTTTTCAAATGTAATTAGTCAAGTGGATGGATGTGGAGGTTTTCCACCTCTTCCTTATATAGAGGAAGGCTGTGGAAGTTTGCCTGTGCTCTAATTGATTAGATAGGCACATCTCTTCTTTCATATTCTGTTAACAAGTGTGGAACCTTCCCTCTGTAATGGTGCTTAGGATCCCCCCCTCTAATCTGGACGTTTTGAAAATGGTTGAACGGGGCCAAAGATATTTGCCCTCTGAAAGTAGTAGAGATGGCACAAGTAGTGAGCGACTTCAGTGCTGGCAGACGCTTTGCATCTCGAGGGCTCACTAGCGAAGCCTTTCCTGGCCCAAAGTTGCATTCATGGTTAATGATGCGGCTGGTGCCATGCCAGGCTTCAGTGAATTAGATTTCACTTTTCACTGCATCAGCAAAGAAGATACTTGGCAGCAGCAATTTCTTTGAGCAAAAAGTCTTTGAAAAGTTAAACTGGGTTACAGAAGCTAATGAATGCACGTGGTTTTATATGAGACGCACCTTTCTCACTATCCATGCAGAGGAATTTCTTAAACAGTAAAAAATAATTTTGGTGATGTGATAAGCTGTTTAGAAGTCAATACACCTGAATAATATATAGCTAATCTTGGGTACAGGCCAGGCTTGAAAATTACTGCAGAAAAATCTATGCTATGAATGACAGATAGGGGTCTTTCCTTTTGGGCGTTCCAGAATAGTCTCCACCAGATACACTGATGAAGCTGAAGGCTCCCCCGCTCCTTTTGGCTGACCTGTTACAACCACAAAGGTGTGGCGAGGAGGAGGCAGCCATTTGCTTTCCACATCACCCTCAACTTCTCTTGTTTCTTCGCAGGAGCTATAGGCTAAGCAGATGAACATAGGAGCAGCCCTTTTGCCTGATGTAGCAAAGAACCTGAGATTGGCAAAAGCAGCCACGCAGGGGCCCAACTGAGGCGCTCTAGGCTGTCCCTTTCCTGGTCTTTCTTTGCTTCCGTGCCTTGCAACTCTGCTCTACTGCAGGAGGATCTGTCCCAGAAAGACAAGGCGGAGGTGGTGAGGCCCCTTGCCTTGAAGGTGCAACCGGGGCCCCCTCCTGCTTCTTGGGGAAAGGATGCACAGGGGAGCAGGTGTGGCTAGACCTCTCCTGCCTTGAGCTTGCAGTGGAGTGGGACACTTCTTAGGTGGGGTTACCAGCAAAGTGCAGCTTGCATTCTACCCTTCCATCGCAAGAGAATACAGAGACATTGTACAAAAGGTTAAAAACAGTTTTGATTCATTCCCAAAGCAGCAGGTTTTGTGCACTCCATCTACTTAAATGCACTGAGACAAATATCCCAGATATTCACATCGTCCTCCCCCCTTCCTCAGAGTAGAGGGCAGCCACAAAGAGTAGGGAGCATTATACCACTTCCGGTCACCTTGACCAAACACTGGTAAGAGTCAGATAACAGACAGAGTTCCATGGAGGTGTTTGGTGGGAAGTGAAAGAATCAAGTAACTCTTAATGAAGATTTTCAAAATTTAAAAGTAGTGTTTTCACTTTAGTTTTAGACAGTGTATTATCAACATTAAGCTAACCAGTGTTTTGTCTTTTAGCCTAGCAAAGGATGCATTATTGAAAAATGAAATTGAAGAAAAGTCAGAGGTAGTCCCTTTTTTTGTCTTAAAACTTTTGTGTAGCCATAGCAGATGTGTAATTTCAGCCATAATGATAACTATTAGATAATAGTTTACAGCTTTCAGATAGTGTTTTCTTTCAAATTTTCAGATGAGAGGCTTTAAAATGGTAATTGTATTCCTAATAAGGAATGAACGAATTTTTAAAAAGCCAGTAGCACAATGTTCCAATTACATCTTTTAACTTGGAGGAAGAAATTTCTCCTCAGATCTGGCTGCAAATTGGCCCGGCCTTTGAAGGTTGCTGAAACCCATTTGTGTCTTGTGAAGAGGGTGCAGGAGGGAGGGGGACATTTCACCTCAGAAGGAAGCAGATAGAAAATAACGGTGCTGAATATAAAAATCTGGCCAGGAGCAGAATTTGGTATCACCTGTTGCCTAACCTGTTTGGGAGTGCGCTCCCCCCCTGGGCTTTTGAGACAGCTGCTGCCCACCTTTTCTGTCTTTCCCAGTGCACGCTCGCTCTTTTCCCTCCCTCCCCTGTCTGGTCCGCTTGCTTTTCAGCAGTTTTGAGAAGTCAACCTCCACACTGGAGCGGTTTCCTCCAGCTGGCTTATTTTGATCATGTGGCTGATCTAGATTGTAGTTGCCTCCACGTCTGGCCGTTTCCTTCTTGTGGTGTTTCTGTGCCAATGCTGAGTCATTGGTCCCTCTGTCGGGGACCCAGCTTTTGTGGGTTGCATTCATTTGTTCAATGTGAACCTTGAGGGAAAATATCACTGTACTATGTGATATTGTGCTCTTTTCTTATAGAAGCATTTGGTGCCCCCTATATGTGACGAGCAAGGAGAAGCATGCATTTCAGAAAGGTAAAAGTAAAGTTAGATCTTCCACAAACTGAAGTGTGAATAAATTTGTGCCTCTTTAAATAATAGGTAGTGAGTGCAAGTTAACCTCTGGATTTTTGCAAGTCTTGAACTGGGATATGTGAAGAGTAGGGCCATTGGTTCTTTAGATTGGGAGGCAGCAAAGTGCCTCTCTTCTCTGGATCATGCATCAGGTGGCGGCAATCCCAGGGAAACAGGCAGTTGCTTTAAAGGGTTGCAAGCAGTATTCTGCTCTTGGTCCCACATGCTCAGTACGTGTGCAAAGGTCCCCTTCCCCAGAAGAGTTGTCACCTGCTCCTTGAGCAGGAACTGCAGGCCCAGGAAGTTGAGTCAGAACTGTTCCTCCCCATGTAGATCCTCCTATTAAACGCAGGAAATCAGAAGTCCAGGCAGTTCAAATGAATGTATAGGTTTATTGCAAGTTTAAGCTCTACAAGAATTTGAACAACCACTAATGGTCAAAGCAAATTGGTGGTAAATAAGAGCCAATGGAATTCAAGGTGGCTGGACTTAGATCTCTTGTGGGTGCAAAGGGACTAACCCGCTAATGACCCTTGTTTGAGCCCTTCTTCCCTCAGGCTCAGCCTGGTCACCACCTACATCTCCCAGCCTCCAATCACTGAATCAGCATGGCAGGAGCATCACCTGCTTGGCCCAGGGGGAGAATGTCAGAGGAAGAGCCCTCTGACACGCAGGCATGGGGGCGTAGTACCCCTCCCCACACCACCCCATAGGCTGAAGCAATTAGCATGTTTTATTACAGTCAGGTAATTAAAGTGCTTATATTGCTTTTTCAGCCCACAGATGAAAGAGTCTGTGAGAGAAACAAATGCAGATCTTCCTGGAAAGCAGAATATTGACACTGTTTTAGCTGCTGACAGTGAAGGAACTAAAAGCCCAGTTCCAGAAAATGGATTTAGTTCAACATCTGAAGCCTGCTCTAGGAGTCCTGCAAGAAGAGGGGCACTGGGGGGCCTCGGAAATCAGCAGGGGGAAAGTGTGCCAGTGAGTGGATGTGAAGGAAAACCGTCTCCTCTTGAAGAAGACAACCCAGTTTCTGCCCCAGAACCTGAAGCCTGCCCAGGAAAAAGCAGTGCCACCAGCCCTGGGAAGCAGATGGATGAAGACCTTTCCGATGCACAAAAGGAAGGTCCTGTGTTGTCAGCTGCAGCCACTTCAGATCTCCATAGCTGTTCCACAGGTAGCAGCATAAAGGGTTCCGCACATCCAGAAAGCCCCAGTCTCGTAGCTGCTGAAAGCAAAGCCAGTTTGCCAGTCCCAGAAGGTGCTTGTAGTTCTGAATTGATAGGCAGTCCACGTAGAGCGAGTCTTGGAGAAGACTGCTGCCCCAGTCAGAGTGACCTTGGCCCTCTAGCTGCTGAGCATGAAGGGAGCACCACTGCCCCAGAAAGCTCCTCTGGGTTGGAATTCACAGCCAATTCAAGCGATTCCACAGTGCCAGACGCAGCAAGGGATGCAGACGTTCTGAGAAACAAAACTAATGTTGGACTTTTAGTTTGCAGGCATGAAAGGACAGAAGACGCCTTTGCTTTAGGCGAGTCAGCTCATTCAGATAGCTCTGCAAATCTTACAGGCGAAGGAGATGAGGACAGAATTGAAGATGGGGACAAGACCGTGTCTTTAACTGCACAGTGTGAAGGAACTATTTCTGAATTGGTTGGAGACCAATCCTGCATTGCTGAGCTTTGCACCTTTTCAAAAGACTCTCTGACCGGAATGGTGAGGGTTCCTCTTCAAAATCCAGCTGCAGATGAGCATGAAGGAAGTCCCTCTTCCTCAGCTGTGAAAAATGGTACTACTCCAGGGTTGCAAGGAAACGTGTTGGAGAGCTCTTGTGAAAAGACAGTTTTTGACAAGCAAGGAGAAGCAGAACCAACCGAGCTTGGAAGCAATAAAAGCAGTGCTTGTTCAGAGTGGACTGGCTCTGATGTCCAGACAAAGATGGCCAGTTTAGAGGAAGCTCAGCTGGCAGACGTGAACATGGATTCCATTCCTTTGGCATCCAATGATGAAGAGGTCAGCTTTGAACAGTTCTTGCGAAGAAGAGGAGAGCCCGACTCTGCCCATTCTGATGCAAGTGAGCAAGGCAGCATTCACTTGGAGCCACTGACGCCCTCCGAGGTGCTGGAGCACGAGGCCACTGAGATCTTGCAGCAAAAGGGAGGCGTCCCGGCCTCAGCCAAGAAAACCGGGCTCGGCTCTGAGCCAGCTGACCTTCCTTCTGGAGGTGGCAGCCCGAGCCATGAGGACTTGACCAGTAACCAGGAGGAAGCCAGCAATGAAACCAGCTGAAGGAGGACTTTGCCTTGACAACACACAGATTGTGAAAGATGAAACAAGTGAGGCAGGGATGCCACTTGCCTGTTGCAAATTAGGTAGGCAGAGAGCCCAGAAGAAGCCTGTGACTTCTTACAATATATGAAGCCGGAGGAAAAGGTGTTACTGGATTCAAAGTAAGGGTTCTTACAGAAGCCACTTTTAAAAAAATAAAATGACTACCAGAAGAACACTCAAAGGGAAACCCTGGGCTGGGGGTTGCATTCCCATCCCATCAATGGCAACAGTTTGGGTACCTCTGGATCAGTGTGATCTTACAAGAGGCCAAGTTCACCTTAAAACTTTCAGTGAAAGTGGATGATTATAAATATATTTGTGAGTTTCCCTGTGTGCAAGCAGAACAAAATTGTACACACCTGTTTGTAGGAAAGGTGGG
This sequence comes from Protobothrops mucrosquamatus, assembly GCF_001527695.2. Lineage (NCBI taxonomy): Eukaryota > Metazoa > Chordata > Lepidosauria > Squamata > Viperidae > Protobothrops > Protobothrops mucrosquamatus. The sequence goes on from NW_015386412.1 coordinate 1,323,520, forward strand.
CCCCAGCTCTTCCTTTGGGGCAGTCACTCTTTTATTCTTTCTGTTAACGGCAGGCCCAGACAATACAAAGTGGCTTGAAAGAAACGGAAAGCTGAAAAGATGTAATCTGTTACCAAAAGGAGGAAGAAGAAATTTGGAAGCATTTAAGTCAGGTACTGAAGGGGGATTTTGGATCTAAATTTATGTCAAACAAATGGAAAGGGTGGGGTGGGGTAGGGTGGCATGAAATCCTTTTGATATACCGTAGTTAGTGAAGGAATGTATAACATGACTTAATAGGAGTTTGTTTTTCCAATATTAACACGCTTAATTAAAATGCTCCTCTAAATCTTGTAGAAAGTGATTTTGAACTTGGTTTGTTTTTATGAACTTAAATGTTTTGAATTTCCGTTAAGACACCGATGTACATATTTTGGAGTAAATATTTGCAAGAAAATATGGGTTTCGTTCCTTTTCATATGTATGTTTTTGAAACTGGCTGGTGGAATCTCAGGTTCTATGCTTGCTCACCCTTGGGAGGGCTCAAGGCTTTCTCCCCAGAAGGAATGTATTTAGAATCTGTTTAAGATTGGTACCATCACCTTAATTGCAGATACACTCGAACAGTATTGTTTAGCCTCAAAGGCACCACACATTCTGAGGCAAGGCTGTGCAGCTGCTTTCATTCGCCTTTCAATGCCGGAGAGACTCCTTCAGGCACACCCGCCACTGAGTAAATGTGAAGAAGATGCAGGTCTCAAGGCTGGTCATCTGTGAAGAGAGAGACAGGTTGCTGGGAAGGATCGCAGAGTCTGGTGTGTTTGAGGGGAACCATTTGCCCCTGAGAAAACTTTCTGGCAATCTCTCTCTCGTTGAGTAGAGCAGTGTGTGTGTTTGTTCATTGGAAGGATGAAAAAGGCTACCCAGCTTACAAATTATGACTGGCTACAAATTTAAAACCAATATGACAATAAAACACCACAACATATACACGGACAGGCATAGCCACTGCAGGCCACGGATAGAGGGCTACAAAGGAGCCATTTGGCTAGAGCAGAGAAAGGGAACCTTGGCTCTTTTATGACTCTGGATTTCAACTCCCAGAATTCCTGAGCCAGCCACGCTGAGGGAAAAGGGAGAGGTTTCCAAGCTGAGCCATGCTGGCTCAGGAATTCTGGGAGTTGAAGTCCACGAGTCCTAAAAGCCAAGGTTGCCTACCCCTGGGCTAGAGCGGAGGGAAACCCGGGAAGGAGGGCGAGTGGGCAGCGGAAAGACAAGCAGCCCCAACCCGTGTTGCTCAGTGGGCAGGAGTGGTGAGAAGGGTTGCCGGGAGGCTGAAATCCAAGCGCCCCCCCCAGGTCGGGTGAGAGGTTGGGCTTCTCAAGGGAGATTCGGGGGCCTGAGCTTAGCCTTGCAGGCGGCCCCCCACAACCCACGTGAACCTCTTTAAATCCAGGGCTTCTCAGAGCGGAGCCTGCAGCCGCTCGGCTGCCTACTTGCCGCTCGCGCTCCCTTCCGGGAAAACGCTTCGGGCCTGGGCAGAATTGCACCCAGGCTCCTCGGGGACCCCGCAGCTGTGCCCAGGGGATTCCTTTGGAGCGCCTGCGAGCACAAAGGCGGCCCGCCGGAGCTCAGGTGGCGGCGGCGCTTCGCTTGAGCGCGGGGCAGCCGGAGGTTCTGGCGGGCTGCGGCTCCCCGCCCAGGCGCGGTTGCCTGGAGACGCGGCGCGCTCCCCTGGTTTCCGCCGGAAGTGCGCCCGTTGCTAGGGAAAGCGGGCGCCGAGCTCTCGCCGCCGCTCGCCGTCCCGTGCCCGGCGGCTCTCTGGGCCCGCGGAGGGAGGCTTCCCGCGGCCATGGCGCAGAAGCCGAGCCGGCGGCAACCCACCGCGGCGCAGCTGATGGACCGCAAGCAACACGAGCTCTACTTCCAGCAGATGCGGGAGCGAGAGCACCGCAAGAAGCTGGAGCGCGTTCACCAGCTGGAGGTGATGTGGGAGGCCGAGGGCCGCGTGCAGCAGAAACGCGTCACGCGGCTGCTGCGGGAGGAGGAGCACGAGCAGCGCCTGGAGGAGGCCGTCCAGCAGGTGGGCGCGGGCGAAGGCCCCGAGGAGGCCGGCTCGCCGGGCCGGGCATCTCATGCCCCTCCGAGAGAGGGAGCAACATCCCAACCCCCTCCCCCCCCCCCAACGAAAAGTCTGTCGGTAGAAATATTAAGGTAATTGTGAATGTCAAAACACTGGCTTGCAAATTACCTGCTATTGCGCTGCACCTTTAATTCAATCAAGTACCGGTAGTTGCATTCTTTGGACGGTTTTGTAAGAATGATTATCAACCATAGCACGTATAATATATCTTGTAGACTTTTTGAGCCATCAAACAATTGCGGAGAAACATACACTGAAATTTATGTGATTCTGTGTTTGTCAGGCAGAAGAGAATAAAAAGCTAAAAGACCTGGAATTGCAGCAGGAAGAAAAACTGGCAACTGAATTAGCAAGATTAAACCACGACAAACTTAAAGATGAAAAAATGAGGCAACAAATCAAAGAAAATAGGTATTTCTTTTACTGACCATTCCAGGACTGTTCTGATTTCTGATTGTTTGAGGATCATCCTGATGGGAAAACCCACTGAAGAAGTTGTGGCTGGGACTCCTTCAGACATCCTTGGGAATGGAGGGTGAGGCTCAGAGAAAGTCCCTGCGTGTGCAGGTAGTCCTCCACTTGTGACCAGTTGTTTAATGACCATTCGAAGAAACAGTAGACTCTGAAACGGTGCTTTATGGCTTGTGAAGCACTGTTGTGAAATGTCATGTGCACACACATGATCACATCACCGTATTTTGCAGAAAAATGTTGCTGGTTTTTGGCAACAATTGCCCATTTGGGAGTCAACCACCACATGATTCTGACTTATCACCACATGGTCTACTTATAGAAATGTTAGAAAAATTGGGTTCAGTCACATAGGTGCCTCAACTTATGGCCAAAGTTCCAGCCCCGACTATGGTCATAGATCAAGGACTGCCTGTAGTCTCCATTAATCAGCTTGCACTCCAACTTCCTACTGTCACCCCATCCAGTGCCTTTCATACAAATTCTTTAGAGAGCTCTTGAATCAAATAATAATTTTCATAAGTTTTTTTGCCTGCTTGTTTCTAGTATTGAACTGCGGGAACTGGAGAGGAAATTGCAATCTGCATATATGAATAAAGAGAGGGCTGTTCAGATTGCTGAGAAAGAAGCTCTGAAATACGAAAAAATGGTAACTAGTTTATGGTATATTTAATTTTTAGACTTGATGAAATAAATGCTGTGAGAATGTTGGAAAACTGCAGAAAATGTAACTGGAGAAATACATAAAGAACATTGATGCAGTTACAGGTTGGTGACTGGGGATATGAATGTAGATGTACTTTTATATGCAGATCATGCTGTGATGTCTGAGAGCCTGAATGATTTGTAGCAAATCTTAGATTTTTGTGATGCAGTACAGAGAATGGGTCTGGAAGTTAACTTCTCAGACAAAAATAGATGTATCTGACAAGGAAGATGGAGTGAATGATTGCAAGTTATAAGTAAATAGGAAGAAAACAGAGCAAGTAGATGGATTTGTGCCAACAGAAGGAGGATGCAGAAATCTACCAAGCAATGAAGGAAGAGCAAGGAAGAGCAGCCAAGACAGAGAATGCTGTTGAAACGAGACGCAATCAGGAGAAGTTGCTCTATCAGCAAGAACTGGAGAAACAGCTGGAGGAAGAAGAAAGGCGGAAGCAGGCTGCTTACAAGGAGTTCCTTAGAGAGAAACTCTTGATTGATGAAATTGTGAGGAAGATCTATGAGGAAGATGAAAAGTTAGTTTATATTATGTTAAACATGCTTGGCTGAATTACTTGTACTTCCTTCAGAATGACTCTGGCAATCCGCTATGTCCATACCAGTGCATGCAACTGGGAAACTTTAGAGTGCCCACGGAAGGGGGTGAGGCAATTCAGAAAGGACCCATAGAGAAGGTTCCAAAGCTCCCTGTATAGGTTGCCAGGCTCCTCCAGATGCATTACTGAAGCTCTGCACTTTTCCCATAGGGCAAGACAAGACAGACTAGAGAAAAAGAGAACCACGCAGAAATTCATTGAAGAATTCCAAAAAGACCAGGCCCTGCGGAGGAGACGACAGCATGAGGAGATGGAAGAGGAAAACCGAAAGATCATGGAATTTGCTAACATGTGGCAGGAGAGAGAAGACAACCGGATGGCAAAGATTCATGAAAATGAGGAGAAAAAAAGGAAGCTCCAGCAAATGGTATTGACATTGCCGTTTTGTCCCCCAGATTTGGTTGGTTGGGAGCTGCCTAAACTTGACTTTTCTCTTGCTTGTAGCTTGCAGACATCCTGAAAAAAGAACAGCAGGAGCGAGAAGAACTTGAGCAAATCCGAGCTGAGTTGCACTTTGAAGAACAGGCTGAGACAGAGAGGAAGAAGGAGATGGTAAATGCCTTTGGCTCAAGTCCCAGATTGGCATGGGGAGCCAGGGGGGCAGAAGGGAAAGGGGGATGCCTGAGTCCTGCTCTTCTGGCTGAGGGAACAAAAGGTAGTTGGAGCTGAGCTTTTGTTCCATGTGCAGGAAGAGTTGGAGAAGAGGATCAGACAGCGCCTAGAGCTCCAGAACTCCTATGAAGAACAGCTGGCTTTAAGGAAGATGCTGCTGCAGGACTTGAAGGAAGAGGAGGAGGCCTTTGGCCAGGCCATGTTAGCTAAATTTGCAGAAGATGACTGTATTGAGCAGATGAACGCTCAGAAACGAAGAATGAAGCAACTCGAACATAGGAGAGAAGTGGAGAAGCTGATCCAAGAACGACGCAAACAGGTTATTGCAGACAAGGTAAGCTGGACAAGTTAAAGTGAATTCTAGAACTGAGGAGGCTGGGAAGGCCATTCAGTCCAACCCCCTCCTGTGCAGGTTCTGTAACTGATGAGCATCCACTGGTTGATAGCAATAAGACTTACATACCGCTTCATAGTGCTTTACAAGCCTCTCTAAGCAGCTTATAGAGTCAGCCTTTTGCCCCCAACAATCTGGGTCCTCATTTTTACCAACCTCGAAAGAATAGAAGGCTGAGTCAACCTGGAGCCAGTGAGAACTGAATTGTCGAACTGCTGCAGTAGCCTGCAGTACTGCATTCTAACCACTGCGCCACCAGTGATAGATCATGCCCAGAACTTCCTTCCTACTGGTACTAGTACTAGCTTATACCTGCTGTTCTCCTACCCCTGGGAATATGAAATAAGCTTATTTCCTCTTCTGCATATGAATACTGTGATCATATCTCCCCTCAATCATCTTCTTGGTCAGTAAAACATATCGAGATTCTTTAACAATTCCTCATAATGCTTCCACACCTCTTTTGAACTTGCTCCAATTTATCACGGTTCAGAACTGCATATGGGACTGAAAATGGCGCCTGACCAGGGGACGGTAAGGGGGAGCTCTGGCTTTCTCTGTAATGATGCACAGAGACTGCATTTGCCTTTCAGCAGCTTTATCATAATTCTGGCTCATATTTAATTTGTAGTCAACAAGGACACCCAGATCTATTTCACGTGTATTAAAGCCAAGTTAGCTGTCCCACAACCAGTATCTGTCTCTTATATTTTTCTTACCCCAATTCAGAACTTTACATTTCCCTATATGAAATTCTAGCTTACTTAGTTTTGCCACCTTCACAAGTAAACACAAATTTAGCCATTCGGCTAGTAGTGGCTCCTTTATGCCTCAGCATAAAAGATCAGTATCTGTTGAGCTGAAATAAAGCAATACTAACAAACCCAGCCTTCTCCAAACTAGCATTTGGAGTAGAACACAAGCATATTTGCACCTGCGGGACACTCCAGGAGACCCTGTTGGGGCATTTGAGTGCAGATTGCAGTCTGTATTAAGAACAGCAGCTGATAATTTGTCAGCCAAAGCACGAAACTGCTTTTGAAGTGAAAAGGTTACACGCTTCAATCTTACTACCATAGGAAAGCGAACTAGAAGAAAGACAAATAGAAGAAAGGAGAAGAGGAATCGTTGCTGATATTATTGAGGAAGAGCGGCAGAAGCTTCTTAAAGAGCACGCAGTTAAACTGCTGGGGTATCTTCCACGGGTAAGTCGAGGCAGTCTAATGACCAAATGGACTTGCTGGGTATTGGGATGGTGTGGACCAGAGTTGTCACAGGCTGGCATCAGGCCCCAGGAGGAAGAGTGCGGTTGGGTTCTCTAGTGCCTCGACCATGGCCCTTTTCCTCTCCTCAAGGGGAGATTATCCTTCCTCCAGATAGGACTGCACATTCTTGTATGGGAAACTAGATGGCCCAAAGATTTTAAATGTCATGGTGTCACCCAAATCCTGCAGTCCTGCACCCACATTGGGTTCAGCTGCCCTGAAGTGGCTAAATGGTTATAGTATTTTCAGCAATATTTCAGTGGGTTTCCATGTTAAAGTGCAGTTGCACTGGATCTCTAGAGCAACTTCTGCAGGAGGGCCTGCTGCAGCTGAAACCAGAAGTAGCTGGACTGCTTTGTAATTGACTGCAGTTGAATTTTGAAAGGAGGTTTGTGATAAAGTGACAGAATCTCTTTTAGTTCTCATTTGTATGAAAAAGTTGTGGATATTTACTGAACAAGGATGAACTATTGTTTTGAAGGGAGGGTTTTACATTTAAAGGAAAAAAAGGCTATTTTGTCTGTATAGTTTTTAAAAACTGTGCTATTAAGTAGTTTTGAAAATAGCTCTGATGATGTTCTATTGAACTTTTTTCTTCTGGGGTATTCAGGGAATCCTTAAAGATGAGCAAGACGTCAATATGCTTGGAGAAGAGTTCCGGCAAGCTTACCAAAAGAGGCCAGCAGGGGGGCCATCAGAAGTCAACTGAGTTTTCATTGCTTCACCTGAAGAACCCACCTAGAAGTTACTCCACCCTATGGACTGCAGTCGCTGCTACACAGACTTAAAAAAAAAAGATGACTTTTATATTGATAAATGCAATATTCTTTGCAATATTCATTTATATTTATTATTATTATTTGGTTGACCTTTCTTCAGCTCTGGGCAATGTAACTGCCTCTTCCCCGTTCTTCCTCACAACAACCCTGTGAGGAGCCCCAAGTCATCCAGTGAGCTACCATGGCTGAGAGTAGATCTAAATTCAGATCTCCCCACTGCCATTCCAGCACTTCAGCTCTGTGCTATACTGGTTGTATCTGGATTTAATTTTAGTTGAAAGAACTAGAGTTCTCTTTGCAGATAGATTGATAATTCCAAATATTAGAAGCATTTTTAACAAATTGTATTATCCTTTGCTTAGTTAGCGATTTAAGGAAAACAAAAAACCATGCCATTAGGGCACTCTTGAATGTTAATAGCTTTTTTTTTAGTGTTGCAGCTTTCATTACTTTAATTAGCTATTATTTTTGATACAATGCACTATTACATTTGTTCTATTAACTGAAAAATGCTCAAGATCAATTATTTCCTGTAGTTTTATTTTGAAGAAAAAATCCTTTGTAAAGCTACTTCCAATAATAAAGGTGAGCATCCACATTATTTCAATAGCCTAGATGTTTAATGACAGCTATCAATTTAAAAAGTTGGCAAACGGTTAGATTAGCCCTGCTAAGTGATAGAGAATGAGAAAACAGTTATTAGCAAAAACATTTGGTGGGAAGAAGTGAACAGTGTAAAGCATATATTTTTTCCCCCAGAAAAAAGTGTGGTTCAATTTCACTCTTCTGAAAATGCCCACATCTTCTGTAGAGGGGTGATGCTGTGTATTGAATTAAGGGTTGCCCCACTCCAGAGCCTTCATAAATTCTTCTTCCGTGAAAGAAAGCATCTTGGCAGATTCAATGTGCATCTAGGGGGAAAGATTTTTACTCAAGTAAGAAACGCTTCTTCGACCTCTCTGACAGGTTTTACTCATCCTCTTTCACTGCATTATTTCTTGTAATGTAAATCCCCCTCCCCACAGTATATTTTTGACTGACTGGCAACTCTTGTTGAAGGGTCACCCAAAGACAGAAACCATTTTCCACCTCTCAGCAATATCTTGAGATGGCCCAAACATGAAGGGCTGCTAACAAGGAACCATCTGAAACTTTGGTATGTCCTTTGTGATCTGAGATGGGAATTAAAACTGATTTTGGGGAGTTTAACATCTTTCATTCCTTCCCCGCCCCTCACCTCCCCCCCAAAAAACCCCAGCCACAGAGATTCCTTATACTTATTGTGGATTTATTCTATGACCCAGTTCATTATTGCTTTTTAATCCAGACTGAATTTCAGTCAAAATGAATAATGAATTATGCTACACTCCTAATTTTAATTCAGTTAAAGTTACTAATAGCATAGGATAGCTTGCCTTTTGTCTTTTTAAAATGTCAGTAAGTTTTAATTGCTTCTTGAAACCTGCCACTAGCTCTTCTTTTTGTTTCTCCAGTCTCTTATTTTCAATTTTTAGTTCTTCAAGTTTTTTGTGCTCTTGGTTGACCACATCCTAGTACGAAAGGAAGGATACAGAAACTCTTACATCATTATGAATATAGCCCTTGGACATGTCTGAAGGAGAGGGCAAATGCCATTCACAAATGACAAGGCTCAGCAGTGCTATAGCTTCCTATCAAAACACCCCATGTGCAGTTCATATACAGCCATGCCTTGAAAGATTTATGATTTTGTCACTAGGAGAAAGACAGACCACAAAGTATGTGCTTGCAGAATTATTTCATGTTATAATTGGTACTGAATGCATTGCTTGGACCATAGGAAAAGGCCATGCAGCAAATTAGAACGAAAAGAGAGAAACTGTAATCATGAAGCTTCCTGGGTGACTTTAGCCTTATCCTATTTGATAACTGACACGAGAAAAAATTGGGACGATGTTTCCTGAGCAGTTAGTAGAAAAAGAAATGATGGGTAAGGGGGAGGGGTGCTATCCTAGGTTGAGGGGCTTCCAAATTCACATTTCTTGCTAACCTATACCCCCTACCTTGTTACTTTGCTTCAGTTTATTCAGCTCCATTTTGTATTTTTCTGCTTCCTCAAGAGCTCGGTTCAAGCGAATGTCCGTCGTGCCCTGGGTTGCCGCCGCTTGTTTTTGTGCTCGCTTCAGATTTTCCAGTTCCTGTTGAATCAAGTTAAAACATGGTCAACCCTCCCTTGGCTTCAGAGGAGCAGCCCTTTGGTGCAGCAGCAGGAAGGAGAGCCTCAACATCCAGCCTTGTCTGCCAGCCAGCCAGCCAGGGACAAGGTGGTTGTAGTGGCACCTCCACTGCCTTTTTTTGAGGGATAGCTTCCCACAAACGTGGATAAAGCCCTCAATATCACTTTTTTTACAAACAAGGTAGAGGAGCATTCCATGGTGAGGATGTTCTACAACTATTTATTTCCACTTTTTCTTACCTGCTTCAGTTCTGGGAAATTCATACCGGATAATTTATGTGTCCTTGGATTAACTTGTGAGTCATTAGAACTTCATCAAATCATGGTTAAACAAATCAAAACTTAGCATGATGTGCAAGTCTAGCTCCTCTGAGCAATTTCACACTTATCCTTCTATGGAAGGCAAGAGATCAAAATGGCTTTGTTACCTTTTCTAGCATGGAGAGTTTCTGTTGCAGACTCTCGCTTTTTCGGTTGGCTTCCTCTGACAGCAATTTGTACTTTTCTACCTGAGACTGGTGTAGGCTGGCTGCGCGTTGCAGCCGGCCACGTTCTTCTTCAACCTCCTTAAGATGGCTGCTGACATTTTCATTCTCTTCATCCTGCAGGCCCAAAATTAAGAGCCACAAGAGAGTTGAAGCTTGTTAGGTAAATGCTTTGTTTCTTCTCTGCAACTCTATCATTCTTTTCCCCCAGAATTCTAACTTTAGATCAAAACTTCAAAAAATTAAGCACATACCCTGTTTGGGTGGTGGTCCTTGGGGCTCAGAGATATTCTCCTCCCTGGACACACATTTATTGTTTTCCTTGGGAGGCCTCAGTTCCTTTTCTCCTGGGACATCTCTTCCAACTTCCCTACCAGGCCTTCCCTCACTCTCCTATATTCTGTGAGGAAAACCCGGCCTCTCATGAGGAAGAGTTGTGAATGTGAACGTGTAGAGGACTTGGTAAATGTGAAATAAATAACTTTGTGTGGTAGACCACATAAAGTACAATCCATGGTTTAACACAAGCAAGTAACCATCTGTTCTTACCTTCTTGCTACATTCTTGCCCAATGGCATCTAGCTCCTCCTGCATCACACGTAGCTTTGCCTTTAAGAACCGGATCTGCGCCTCTGCAAGTTGGCAACAAACTCCATATAACAATCTAGCTTAGGTAGAACCTACAATCTAGCTTCTAGAGCCCATGTTAGGACAACTCTCTTTAAACCACTCGGAAGAAACATTTGCATTAATATACATGTTTTGAAAAGTGGCAATTTCTAGAAGACTTATTTTCCCCTGCTACAAAAAGAAAGGGAGAATTAGTGAAAAGCAAAACTGCCCAGCAAACAGCCTTACTCACCTGCTCCAAGTTCACTTCCTGTACTGGGGATAAGATTATCTTCCAGATCAGGCAGGTTTCCTTCTTCCAGCTGCCCTTCAATTCTTCCAATTAGTTTTGTCAGGGAGCATCCTGGAGCAGCGACATCAGGATTGCTTGAGTCAACCTGTAATCTTGATTTTATACTGAAAAGTTGAAGGCAACATGAAGAGGAACATGAATGTCTAGGAAATTGGTAAAAACAACACTGCATCCTTGTGGCTATTTGACCCAATATGAATAAAAATTATCTACAGTCATAGAACAGCATCTGTACAAAACAGTACCACAAAATATAGATGCATATTAAAATTGTAACATGGAGCTAATCATCTGTGTGAAAGTGAATTGATCCTCTTTAAATCCAGAATCATCTGACAGCTAAGAAGATTGAACAATGTTTTGCAACCTTTTTAGACATTTCTATAGAGCTATCTGCCAACAAAAAGAACACATTTTCAAGGCAGCAGTCCAGCAAGTCTGAACAGGTAAGATTCCATGAAGCTCCCTATTCAGGGATAGAGACAATCTAGAAAAGGATATGGACATCCCTTCCCTCCAGCATTTAAAGCTCTTCCCTCCCTGTATAAAAGGGGAAATTGCTAAGACTCAGAATAGTGGCGTCAGAGATGGATACGGCTCTTTTGACCCACCTGCCTGGGCACAGATTGGCTGTCTTGTGTCCTTTTCAGACTATTGGATACAAGTAATTGAATTCATCTACAACCATCGTATTATGAAAGCTGCAAGATCCCAAAAGCTGTCAATGCCGATCTTGTTTTATACTCAGCTCTACATCCTGTACCTTAAGAGAGGTCTTTTTCCCTTTCTTCCAGTCAGTGGTCGACCTCGAATTGTAGGTGCAGCACCTGCTTTCTTCTTGTGTAGCTGCTAAAGAGAAGTCAGAAAAACCGTTTTAGGTACTTGGTAGGCATGCAGGTTCTTAATGTTTTCTTTATTTAAAAATGTCTATTTAAAGCAGTTATTAAAAGCAGGAGTTGGGCTCCTTCACAAGGTAGGGCCCAGGCTCAGCTTTAATGAGAGAATGTGCAGTTTGTTGTCTATGTGTAAGAAACAGGTGCTTCTAGACTTGCTTTTCTTAGGAGGTGAGGCTGGGCTAGAAACTCTTCAGCTTCCCCCCACAAGAGACCTACTGACTTACTAGAAAGATGTAAAATGAAAACTCTGTTCTGGTACCTTGTTCTGTGCAAGAGGAACTGGTGGTTCAGGAGAATTTATATCACTGGAAAGAAGCAGCAGCAGCAGCAGCAGCAGAGAGGAGCATGTTGTGATAAGCATAATGTTCAGATTTCATCCACCCCAATGAAAGAATTGAAGGTGCCCCCCCCCGTGCCCCATCTCTTGTCATCTGAATTATGGAGGGGCCCCGACAAACACAGGTCCGAGCGAAAAGCCGGCAGGGCGGAGACCTCCCCCGTTGCCCTCTTTGCCTCTGCCCGGTAGGGAACGGGGGCGGGGAAATCGAGGGGCTCGGGCGAGGATATACCCGGAGGGGGGGGCAGAGAAACGGGGGGGCGACCTTGCCGAAGCCAGGCTTCCGAGCGCCCCCTCCCCACACTCGGGCCCGGGGGCACACCGGGGGTACCTCTCCTTGGCCGCCAACGCCGCCGCCGCCGCCTCCTCCAGCGCGTCCCCGCGGGCCGAGGCGGGCCTGGCCAGGGCTTCTCGTCGGTCCCTCTGCAGAAGGGCGGGGAGCCGTCAGAAGCGCCTCTTCGGCCACCAGAGCCCCGGGCCGCTGCCGCTCCCGCCCCCGCCGCTCACCATCAGCTGCTCCGCCTGGCTCATCACCGCCGCCGCCTTCGCCTCCAGGGCCGCGTTCAGGCGCCTGCAACGGGCGGGTCGGGGCGGTCAGGGCCGGGAGGGGAGCAGGACGGGCGCCCCATCACCGCCCCGTCCGCGACCTACCTGTACTCCTCCTCGCGGGCAATGAGGGGCGCGGCGCTGCGCGGCCGGGGCGGCTGCTCCCCCGCGGGCTGCCCGTCCGCCGCCATGGCCCAGTGTCACTAGGCAACCGCGCCGCCCGCGGCCTGCCCGCGCGCGCTTGCCGCGGCGCCCCCTGGGAGTCGTAGTCCTCCGGGTCGCCCCTTCCCGCCCTCGGGCTCTGAGTGGCTCCGTCCGCTGACTCGGCTCGGCCCAGAGTCCCGTTGCCCCTCCATGTGGCCGGCCGGAGAGCTCGAGCTCCGGCTCCGCTGGGAAGGGGGCTGGCGGGGGCCGGTGTTCGTTTCCGCCTCGGCCTGGCGCCGCTCCGGAACCCTCGGCAACGGGACGCCGCTTCCGTTCAGCCCCGTACAGCCGGAGAGGCCGCACGCGCACCCCCGTCAGAGCCGCCGCCGCGCAGGGCCGGCCTACCGTGGCCCCGCCTCCTGCGCGGAGCGGGCGCGTTCCCGACGTTTCCCTCGACGGCCCAGCGCGGCCTAGGAGGCGGCGGGGGCGCGGGCGCGGCTCTCCCTGCCGCTCCGGGCTCGGCCAGCGGGCGGCGCTGCGGCGGCGGCGTCTGCGCGGGAGAGGCGGCGGCGGCGGGGCTGCTGGTGCTGCGGCGGCGGCTGAGCGGGGCTGCCCGGCGGCGCCGGAGAGGAGCTGCGGCATCGCGGCGCTGATCGGAGCGGCGGGCCGCCCGCCATGCGCCGCTCTCGCCCCCCCCCTGCCTAGCGGCGCGGCGGCCTCGCCGGGGATGCGCGGCGGCGCCGGGCGGCTCCCTGCGGCGCTGCTGCGGCTGAAGCGGGGGCCGCTGGCCGGGGAGGCCCAGCATGGCGGAGGAGGCGCCGCCCGCGCCCGACGGAGGCCCCGCGCCTGCCCTGCCCGCGCTGGTGCCCGGCCTGCAGGGCGCGGAGGCGGGCGCGCTGCAGCACAAGATCCGTGGCTCCATCTGGTGAGTGGGCGGCGGGCCGGGCGGGCGGGCGAGCGCTCTCCGGGGCCGGGCCGGGTACGCGGCCATTGTCTCCGCGGCGCCGGGGACGGGCCGGATCCAAGATGGAAGACAAGATGGCCACGAGCCCCCCCCGCGCCTTTGTCTGCCGAGGCGCCCCGAGGGCCCGGCGGGCGGAGCGGCGCCCGGAGCCTCACCGTCTGACCCCTGAGCGGGGCCCACGGGCGAGCGGGCCCGCCCCGCCGGACGGTCGTGCTCGCTCGGAGGGCCGAGCCGGAGGGGCCACTCCCGGGTTCCGGGCCCCTCCGGGGAGGACGGCGGCGGGGGGGGAGCTGGTCCTCGAGAGGTTTTGGTGCGTCGTTCGGCTTGCGGAGCCTCGGGGCCCGGGGAGATGCCTGGCAGGAGCCCGGCGACCGGCGCTGCCCCTTTCCGGGGGGGCCGGGGCGGAGAGAGGGACGGGGAAGCCCTCCGGCCTCCGGGGGCCCCGCGGGAGGGTCTTTGTTTCGGAAAGGCTTCCTAACGGGCCCCACCTTGGGCAGCGGACGATGAGCCCCCCCCCGGCTTGTGCTTCGTGGCCGGAGGGGGTTCCGAGTGGAGGTGCCGGCAGCCTTCCCCCATTTGGTGCTCCCCAAATTTGGGGGATTTTAACGTCCCGGTTTATTGCTGGATGTAAACGGGGATCATAAATCTGGAGGTACTTTAAGGGCTGTGAACGATGAAGCCGTAACAAGGATGTTATCAGCTGTGGCATTGAGGATGATGTCAGCTGTTTGTCAGAGGTATTGCATTGTTGATTTTTGCTGGAAGCTGCTTAGAGTCAGGAAGATTGGAGCAGTATAAAAGCCTTTTAAACAATAAATTTGCCAAGCATATTTGGAAATGCTTGGCCAAAAAGAGGGTGGCAGAGGGGGCTGTTGTGCCATATCAGGACTGGGTGGTTTTATGCACCTGGACGGAGGAATAAGGCCATGGACCTCAATAGACATCAACCCATTGTGCTACATAACAAAAATAATAATGCCACTGAAACCTGACGGGTTTTACCCGATCTGTGACTCACAAGGCAGGCCCACAAGTAGAGTCCACCTGCCTACGAGGATTTCACAGGAGCCCATATGGTGGGATTTGTTATCCTACATAATAATAAAAAAAAAATCTATTAGAAATGATGGTGATAAATTGGGGACAATTATTTAACTTTTGCAGGCAGCTAGCAGGACAAATGCCTTTTTTTTTTTAACAAGGGACTTGTTTTTAAATGGATTTCATGGAAGTCCACACAACCACTTTAGCTAATGGCGTCACTTTTTCTTATAGCTGATGGTAGTTATTTACTGTGTTTATTATTTATTTGTTTATAAATTTCTACACTGCCCATCTCACCTAAGTGACTCTGCATGGTTTACAAACAACATTTGCGAGCTTGGGCCAGTCTCTGTCAGCCAAGCCTTCCTTCCGGGAGGCTGTTGTGGGGAAAATAAGAGGAGAAAGGTGTGTGGGATCTATTCGCCACCTTGAGTTATTTATAAAAATAATAAAGGCGGGATACAAGTAAATGTTACAGCTACAATAAATCTTCATCTACAATGTAGATACTCAGTGTTTGCGTATCTGCTGTGGGCCGTATAATCTCATCAAAATACCATGGAGAATTAAAACAAATGTTCAAATGGATTGAGGCAAAAAAAATGTAATGTGCAATATAATTACTACCAAATCAGAGACCAGTCAGTTGTCATAGAACTCCTGTATATTCTGACATGCTGATTGAATTAAAAAGAAAAGCCCAAAGTGCATCAAATTGTTTCAAAGAAAGGGGCATTCCAGGGAGGGGCCCCCTTTGCCCCCCTCTCCTGCATAGGACCTGACCTATCCAGGAATATCCCAATGGGTGGTGGGTGCAGCAGTCAGGTAGACAAGGGAGAAGGTGGCTTCAAAGGCAGAAAAACAGTCACCCCACAGCAGAGCTAAGCAACAGCCATCAGCCCTGCCTCTTGCAGTCCTTGGCATTCTGGAGCTTGCAGAAAGCTCCCCCCCCCCCCCCCCGTATTTGCACAACACCCTAATCCCTGTTTTCTTCAACAGTTTATTTGTCATTGCACCTTGCTCTGTTTTTCCTCCGGGAGATCATTTAAACCCTTTTGCTCCATCTCAGTGACATGCCAAGCCTTCGGCTGGGCTACCCATCTCCCCAACGGGTAGCATGTGGCTAAGGTGTTTTTTGGTTGGGGAGAGTCATGCAGAGAGTGGTGACTGAGACAGGGAGGGGCACTTTTCACCCAAGTCCCTCCACAGCTGTTGCAGACCCTTTTCTTCTTGCTCCACCGGTTGAGAGGATGTCTGTGGCCGCTTCTTTCCCCTCCCCTGAAATGGTGCCATTTTTCCTCCGACAGGTTCTTGGCGTGAAAGGAGGCGCAGCCAAGCCCACCACTGCAAGACCATGTGGCGGCTTTGTTTTGTCTGGCTGCCTGGCGCTGCATTTTTCCTCCAGTTGGATGAAAAGGCTGGAGATGCTCCTTTTCTCCTTCACGGATGGAAAGGCAGATTGTCCCGGCTTCTGCTGCCTTTGGGGATTTAATCTCTGGGCTTCTGCTTTATTTTCACTTGCTTTTATGCTAATCGCTTTTGTGTCCACAAGAAAGATTCGGCTCTCAGTGGATGTGGGATTTTAGGTGAATTTGGGGAGGGCAGGAGGAGGGGTGTGGCCCAGAGATAGCAGTAGACCCCTGGGATCCTCGTGGCCTAGAGAATTGGCCAGGCATTGTGTGTGGGTTGCCAGAACATGTTCTGCTTCTCATGCAGCAGGAATTGGGTGGGGGAGGAAGACCCAAAAGAGGTCGAGAATTCACAACCAAACAGCAGAGAACGGCTCTGCTGTCAAGAGAAAGGAGGGAGGCATTGAGTTGGGGAGGACATCGACCCCACTGATACAGAAAGGAGACAGAAAAAGATGGTTTGCAGGCCATGGGGCCGTCAGCTCTGCCCTTTTACAGCTGAGGAGCATCAGGATTAGGAGGAGCTCAGTCTGACCTTGTTCTATGGACTCAGTTATCTCAGGTGCCCCACTGCCCTGCACAAAAGAGCTGCTGTGGGTATCTGAGAGGGTCACCGGGAAGATGGGGAACTCCTGCTGCAGGTGCTACTCACAAGTGGGCTTTCTCAGTATGGGTGTGGTCCCTGTGCTCTGGAATGGTCCTCTGCCCCCTACGTTTATGAAGCAGTCCTGATGACATTTGGGGTCCCTTTGGGCTGGGCAGAGGAGCTGCAAGCAACCCTCGCAGCCGGGTGCTGGGGATGCCCTTGGCGGCAAGAGAAGGAGCTGTGGCCTCATGGGTTGGGTGCCTTTCCCCTGGCAGAGACGCAGGGGCAATTTGCTCCTCCGGTGGTCCCACGGGGCCACTGTGCGTTCCTTGCTTCAGATTCCACCCCAGCGTTGGCTGTGCTGGTCAGGGATGGGAAGGAGAAGAAGCAGGGTGGGCAAGGGTTTAGCTGAATCCCTTGCGGAGCAGAACAATGTGTGGGGTGCAGCTGCTGAAGGTTGATGCGGGCAGGCCTAGCACAGGGTGGAAACACCGCTGCTCCCCATTGATTAGTCCTTGCTGTTCCCTCCCATAGTGACTTTCTCTTGCCCTGGCACTGGTGGGGGGGAGGCGGGTGGCTGGGCCCAGGCTAGATCCTGCAGCCTGGCCTTTCCCTGCATTTCCTGGGTGCTGGGGAGAATCCTTGGGGGGAGGATGGCAGCATCAGGCCATTCTGCCTGCAGCCTGGGGGCTGGGCTAGCATGAAATAGGGAGCTCAGGAGAGTAGGGAGATGAAGTGTGTAAGGGCGAACCAACAGAACAGAGAATGTACCATTATGCCTGGCAGGACTCATTGCCATAAGACGAGGCAATGGTCAGGGAGCTGGCTGGCTTTGAAGGGGCTTCAGTTGACTAAGGAGAGGAAGCTGAGGGGGCAGCGGCCCTGCAGTGCACTTCCTTGTGGAGGGAGCTTGGATCCCTACCCTGGGTGAGAATTGCAGGGGTGGACTCAGATCAGAGGTATTTTTCTGCTTTCTGTAAATGAGGTTTGAGCCAGAGAATGTGCAGCCAAGGTGGATTGTCCTGTCTTAGCTGGGGTGTTCCTGGCCGGACTGCTTCTCAGCAAACAGGGAGCAGCCATTTATGACGGCCATCTAGCCTCTCCTCTCCAGAGCCAAGGAGCTGAGCCCCCTCTGGGCCTGTTCTTCCTCTTCTGGTCTCCCACATGCTTGGGAAAGCGGGGGTTTCCATGTGATTACTAACGTTGTGTGCTCCTCACACACTGGAGGCGACCTCATTCGACATGCCTGGAGATGTCCACTCCTTAAATCCTTTTGCTCAAAACAAAGGCATTTAAAGATGAAAGGATAGGTATAGAACATTCTTTAAGATTCCGATTGATTAAAGCAGGGAGTTCCAAGTCCTGGTTCCACTTGTCCGTCTTCAGGATACCTTTTGCTTCTCTGTAAAAATTTGAAGTGGCTGACAGCCTCCCAGACCTTTCTTTTTCCAGTAAGAGCAGTTGAGGAGTCTGGGGTGCTGCACAGAGACTTGATTATATACACTTGTTTATAATGGCCGTACATATTAACTTTCAGGGTTGTTTTTTGTTTTTGCTTTTTCCCCTTCTCTCTTTATTTAGCAAAGCTGTACAATCTAAAGTGGACTGCATTTTGGTGAGTAAAAGCTGGAAATGGGGCATTTCTACTTGGGGCTATTTAACTATGATATTCCAGAGTGTCCTAAACTCTGCCCAGTGCCAGATGCTGGGACTTCCAAAGAGGATTCCTTGTTAGACTTCCTGGGTGAAGGCCCCGTCCTGAAAGAGTGGCTGAAATAGTGAAAAACAATTCTTTGCTCAGCTGCTGGCTTGCTTTCATGTGCAGCTGGCTGAGAGCTTCCAGACAGCCAAACCCCACGCCTCTATGGGGCAGGAGGAACATAGATGATTGATTGGGCAGGGAAGGAGGCAGACAGCTTTTCTGGGCTGCCTGAAAGTCCCCAGAAAAAGGTTGTGGAAACAGGAGCAGCTCCATCAAGGTGGTGATCTGTCTCCCTCTGTGTTTAGCAAGAAGTTGAGAAGTTTACAGATTTACAGAAACTCTACCTCTACCTTCAACTGCCTTCTGGTCTCAGCAATGGAGAGAAAAGGTAAGGGTGTGTGTCCCCCAGAACCTGAAGAGTACCTGCCCAACCGCATCCGATCACATAGCTGTGCCAGGGGGCTTCCTCTGGGGATGTGGGTGGCTTGGCATGGTGCCTTTGTGTGTGGAGTCTCCTTGGAGTGGGGTTCACTCCCAGTGATACAGTGTGAAGGCTTCCCAAAGAATTGGTAGGTTCCGCAATGCCTCAAACCCTTCAGGGTTAATGGAAAGAGAGTTTTATGGGAAGGACCTTGTCTGAGCTCTGCTGCCCCAGCTGGAGGAGGCTTTCTCCTTGACTCTGTGGCCTCCAACCTCCCCCCCCTTCACTGCCTGCTTGGCCTCCTCTGCGGACTGCCTTGAGGAAAAAGCACCCTGACCTTCCCTTGCCATGGGGAGTCTGCCATGGGGAGTCTGCCTTCGGTGCCACTGCTCCCCACACATGGCAGATGTGATGACTGTGTCATGGGAGACATGCTCTCTTTATTCTGGGACAGCTCTGGGTGGAAACCCTGAGCCTGCTTCTTTTGGGGCCCGGGGCCTGCCCCTCTTCCTTGGGGCCCAGCTCTTGTGCCCATCTTAAGGCCCTTGGCCACAGAGAGGCAGACTGGAAAACAGCCCTGGTCCTGTGGTGGGAGTTCCACGGGGCAATGGCCTTCACAGGCTCTGAGGCTACCCTTCTCCTGAGCTCAGGACAGAGGGCACAGACAACCGTGACCCCTCCTGGGACCGGGGGGCACCAGGTTGGGAGGAGGAGAATGATGTCCCCTCTCCTTGCTGCAGTGATCAGCTGTCCGTGTCCTCCAGCCGCGCTCAACAGGTGCATGCCCTTTCCTGGATCCGGAATACCTTGGAAGAACACCCGGAGACCTCCCTTCCCAAGCAGGAAGTGTATGATGAGTACAAGTGAGTCTCTCCTGTCCGTGGCCAGGGAAAGCGCCTACAAGGGGCTGGCTGGCTGCTTTCCCCCCTCCCTCTGCAGCAGCCTCTGGGCTTGGTACCCTTCAACTCTGCCTACTTGGCTGCTCCTCCCCCCCCCCCAGCTCTCAAAGGTGCTGTGCTGTTGAATGGGACACGAGGGCTGAATCTCTGCTCACCTGCCCTAAAGCCTCCCCCTCCTACCTTCGCCTCCCAAAGGGGGTTCCCCCCCAAATTGAGATGGCAGCTCTTCAGCTCAGGAGGGGAGTAGCTGCCCCACTGACCTGGGGGGAAGTCCTGGAATCTCGGGACCCAGGGGGAAGGAGAAGTCAGTCTGCCCACAGCTGGGCTCACCTTTCAGGTCTTGGCATGGCAGGCAGGGCCTGAGCGTGCCATCTGCCAAGAGCAGCCGTTCCCACCAGCCGTGCTGAGATGCTGAAATGCCAGCGCTCTCCGTTAGCATGGTTAGCCTGCTCTCTGATGCTGGGGCTTCGCTACACTGTGGGCCCAAGTTGGGCAGCTAGGCTCCCTGAGGAAGAACTGGGGGTGTCTGAGTGTTGAGATGGGTTTTGTGGTGCCAGTTCCCTTCCCTTGCCCAGAGATCATTTCAGCTCTGCCCATTAACTCCAGCACAGAGGGCTGATGGGAGGCTCCCTGGGGCTGCCTTTCCACCTTTCCGTCTTTCCTCCTCTTCCTCCTGAGGTTTCTGGGTTCTCTGTGCTGGAAAGATGGGAGGGAATGGCAGGACAGAGAATTCGATCCTCTCTGACCCCAGGAGTTCCTGCAATGGCAGGGACTGCAGGGGAGGAGAGGAGAGCTGCCCACGTGGCCAGCTGGACGCAGCACGTCTCTCCCTTCTTGTGGGCAACCGGGAGGTTGCTGGGAGGGCCAGGCTGCCCTTTTCCCCGTGGAGCCTCCAGATGTTCCAGCCTCTCGGCCTGCGTGCTCTTGGACCCTCTTCTCCAACCCCTGGCCGAGCTGGGCATCGGGCCCTGCGTCTTCTGGGGTCTCTCCTGTGACCCTCCTTGTGTTTCAGGAGCTACTGTGACAATCTTGGCTACCACCCGCTCAGTGCCGCAGACTTTGGGAAAATCATGAAGAACGTGTTTCCCAACATGAAAGCCCGGCGCCTGGGCACACGAGGCAAATCTAAATATCCTTTAGAAATAGCTTTGGGTGTCTCTGGGCGTGGCCGTGTGGCCGACTGGGCTTCGGTACAAAAAGAGGCTGCACTGTTGGAATTGAATGATGATCCCACCTTAATTTTTAAAATCACATATTGCTATAGTGGACTTCGGAAGAAAGCTCTCGTGCAGATGCCGTCCCTCCCCAATCTGGACTTCCCTAAAACTGGAGACGGGGTAAGCTCTGCCGCTGCAACCCAAGTCTCCCTGCAGGTGGGCGGCCGACCACTTCCTGGGCGTTGACTGGGTGAAGGGGCTCCAGGAGGAAGAGCTGCCACCACAATGGTGGCCAGATGAAAAGGATTTGACCCCTGAAGTGTAATTTGAGGAATCCTCTCAGACCAGCCCCTCCTGGTTCTCATGAAGATAAGGGGGGAGGGACATTCAGACTAGGCAGATTCTGTTACTCTGACCTGATTATAAAAGTCACGTGATCAGCATGCGTGACCTGGTCTAGCTGGAAGTGGCACAAAGGTCTTTTAGCTGCAGCTGGCAGAACACAACACAGATCCGCACTGTGCTGGCAGTTTGAGGGCTTGACTTCTGCAACAAGAGTCTTCATGGCCCAGTGATCCTGAATGAAGAGCAGGGAGACATCGAAAAGCAGCTGAGGATGTGTGCAAGAGGCAGCAGTCTATAAAAAAGTTTTGCCTGGGTTCACTTGGCGTAGAGTTGTTGGGCTGCATCCCAGAGTCCTTCCTGCACGGAGATGCTGTGAACGAGGAGGCTCAGTTTGCACCAAACTCCTTTTGAGATCTGTGTAACTATGCAGCAGGACAAAGCAATTTTGGCGCATATGCTTGCATCTTACACAAACACAAAGTGCTGTCCCCCATCTACCAACAGCACCCTTAATTGCAGGCAGTAACATTTAAAGAGAGAAGTTGACTTTCCATAAAACTTTTATTGAAATAATCCTCCTGACCAAAATTGAGAGCTGAGATGCTATAGGAGTTTTTATGCAGGGTCTGAAGCTGTCTCAAGCCACTTTTTCCCTGGGTGAGAGGAGAAGTCATTGGGGTGGGGCTCCTTTTCTTCTGTCCTCAAGAGAACGGTTTCCAGAGATGGGGTAGACTATCCTCAGTTCTTCCTTATGCTTTGCTTTCAGCTGGATGGGGCAGAGCCTGCTGGGCGCCTGCAGAGTGCCGATGAGGAGATCGTGTCTGCCGCCTGCCAGCTGGTCTGCGAGTGGGCCCAGAAAGTGCTCAGCCAGCCCTTTGATTCTGTCCTGGACTTGGCCCGCTTCCTGGTAAAAAGCCACTACACAGGCACCAAATCCATGGCAGCATTGGCAGTGATGGCAGGCGCCCCTGCAGGTAAAAAGGGGGAAGCAGTTCTGCTCTCACCAGAGGGGGGGGGGCTTTTCCCCGGGATCCCCTGAGGGGCATCAGGAAGGCATCTAAGCTTGCAAGAGCTGCTGCCTCCATGGGTAAAGCTTAATTCCTGGGGCGCAGTTTTACCCCTGCCATTGAGAAAGGCACGGCTTCGGACATGGAAGGCTCTGGGCCTGTAAGAGGATCTATCAGGCATCTTTCACAGCTGGTCGGCTGGTCTGGGTAATCATGGGGGAAAGGGTGGAATGGGGCCTGCACAATTATTTTTTTTTGCCCATGTAAAAGAGCAAACTGAGTTTCCCTGCTCCTTAACGCTTTGACGGAGGAAAGGTTTATTGGAGGGGCTGCCCTGTCGCTCTGCCAATGTACAGAAGAGCCCCATTGTGCTTCCTATGAGGGCCGAGCCGAGCCTGCACCCTGCTCAAGCCTCTGCCCGCCCCTTCCAGGACTCAAGGGGATCCCCCAGCCATCGGCTTTTGTCCCGACGGCAGAGAGCAACTCCTTCCAGCCCCAGGTGAAGACGCTGCCTTCACCTGTGGATGCCAAGCAGCAGTTGCAGCGCAAGATCCAGAAGAAGCAGCAGGAGCAGAAACTGCACTCCCCTCTGCCAGGCGAGTCCCCTGCCAAGAAGGTCGAGGGCACAGCGAGCAACGGGGTTGCCAGCCTTACGAATGGGAGCCCAGCCATCCTGTCCCCTCAGTCCATTGGCATTGTGGTGGCTGCTGTGCCAAGTCCTATCACGGTAAGTCTCCTGAGGAGGGGGGGGTTGGGCAGGGCTGCCACCAGCAGTGTCGAATGTCGGGGCAGGACCAGGCGAAGACTCACTGAGGGGTCACCTGGCTGTGCAGGAAGGAAACTTCTTCCACGATTTCGGGAGATGTTTAGCTGGAGCAACTCCAGAGGGGGCAGAGGGAGGTTAAGGCAGTGACTCAGGAATCGGGAGGGTAAAGAGGGATGGGGTGGATGGGAAGAAAACGTCTGGAAGTCCTGCGTGGCTGGGGGAGGAGTGGGGAGCGTGGGGTCCCCTGTTCCCAAAAGAAAGCCAAGCGGTCTGCTCAGAGCACATCTTTTCTGTTCCCTTTCTCAATGTCACTCCCTTTTCTCCTCTGCAGGTGCCAAGGACCCGGCAGTTGGTAACGTCTCCTAGCCCAATGGGCTCGACCGATGGCAAAGTCCTTCCACTCAATGTCCAGGTGGTTACTCAGCCCATGCAGTCTGTCAAGCAGTCACCAAAGACTCCCCAGAATGTGCCGGCCAGTCCTGTAGGAGATCGCTCTGCTCGCCACCGCT
Organism: Protobothrops mucrosquamatus; assembly: GCF_001527695.2. NCBI lineage: Eukaryota > Metazoa > Chordata > Lepidosauria > Squamata > Viperidae > Protobothrops > Protobothrops mucrosquamatus. The sequence goes on from NW_015386412.1 coordinate 1,346,836, forward strand.
ACGCCCAGATCCTGCCAAAGCCAGCCAACACCAACGCGCTCACCATTCGTTCCCCAACCACAGTGCTCTTCACAAGCAGCCCAATCAAGACAGTGGTTCCTGCTCAGCACATGAACGTGGTCAAAATGACCGCAATCTCACTCGCCCCAGGTGGCGCCAGTGGCACGCCTGTCAAGCACACAGCCTCTGCCATTGGCTCGGGAACCACAGAAGAGCCAAGGAATTTCCCTCAGATCAAGAATGGCTCTGTGGTTTCACTCCAGTCCCCGGGAACCAAAGCAAGTAGCGGGGGCCTAGTTTCTGCTTCGTCTTCGGTCGAGGTCAAACTGGAGCCAGAACTGGTGCTGGATGAGAGCTTGCGACAGAACCAGGACAATGCGAGCCCTGCTCAAGCGGTCAGAGTCACCCTGCTAACACCAGTGGATCAGTTGAGGACTGTGGAAGCCGAAGCCTGGAAAGGCCGGGCTGAGGAGCGTCTTGGAGCAGCAAGCTGTGACCCTCAGGGGGGAGATTCGGAGAGAAAAACCCTTTCCCAGGGGCACGAATCCCCCCCGGGCCCTTTGGAGGCAGCTCAGCACGTCTCCAGCACTGGCATCACCCCCTCGCCTCCTGCAGGCGACCAAGGATGCCCAAAAGGCCTGCGGAAGAGGCTGCCTTCTGCCTTTGTGGATGCTCAAGGCCCCCCCATCAAGAAACTTTCTGTGGGACAGGCGTCTGCACAAGCCCCCAAGACCAGCAATGTGCAGAAGGCCCAGCAGATGGGCGGCCTGCCTCTCACTAAAAGTGATAGTCCGGCTGCCCTTCTTCAGGGTCCCAGCCAGGCGGCCCTCCAAGTCCAGTCTGCAGCCTCAGGGATCAGCCTGGAGGCCTCCTGCCCCCTGGATGCTGACCTCATCATTGCCCCCAGTGACTCCCTGCTGGAGCGGTCACCAGCAGCCTCCTCAGCAGGCGTGGAAATGAAGTTGGAAGGAGACGTCTTTGTCCTAGGAAACAGCTCTAAGTCTGAGGGCAGCCTGAACCCCAACCTGTGGCAGCAGCTGGCCAAGGGCTCCTCCTTCGTCCAGGAGGCCTGCAAGCCCCCGATCAGTGTTATGACGCTTGCTGGACCCACCGACTCTGAAGACCTGCCCAAGTCTGCCTGGGAGCCGGTGCACTTAGAAGGGTTCCAGCAAGCCAGTGCAGCCTTTGGGCAGCCATTGCCAGATCAGGGCCAGCCGCCCTCTCTCGATCAGCCCTTGCCTGGCCAGAGTTCCGGCCAGCTGCCGTTGCAGCAGGAGCTGAAGGACTTTGAGGATGCCACCTCCCAGTCCCACGAGAACTTCTTCTCCTTCGATGACGACCTGACCCAGGACAGCATCGTGGAGGAGCTGGTGCTGATGGAGGAGCAGATGTCCCTGAGCACCTCCCACCTCTACAGCGCCTCCCTGGGGATGGCTCTCCAGAACCAGGGGGCGGCTCAAGGGGCACCCTTGGCCCCTCACTCGAGCAGTGCCCACTTCTATCACCCAATCCACAGCAACAGCACTCCTGTCCATACGCCCACGCCCACCCCTACCCCCACCCCCACCTCTGAAATCATGGCAGGATCGCAAGGTGTGTCGCGGGAGAGTCCGTGCTCCAGGATGGCCCAGACCACACCTGTAGACAGCGCCCTGGGAAGCAGCCGGCACACACCTGTTGGCACCCCACACTCCAACTGTAGCAGCAGTGTGCCCCCAAGCCCCGTGGAGTGTAGAAACCCCTTTGCCTTCACCCCAATTAGCTCCAGCATGGCCTACCACGATGCCAGCGTGGTTTCCAGCAGTCCTGTGAAGCCCATGCAGCGGCCCATGGCCACTCACCCCGATAAAACCAAACTGGAATGGATGAATGCCGGCTATGGCAGCTTGGGGAGCTCCTCTGTCACCAGCCATGGGATTCTGCCTGGCTACCAGGAGTCGGTCGAAGACCGTTTCAGGAAACCCCATGCCTTTGCTGTCCCTGGCCAGTCCTACCAGTCTCAGTCACGGCACCATGATCCCCATTTTGGGCGAGTGACCCCCGTCTCCCCTGTCGGCAACAAGCAGGAAGGTTTTGCCGTCCCTGCTCCTCTCGATAGCAAAGGGGCTGGCTCCTCTCACGGCAGCCATTTCAGATGCCGGAGCGTCAGTCCCGCCGTGCACCGCCAGCGGAATCTCAGTGGAAGTACCGTCTGCCCTGTCACTGCTGTGCTTCGCTCTGGAATGACCGCGGGCTCTTTCGGGAGTCCCGTCGCCCCAGAAGTTCATGCCTCCTTGGTGAACGTCCATGCAGACCCAAGTGCCAGCAACCTCGCCCAGCGCAGCCAGTCGGTGCCCCTGACGGTGATGATGGAGACAGCCTTTCCGCAGCCTCAGAAGCAGCCAAGCTCCAAGAAGATCACCAACGTCTTGCTTAGCAAGCTGGACTCGGAGAACGATGATGCCGTGCGTGGCCTGGGCATCAACAACCTGCCCTCTAATTACACCGCCAGGATGAACCTGACCCAGATTTTAGAGACTTCTGCTGCCTTTCCAAGTGCCAATGCCCAGAACATGACCCCATGCAGCCCATCTGTTTTTGAATTCCAAACACCAGGTTACCTCGCTAAAAACAGCAGCCCCGATCCGGCAGACTTTGCTTCTGGGGACAAGGCAGTCCAGTCGGAAGCTGGGGAGCAGCAGCTGGATTTCAGCAGCAGCGTGAAGGAGCTTTTGGAGGAGAGCAGCCTGCAGGGCGACCAGGGCCCCCCCGACTTGAGCAACGTGGCCTCAGTCTTCTCCAGCGACATGAGGCTGACCTCAGAGCTCTCGGGGAGCATGACCGACCTGAATGCGCTGGACACCAATCTGCTCTTTGATCCGGCCCACCCGCAGGGCCAAGACGACGAGGCAACCCTGGAAGAGTTGAAGAACGACCCCCTGTTCCAGCAGATCTGCAACGAGTCCATCAGCTCCATGGCTTCTGCAGGTTTTGATTGGATGGAGAGTAAGGACCATCCTGCTGTGGAAATGTTGGGTTAAGGGGTGCGTGCGTGTGTGCGTGCGTGCGTGCACGTGTGTGTATGTATACACACACATATTTGTGAGTGTGTATATATATATATATGTATATATGTGTGTATATATACGTGTGTGTGTAAATATACACACACCCGTGTGTGTATGTGTGTATAAAATCTATGTAGCACACTGTATTTAAGAAAATCTAAAGACAAGACATACAGTATTTGTCTTAATGGAAGTGCCTCCTGCAGCAGAAACAATTTGTGAATTTTTTTTTTACAAAAGAATTGCTCTCCCAGCTGCTTTATTCTTCAGCAGGGTGTATACAATCTTAACCAATTTTTAAGGCATTTCTGAAGAATGCAACCTGCTCCAGAACCAGTATTTGGTTTTAAAATTCTGCTTATTGCAAAACATTGCTTGCTGCCTCTGGAGGATAAAGAGCATTTGTGGGAGGGTACCAGGAGGTTGGAAGGGAGCGTTCCCCACCCAGTCTCCCCTCCATCTGCTCTGCAGGCCTTCCATTGGCATTAGGGTTCCAGAGAGGCAGCGCTGAAATTGAGAGGGTGCATGGATGGGTTGCATGATGCATCTGATCGGGGAGTGCTTCTGCACTCTGGGTGCATAAAGAGCCTGTGCATTTGCTGGCACGCGTGGCACACCAGAGAGCGCAAACTTCCTGATCACAAATACCATATGCTCGCAGAGTGGGAAAGGCAGCAGGCGCCAGCGTTCCTAGGTCACTCGATCTGGAGATGGTCTCCAGCTGGCCTTTCCCAAACGATGGTGGACTTGGCACCCCCTCCATGGCAGGGCCCTGGCGGGTGCCTCCTTAATCAGTTGCCAGGGAAAGCCAGTGTTAGACAGGGAGCAGGGAAATCAGCATAACTTGTCAGTTGGATGTTAACTCCTTATCAAGGGCTAATTTGTGGGCAGGAGCAGGAGAGGCTTCCAAGAAAGGAGAAGCAGCCCTAACCTTTTATCCCAAATGGAAAACTTACTCTGCCACGAGTTGTTTCATAAGCTCTTATTAAGAAAACACCAGAATGTTTTAAAAGCAAACAGTTTAGTGCTGCTTTTAATGTCCTTGAGTAGGGAGGTAGTTCCAAATCCTGCTATTAATAAATCTGTTCCTTCCATGGCAACTCTACCTTAAAATGTTTGTCAGGATGTATAGTTCTTCACAAAAAAACTAGAATGCAAGAATAACAGTGATTCAGGTTTCCCTAACTCACAAGCTTTTGAAAAAAAAAGAAAGAAACTTTTTTCTGCAGAAACTAATTAGAGTCTCTGGATTGATTCAACTGGCCAGTTCTTTCTTTATGAAGTCATGCAGAGTTGGAGGAATCTTGTTAGCGCCGGAGGGTGAATTTCCGAGGCCTTCTGTGGTAGCAACCCTGGGAAGCCTGCCGTGGCTGAACCCGTCCTTGGAAGTGCTCAGCGCCCACAGGGGTCCCAGGGGCTGACACTGATGCCAGCAGATGAGCGGCTGTCCCATGGGCACTGCTCTTGCATGGCTTCCCTGTCTTGCCAGCTCTGAGCCTCTTTTAACAGCCCAACTCCAGGGAAGATGGGATGGTTCTGCCTCTCGGGAGAGAGGGTGCCCCGAGGCAGCTGACTGGGCAGGTGAGCCAGCCCCTTGCGGTTCAAGGGGCACTGATCCCTTCTGCACTAGGATGCCTTATGAGGAAGCGCCCAGGAGGCAGTGCCCTTGCCTTATGCCAGGGCAGCAGTGGGAGGAGGGAGGGGGCTGAGGTCTAGCCTCTTTTGCCTCCCCTTGGAGACCCGGGAGCCACCGCTACTCACCCAATCCCTGGCTTAAGAGAAGGTCTGTCTCAGCTAGCTTGTTCAGGTTTTATTCCCACATAAAGGTGCATCTTTTGAAGCCACTGCAGCCATGAGAATCTGCTCTTGTACAAGCACATAAACGTTGCTGGGGCCACTTGTTTCTGTGTGGACCTCAGCCAGGGAGGAAGCCTCAGCTTTTCCCAGGATGCCCCAGGCACAGTGACCCACACTGCTGGGCATATTGTTCTTGTAGAGTTACACACACACACACACACACACACACACACACCACTCAAGTAGTAGTTGTGGGGCTGTTCTATGGGATACATAGAGGTGGAGTCGCTGGGGTGGCTGGGCATAAGCAGTGGGCTTCCTGTGCTCAAATTCAGGCACCTTTGCAGAGCCCAAACTCGCCCTCAGCGAGAGAAACAAACACTTCAGTTTCCTTTCCAGCAATAGTATAGCTGGCATTTGGCTCCTTTTCCTGGCAGTGCTTTGAAGCACACTGGCAGGGGAGCTGCTGGGCCCAAGTATGAGTTTCAGGGTGAAGGGGTTCCCCCCCTCCCAGCACCGTCCTCCTAATGGTGCTAGAGACAGCCAGGGCTCGGGGGTCATCCACTCACTCTCCTTGGCTGCCTTTCCTGGTAGGCTAAGCACTGCTGGAACCAGGTCTCCGTGTTGTCCTTGTGGCCCAGCCGGCAGCCCCCTTCCCTGGGATCAAGGCAGCCAAGGCGAGCCAATGTTTGAGGATGTTTTGGGCTGTTCCTCTACCAAGAAAGGCAGGGTGTCCCCGAAGGAAAGGTTGCTTGTCTTATGTAGCAAAATTATCTCAGTGAGATACATCTCCTCTTATTCTCTTACCTGAGAATTTTACAGCAGGAAAAGTCTGTGTTTGCCTCACCTCTTGGTGCATCCTCACCCACATGCATGCAGTGTTCTCTCGGCTTGCCTCGTTTGTGCTAGTTAGACTCCTGTCAGTCACCACCCACCATCGCTCCCTCCCCTGCGCTGGATCAGGGCCGGTTCTGCGCAACCAGACTGGCGCGGGGAGTTGCCCTCTCGCTTCACAATCCTGCCAGGCTCAAGGTTATCCTCAGCCAGACGCTGCTTCTTCCCCAAGTGGGCGAAGGCAGCCGTGTGCCCAGCCGTGCCATGTGCCCAATGTCTGGGTGAAGAAGCCACTCCTGGCGCGCCTGGACCCTCCATGAACTCCCCTCCCCCAGTCATCCAGCTTTCGAGGAGTGTTTTGTTGTCTGTTGGACCGCTAAAGGACAGTGGATAGGTCTTGCCGCGTAGCATTTCAGTTCATTTTTTTTATTGGAAGTGCTCAACATTTGTTTTTTAATGTTTTCAGGAACAATAAAACATTTTCTATGAAGCTCGACTCCAGAAGCAAGTTCTTGGGAGCTCAGGGGTCTCCATTCTTGCTTGGCCTGGGGAAGGAGGGGGGGCTCTGCAGGCTCTCCTGGCCTGGGCACAGGCTGCCTGGCGCTGTCCCTCCGACCCTAGCGCTTCTCTGGGAAAGGGCGAGGACCCTGGGCTGAGAGAGATACACCTGCATCTCCCCTCCCCTCAGCCCCCTGGAAAAGTGGCATTGGAGGTGAGCTGGGCTGGACGGAGAGACCTTGTAGCCATGGGGTTCAAGGGGGAGTCCTGGTTTCAGCAAAGTGGCAGGAAGGGGGAAGTGACAGCTGGTCTTCGGGGGCTCTTTTAATGGTAACAACTCCAACTCAGTGATGCTGCCATGGGGGAGTGTGGGGCAGATGGGTGGGAAGACAGCCATGGCAGGCTTGTGTGTGGGCCAGCTCTCCATGGGAAGCTTTGGCCATGGCTTAGGGTGACAATTCCTATGGCCTCCCACCTGTGGGCCTCATTAGGCAATCCCCAAGAAAGTGCTGGAGGGAGGCCGCCAAAGAGGAAGCCCCAGGAAGACTTCCACAGGCCTACGAAGAGCCCCTCATTCCCAAGGGGAGAGATCACCATGGCTGGGCCAGGTTTGGCATGAGGATGGAGAGACCACAGCCTCGGAACATTGCAGCCCAAAGGATGTGATACTGGGTGAAGGGGTGGGCAAGCTGAGGTTGCTATCTGCTGCAGAGAACATTGTTTCCAAGTGGAAATGTAGGCAAAAGTGGAAATTGTTCAATATGTTCTAGTTTTATCAGTCATGTCCACCAGGAGCCCTGGAAGCAGTGGTTAAAGTGCAGTATTGTAGGCAAACTCTGTCCACAGCCTGGAGTTTGATCCTGACAGGGCACACGGCTTACTCAGCCTCCCATCCTGAGGTTGGTGGAGAGGTTGGTAAAATGAGGACTCAGATTGTTGGAGGCAAAATGCAAATAATGCTGACATTGTAAACCCCTCAAGAGAGTGCTCCAAGGCACTATGGGTCCCAAATGCTGTTGCTAATGATGAGGCTTAATTGCAATGTGTCTTGGCCTCTTCCTCCTTGGTTCTGCTGTGGAGCCCCCAACCTTCCTTCAAGGGCACCCCTCCTGTTCCCGCAAAGTAGAGAAGGTTGAGCTGAGGAAAAGAAGTAGGCAGGGTAGATGTGAAAAGCATCTTTGGGACAACAATGACCAGGATGATTGAGAATCTCCACAGACTTTTATTCAAGGCACTTAATATCAGCCGATTCCCCAGTCCAAGGGTGATGCTGGAATTCCCAAAGCCAAGATCTTTGCAATTCCTCCCCTTTTCCAGAAGAGGGCAGAGGGCATCCAAGCAGTGCCACCTGATCTGCTCAGTCCAGCCCAGAAGGGGGCACCTGAAACCCACGGAACCACGCCTATTCCCAAAGCAACAGGTTGCATGTATGTTGGGGAGTTTTAGATCTACCAATCCTGCTCTACTCTACAACATTCAATGTCAGCCGAAACCCCAAAGGTGCTTTTCAGAGGCAATTGGACTTTCTTGTTTTTTGTCTTTGAAAACGTTTCGCTTCTCGTCTAAGAACTGAAGAAACTTGTTGGATGAGAAGCGAAACGTTTTCAACGAAAAAAACCCCCAAGCCTTTTGGAAAAGCCCCTTTGGGCCCATAACCATAACCTGGAGGATTGAGAATCTCCACAGACTTTTCAGCGGAAGGGTTCGTTACCCTCAGGGAGGAGGTTAAAGAACAAAAGGCTGCGAACGACCCAGCGGAGGAGACCAAGGAAGCCGCCCCGGCTTGCAAGTACAGCGGCGCCGAGAGCGCTGCCTCAAGCTGGGCTTCCTTGGGCCCTTAAATACTTGAGCTGCCGTCGCGTAGCTGCTTGTCGCTGTTGTGCAAAACGTTGCTCACCACAAAGGGAGCAGAAGGTGAAGTGGGGCAGACTAGCAAGGCCGGGCTGGCGCCTTCGATACGCTCCGAGCGTCTCTAGCCACCGCAGGAAACGGAGGACTTTCCCCCGTTCAGCTGCCCAGAATGACCTAAAGATGCCCTGCGGGGCACCGGCCCTCGAATCAGCGGGTACACAACACCGCGACTTGTTGCACTTACTTGTGCTGAGCCCTCTCGCCGCTTCCCCCCCCCCCGCATTCACCCCCCCGCATTCAGTGGGGTTTGGAGGCGCCTGACGGGCTCAGCCCAGGTGCGGCCTCGTTCCCCCGCCCGCTCGGTCATGTTCGGGCCAGGGAAAAGCCGCTCCAATGCGGGGCGGGGGGGGGAGGCCAAGCTGCGGGAGCCGCAGAACTCCCGGGGAGGGGAGGCCCATTGAGGGTTCAGGAACAAACCGGGCGGATGGCGGAGCTTTCGAGGTCCCCGAAGCCGCGTTGTAAACCGGCAGGGCGTCGGAGGAGCGAGCGGCCGTCGCGCCCGTTCTCGCCCTCAGTGGACCCGGCGACTCCGCCGGGGGGCTTTTCGCGCGTCGCCTCCCGCCGCCCTTCAAACGATGCGAGGCCGGACAGGGAAAGGCGGCGAGTGCGCGCGGCCGACAGCGGGGACGCGCCTCCCGCTCGGCGCCTCTGACCTCAGGTGCCTGCTCCGGCCTCGGGGGGAGGGGCGATCAGGGGGTCGCTCGCCCCTCCCCGGCCGCGCCGAGGGCCAATGGCGAGTGGCGCAAAAGTGGCGCCGGACCGCGGCGCGTCCGGGGAGCCTCGCGCCCTCCGCCCGGCCCGGCTTGCCCTGCTCCGGCGGCCTCGCAGCGCCCCTCCCCGCTTTTGTGTGGCCGTCTGACCGCGCGCGCCAGCCCCCGCTCTGTGTCCGGGCGCGGCCGGAGAGGAGAAAGGGGCCGGCCGCGCCAGGGAAGCCATTCGGCCCGTGGAGCGCGGGGGGCGCGCGGCTGGCCGGCCGGGTAGGGCGATGCCCGAAGAGCCCGCGGTTGCTTGCTGCTAAATGGCGCCCCGCCGGAGCCTTGACCTCGCCGCCGGAGCCGCCCTCCTCCTGCTGGCCGCCCTCCCAGGTGAGTCTCTTCCCGGCCAGGCGCCGGGCATCTGGCCCGGTTCCGGCAGCCGCCCACGGGAGGCGAGGCCGCGGCCGCTGCTCGCGAGCCGGCTCGCTGGGCGCACGTGCGCTCTGGCGGGAGCGAGCGGCACTTGGCGAGCCCCGACGGGTAGAGCGCGCTCCTGCTGGAGCTCCTGCTGATCCGGGCAGCCCAGAGCGCCGCCCGCCCGCTGTCGCCCGGTCCCTGCCGCGTTTCGCGAAGCATCGGGCCTCGGCCGCCTGGGCTCGCTGAGAGCGGTACGTGCTTTTGGCTGGCTGCACGCTCCGCCCGCAAAGTCTCTCCGGCGGGTCGCCCCGCGCCCCAACTTGTCCTTCCACAAAGGAAGCTCGGGCGGGCGGCCCTGCTTGCGGCGTGGGCTTGGTCCCCCCCACCAGAAGGCGCCGCTTTTCAGAAGCTGCCGGGCCGCCCTGCGCCTCCCTCGCCCTGAAGGCCCCTCCAGGGCAGCCCAAGGTGCGACTGGCTGTGGATCGCCCGTTCTGCCGCTCGATGTTGCCGAGGGTCCTGACGGGGAGGAGAAGCTTTGGGGGGCCGCAGAAGGCCCAGCCCTCTTCCTGCCCCCCAGATGCCCCTGCCTGCCCCGGAGAGAGGGAGGGAGGCTGCTCAATTCTGTGGGCCAAGATGTGGCACCTGATGTTTGGCTGAAAACAGAATAAAAGGCCTCTGGCAAAAAGAGCATTTTCCTGCTCACATTTTCCTTTTCTTGCTCTCTTAGGGATAAAGAGCTTTAGTGAACTGTTTTTCGTGAAAGAGCCTCAAGATGTGACTGTTGCCAGAAAGCAAGCCGTGGTTTTTGACTGCCTAGCACGTGGTGAGGTCCCCATCACCATCACATGGCTCAGAAATGGGGTTAAAGTTTCTGAAAATGAACAGATCCACTCTCTGTCCAATGGCTCTTTATACATCTGTGAGCTGGAGAGCAGCAAGCCAGGCGAAAGGCTGGATGAAGGAGTCTATCAGTGCTTGGCCCTGAATAAACACGGTGCTGTTCTCAGCCAGAAAGCGCATCTCACGTTTGCAAGTAAGTTTCCTTTGATGGCCAGTTCCAGCACATCAGGGAGGCTCTGGTCCTGGATGCTTTGAAAAAGCAGGTGTGTTCCATGCTCTGAGAGTGGCTGGGCCTTCTCCTCCATGCCACCCACCTTTGCTTCTTCTAGGTGGAGGCAACAGCTGCTTCCCCTCCATGAGGCAGCAAGTTTGGCTCCCATAGTTGATGACATGGGAGGCTGCTTAGTTTTTAAGCACCTGGAAGATTATGCTGTGCTTCCACAGTTGGCTTTTTGTAACTAAATAAGTTGTGTGAACCCTGGCTTGTGATCTCTGAATCATGGCTTGTGGCTTATTCCACAAATTGATTTTAAAAACTCTCCAAAGTATTGTGGTCAGTCAGTATTTGTTGATTTATTGGCATCGTGTGGCACTTTCAAAGCATTTGAGCCTCTGCCTCTATTGCTGAGCCGTTGAAGAGGAGAGAACTCCTTGGCAGGCTGGCTGGCTGGCTGGCTCCAGGGCAGAAAAGAGGCCCCTGCTGACTTTTGGGAAGACCATGCTTGGCCACAAAATGTTTCTCTGCCCCTTCCCACAAGCTGTGAAAAGCAGAATGGTCCTTTGAGATATCCTTTGCTGGTTAAGCAACTTGGTGCTTCCACGAAAGAATGGCTAAGATCTTGTGATAGGTTAACTTCTCAATCTTCCTGCATTTTCTCTGCTTGTCTGTAAGGCAGATGAGGTGGATGAGACCAAAGATGCCTTCAGGATCTCTGGGTAAAATCTGCCTGTTTGTTGTTGCAAGAAATGCTGTATTGAGCCTGCAACCCCATTGCTGCAGGACTGTTTTTACATGCCTGGTCTTTATTCTAATTACATTTTCAGCTTAAAGGTATTCCCTATTTCCAAGTGGTGGTGCAGAATAATTCAAGAAATAAACTAGGTATGGCGGTTGCACACTCTTCCGGCAGAGCAGTCCTAAGGCACTGTTTTATGGTTGTGTTTGCTACCCTGTTTGCTTTGTGTCTCAAAAGGAGTTGCAGGAAACAATCTTGGGAATTCCTTTGTGCCCTCCAGCAGATCGTTTCCCCCAGCTGCTCCATGACCAGGGAGCTCTTTGCCCGAAGGGCACACGGGTAAGCATGCCAATGCTTGGAGGAAGGACTCTTCACCCAGCACCCTCCTTCCAAGCAGTGCAGCAGAGTCCATCATGGGGCAGCAGGGGGGCATCCTTCCTGCCATCAGCATGGCAGTGTCAGGCCGGAAAGGGGGAAGGTGTTGATGAAGGGAAGGTCCAGCAGCAACATCTCCCTCTTTGATCTGGCAACAGAGCTGGTTTTTTCAGGGAGGGGGTGTCTCTTCTTCAGTAGGATCTTCCCTGGGAGCTGCTTCTACTAAACCTAGTAGTGGCTGGGGGAGAAGTCTGGGGTGAAAGGACATTTATTCTATGCTTTCAGGAACTGAGAAAATATGTTATTGGGGTGACTGTATGTGGTGTGTTCAGTGATGGGGAGCAGCAGCACACTGTACTTGAGAGAGAGCATAAAGGAGACCCCCTCCCGACTTTTGCCTCAGCTTTTCAGAGGCACCAGGGAAGGCAAGTGCACAATAGGACACATTTGGGGTGTCAGTTGGCCAACTCCAAAGTCCACTTGCCTCCCTGTGCCCACAGCCTTCTTGGCATTCTCCAGCTGTGCTTGGCAGCTTTGTTCCCTGAGGTCTTCTGCCTTGGACTTGATTGATGTCCTACAGCTGTGGGAGTCCTTCTCCTAGGTATGTCTGTAGGACATCAAGCAGGGGGTGTTGCATTGTTGCGACTTCTTATTATTTCTAAGCAATTTGGAGCTCCGCATCTGATGATAAAAGCACTCTTCCTGAACATGAGAAGGCTGATAGTGTTTGAATGTTTTGAACAGTCTTTTTGTTTTGTGCTTAAAATATTGCATGTCCAAACTTTGATGCTCGTAACTTCTACAATTAACACGAGAAGGCTGAAACTTTCTAAGTAGATGGGAATTAAGCTACGTTACCTGTTGTCTGCTGCAAGGGTCTTTGGGGGATGGGTGAGTGAATTCCCAGCGTTTTGTGCTGAGAGGAAAGAGTTTTCCCTGGTCTTTAATGGCTTTACAGCCTTGAAGAACAAAACAACTTTCTTCTTTGTAGCTAAGCTGAACCCCCACATCCTCAGTGGGTGAAGGAGGGGCCTTCCTGCTCTTCCCTTCCTCTGGGGAAACATGGGGGGTGCCCCCCCTCCTTGTTTAGGCCTTTTAGCTGTGCCTTGGGTTTCAGAGTGCAATTCTGGGTGCTGCCTTTGGAAATTTAACACTTTAATCTGCCATAGAGTTTAAGACCCAACTTAGAAGAAGCCTAGAAAATTAGCCAGGAAGTGGCGTTTTGTTGCACTCTCTGCAACCATTCCATTATTCATGTGCAAATTAAGAATTCACTGGGTTAAAAGGTTAGAAACTGACCAGGATGAGGTTTACCCTTGTGATAAAGAACAGATGACCTCATTCACAGGCTGGAGCTTTTCATGTCAACTCCTCTGCAAAGTCAGTGATTGTCCTGAATTGTTCCTGAGGAATGCAGGGTCCGAATGTGTGCAGCAGTCTCCCCCCTGCCACAACCCCCCACCTTATCTTGAGAGACCATCAAAGCGGATGGCAAGGTCTCTGCAGAGGCCATGAGGGCTGGCTTGGGCCCCCTGAGTCCCTGGGTGCAGGAAAGAATGGGTCTCGCATCTAGACTGCTTCTTCAGCAGTCCTCACCTTCCCCTTTTACAGAGGATTCCAAAGATAAGATAGTAACTGGGCCAAAGCTAATAGCATGGGGGGGGGGTAATTGTAGCTTCTAATACACAACAGGATAATTGAGGGGGGGGAAGGTTCCTCCTCTACATATTCTTTGTGAGGCACCAAGTGAGGGTAAAATGATAATATCATCAGAAGAAGATGGAAGAAGATTAAACCAGCCGCTTGTTTGAAGTTGAGGCCAGCCCTGGCTCTGCCTGCCCTGTTAACTAAGAGGAGGCGAGTGGCCAGCCCCTGCCCTGTGCCCTGGCATTGTTGAGGCCAGCCCCCGCCCTGTGCCCTGGGATTTCAGCAGGCAGGACTCAGCCTAAACAAGAATCCGGCCCACTGAACATTGCAAACTCTTTTGAAATTATTTCAAAACAGCTGTTTATCAGATAGAGGAAGAGATGCTTGAAATTGTCAGATTCATTTATTTTTACTACATTTCTAAATGGCTTTGCAATTCCTGTTCACAGGTGTAGAAATGACAACATTTTACTCTCTCTCAGCCCAACTTGCCTGTCAGGGTTGCTGTTATGGGGCAAACGGGGAGGAAGATGTGCTGGAGGTGCTTGCCGCCTTGAGTTATTTGTAAAAAGTGTGATATAAGTAAATGAAAGAAACAATAACATGAAGGTTTGTCTGAGACGGGCCCAGGAGTGGGGGTGGGTTGCCTCCTTTGGTCTGGCCTCGGGCACCAGTAATGATAATGATGATGATGTTGGAAGGGACCTTGGAGGTCATCTAGTCCAACCCACTGCTCAGGCAGGAAACCCTATACCATTTCGGACAAATGGCTGTCCAGTCTCTTCTTAAGAACTTCCCGTGTTGGAGCATTCACCGCTTCTGGAGGCAGGTTGTTCCATTGGTTAATTGTTCTAACTGTCAGGAAGTTTCTCCTTAGTTCTAGGTTGCTTCTCTCGATTAGTTTCCATAAGGATAAGTTTGCCTAGTTAAACATTCCTCTAACACACATGTTAACTGCAGAAGACTAACCCAGGATTTGTCCCTGGCTTCTGGTTTGCATAAACAGATCCTGGTTAGTCTGGGTGGTGGAACAAGAGTAAGGCTGAAAGACAAAAAGATCCTCCCATAGCTTATTTTCACCGGATGAGAATGGTTCCCACTGCTCCTCGGGTTGCCTTGTGAGTTCCTGGGATTCTGTCTCCTCTGCATTTGTTGGCTTCCTGCAAGGGCCAAAAGGAGTTCCTTGACCCATTTCCCTGTTTAACAGCTGGGCCTTTTGGTTCCCCACAGGACCAGGGCGTCAGTCATCAAGGGGCATGTCTGAAGGCAAGCTAGGGGTTGGGTTGACAGTTTCTGCCCACCATCTGCAGAAGCCCCCCAGCAGTTACCTTGGCTTCAATTTGGCACTGTTTTTCTTGGGTGGCTTTGCTGGCCCAGCTTTAAACTGGGATTGATTACTTCCAACCTTATAACTAGTCATCTTCACCTAAGTAAAGACCCAGTCAACGGGTTGTCTGTTTTGGGTGCTCAGCTGCAGTCAACAGAGGGATGGGAAGAAGCGAAGGCTTTCTGCCTGTGACAGTTGTGCCCATTGTGCAGTGAGCCCCAATGCTGAGTTTTTGACTTGACTCCCAAAGAATAAGAAGCTGAAGAAAGAATGAAAACCAGTGCTGGGAAGAGAAGGTGAAGCAGCTGCCCATACAAAAGAGGAGTGTTGGGCTCAATGGCAAGGAGAGTATAGCATCTTCAAATCTAATTTGGGCTAACCCCCCCCCCCCACATGGATCTTGTGAATGGGCTCCTTGCCATGGCAGGCACGTCCTAACACCCAAGCAAAATGAGGAACAAATGTTCCTCATTAACCCCTTCAGAGCTGTACATTGCACTGCTGGGTCAATATGCAAAACCTGTTAGCAAGTGGCATCGGATGCTGCAGGCTTGCCTGCTGGAAGGTGGGGATAAAGGCAGATCTGCTGGTCCACGGGATCTCCTTTGAGTCCTGGACTTTGCCAAAGAAGGTGCCAATTTCTCTGGCTACCATGGAGGCAAAGCTGTCAGGAGTGGATCAAAAGCCATCAGGACCAAGCGAGAAGTTCTGGCTGTTCTGGTGTTCTTCAGAAAGAAGCAGCCTTAAGTGTAGCAGAAATTCCAGCCTGATTGGATTTATGGCAGACTTGACATGTGCCGCCCCATGTGATCAGCCAGACTTTTGAGGATTCTGTCTTTCATTTTCCTAAGCACCATCTTGTTTGCAACGTTATGAGGGCTGTTGGAAATTGCTTCTCTTGTCCAGGGTTACCCAGTTGGGAAGCTGCTGGCATTTTCTGTCCCAAGCAAGAAGTTCCACTATTTCGTTGCTTCGTGACAATCTGCTGTCAGGTGGTATGTGCTGGGCTCAGAGCGTTGTGTGCAACCAGCTGTTGTAGCTAGTGAGCCATAGTGGAGCAGCATGGGAGATGAACTCCAGCAGTTGTGAGCGGTGTCAGCTCAGCTGTTGGGCTGCCACTCTTTGTGTCAATTATTTGGCACAGAGGGTTGTCTTGGAGCATTTGTCAGGGAGCAGTGAGTGGTTTGGCTGTCTTTCTGGAGGAGGAGAGCAAATGGACCTGAGTGGCAGGTTCCCACATCTGGGGAGGATGGCTGGGAGCCTTAGCTGCCGCATGGGGATGAGCTGTTCCAGGTAGAAAGTCTTTCCTGGACATCATTTATAGGGCTGGTGTCGGCCCCTGAAGGCCCAGCTGCTAAGCAGAGAACGGCTCTTTGCCTGGACGTCTTCAGAGCCTCGGGATGGTCCCCTTTTGGGAGAACAGCAGAGAGATTCTTAGATTGGGTGACAGCTGGTGTTTACTTTGTGCTAAGATGTGTTAAACACTTTAGGGTTGTTTTCTTTTTTCAGTCGCTAGTGGCAATGAGCGCCCTTGCAAGACAAGGGAAGGGCAGCTGTTGTGAGCTTCCTCCTTTACAATATTCTGTGAAAAAAAGACAAGAGGCAAAATATGTCAGGGAGGAACTGCTGGGCTCCCACATGAGGATGGACTTTGCTTACAAGCTCCTGGTCTGGCCCAGGGAAAGCCCCTCTAGGCTCCTGTGAGAGAGCCGCCTTTGAAACATTTCTGGCCTCTCTCCCATTGGCTGGGGAACAGTTTGGCTGCTGGGGGGGGGTCTGTATGCCTGCTTTTGGCCCAAGCGCAAGCCGCAAAGGACCCTTTAAGGTTGCATGAAGGAACTGATAGGCACCACGCTGGGCCTCGTTGCCTTTGGCCTTCTGGGGATCTAGAATATGGCATCGGGCTGGAAAGGTGACAGAAGGAGCGGGCATCTCCCAAGTGGCACCCAAGGACAATGATGCAGAATGCGGGGAAAGATTTTCTGAAGATTTGCTCCACCCATTTGGCACAAGGCTCGGTGAAGGATATTCTCCACCTCTCGACTCCTTCACAGGTTGTGTGCATCTCTGTATCTTCGTGGGGGTGCAGCTTGACAGGGTTCGGGGTGCGCCCCATGGTCCTTCCTGAAGAAGCTGCTTTTGAGGTTTGGGTAGAGCAGAGTGGAGTGGAGCATCTAAGCAGGCAGCTCTGTAAAGGGAGTTGACCCCATCTGTCCCTGAGCAAAAAAGAAGATGAGGAGGCGCAGCCCTTGGAACAGCCCTGGGGGTCTTTTCTATCTGCCCTGTGAAGGAGGGATTGGGGATTGGTTTCTGCTGCCCAGTTGCACATTTGTGAGCAAATTTTTTGCTACCCCAAACCCAGGTCAAAGGTCAGAGCTTTCTGTCCAGGAGCCCACATGGACCCTCCCATTCAGATGGAGAACCCAGTGGAGATGTGGGATCCTTCCTTATGGTTTGGTGCTGCGGGATCTTTAAAATGTCCCTCCTTTATTGTAAACGAGGGGCTGCCTAAAGAAGACAGGTGCCTATCCTCCACTGGGAGGGCAGTTGGGAGAAGAGCCCCCCCCCCAACAAAAGCTCTCCTTGTCCGGTATCCTCATTTCAGCAGCAGCCTTTGTACCTCCAATTCTGTAGTTTCCTAGAGCAGGGGTCCCTAACCTATGGGCCGTGGCCTGCTGGCCGGTGTGCGTGCACTCACCCTCACTCACGCTAGTCTGCTGCGGTGCAAACTGGGTACCGTGTAGCAAAAATGGGGCACCACACAGCGAAAATGGGGTGGTGCTAGCATGTGTAAAATGCTTCCCCCTCCCTTTCCCTCCGATCCGCCAACTGAGGAAGGTTGGAGACCTCTGTCCTCGAGAAGTATGAAGTTGTCTTTCAGTTTCCCAAACTGAAAAAAATGTGTTCCTTATTATAAATCCAAAATTCGGGTTACCCTGAAGGAAGGAAAAATATTCCTGATTTGCTTGTAGATGTTTGAGTTTGGAGATCGAGAACCTTAATTCAAAACCTTTTGGAGGCAAATGACAGAAATGAACAAGGCTGCTGAGTTGAAGGTGTTGCTTAGGCCAGAGGTCCCCAACCTTTTGAGCACTAGGGACCGGTTCTCAGGTTTTTCTGCGGACCGGAGGGTGCGTGGTTTTGTGTGCTGCCTGCATCCCACGGACGGGGCTTTGCTTGATTGTGTGGACCGGTTGCTGGCATGCTGCGGCCCGGTACTGATCCACAGACCAGGGGTTGGGGACTCCTAGCTTAGGCTATTGGCTGATAGGTGCTCTGGACAGGAGCAATTCCCACTGCAAGAGGCAGGGCAGGAAATTTCTAACTGGTTGCTTCAGAACATTGCAAAAAGGTTGCTTCTTCATCCCCATTAAGGCTTATCTTAGTTTACTCTTCAGCCCTTGCAATATCAACACAAACCTCGTTCCTTCCTAGATCAAAGGAAGGGCCAGTTTTAATTAGACCCTAATGTATGCACAGGCAAAACGAATGTGCTTGCAACTAAAACCAACTAAAACTGTGTTCTTTGAGGAGGGTTTCTTGGCTTAAAGTCCCCACCTCACCCCCAATTGCTGGTCTGGTTTCAGGAGACAAAAGTTGCCTGGCCACACAGAGCCCACTGGGACATCAGTGCGCCCAGCATTCCCATGGGCCAGGGGGAGCGTTGCCAGGGTTCCCAGCCAACCTCTGGAAGCTCAGGCCACAATTGGAAGTGCCAGGCAGCTACTTGTCCTGCTCCAGCCAGCGCAGCAGCAGGAGCAGCTGACCTCACTTTCCTCCAGTGCCCAGATTCACATTCTTTTGTTGGGGGGGGAGACATTGCTGAGGAAGGCTATTCATCTGCTCAGAAGAGGAGGGGCGATGCAGAGGAGGGGGTTGCTCGGGGTCGCCAGGGCCCTGCCCAGCTTGGCCTGCTGTCAAAGAAGATTTAGGGTGGGCCTCCTTTTCTCCAGTTCTACAAAGAGATGGTCGGTTTGGATTTCAAGAGGGCAGTGCTCCCTGTCCTCTGTTCTTTTGCATGGAGGCCAACCCTGCAGAAATGCTGCCCCCTGAATCTGCCCACCCCTCCCCAGGCCCCCTGCACATCTTGCTCTGCTTTGCTTGCATGGAAAGGTCACCCAGGAGATGTTCTCCCGTTGAAAGCCTACCTACATGCCTATTCTGGCAGGCACTGGATGCTTCCTGCCCTTCCCTTCCAAAGGATAGCAATAGCAATAGCACTTAGACTTATATACTGGTTCAGAGTGTTTTACAGCACTCTCTGGGTGATTTACAGGGTCAGTATCTTGCTCCCAACAATCTGGGTTCTCATTTTACCGACCTTGGAAGGGTGGAAGGCTCAGTCAACCTTGAGCTGGTCAGGATTGAACTGCTGGCAGTGAGCAGTGAGTTAGCCTGCAGTACTGCAAAGCCTGGTGTGGGGAACAGGTGATCTGTGGGACCAGACCCTTTCTGCCTTCCCTGACCATGAGCCCTTGATGGGGGGGGGGAGTTGTTGGATTCTGGCCATTTGGAAGAAGTCAGCCCATGAAAGGCTGTGATGGGGGGAGCTTTGCTCACTTTGCTGTGCAGGAACAAGGCCCTGGGGGGGACCAACCCCACCGGTCAGCAGGCCAGCTCTGCCTGGCTCTGTGGGCTCCTCTCTTTTTAGGTTTGGCCCTAGGACCTCAGTGGCTAGCTGGCTTTTCAGCTTCTGTAGAGGGTGACAGTAGATATGGGGGCTCAAAATCCCCTCCCTTTTACACATTGCTGTTGGAGCCAGTATTTGCCACACGGGGGTCCCTGAGGGGGCTCTGGGGACTGTGTCAAGGAACCCCCCCCCATTGGTATCCCTTGGGCACAGCTCCTTTATTTTATTTGGTGGGTGGCACCCCGGAGCTTGCCCTGCTTCTTGTGCATCAGCCCCCCTGTGGCTGTGAGACCTGTGTGGAGCAGCCTCTGCTAAGGGGTGACAAATAGGGCCTTGCAGGAGAGACAGATGGTTGGGACCTCCCTCATTACTGCATCTGGAATGCCCCTTCCTCTTTATCCAGGAAAGCTTTGTGTCCGTCTCTCCAGCAAGACGGATTTATGCCTCTACACCTCTCCAAGGAAAACACAATGCTGAAAAACCAGTCTGTCATGCTTTGATCCATGTGTTTCTCAGCATACACACACACACCATTCACACTTCTGGCAACTGTGCTACAGTAGAGCAATCTGGGCGGAAGGGAGGGGGGGTCTTCGCAGAGTCCTTGCTTCCCAGGGTGCTCTTCTGGTATATCGTCCCCTTTGGTTGCCTAGCCAGCTCCACTCCCACATGATAGCCATCGCCCTTAGACTTACCTCCTGCTCCATGATGGTTCCAAGCTGCCTTCCTTTCAGAAGGCTGGTTCTACCATAGCTGGGTGCTTCCTGTGTGTCTGTGCATATGAGAGAGAGAGAGAGATGCGTTGGAGATGCTGCACAACCCTCCTTCCGCTGACAATTTCTGGAGTGCCGGTAATACCAAGGCGATGCTGTGCATGGGCAGCCCTTCTGGACCAGAGCCCTCTTGGACTTCTGCACTGCTGGATGGGGAGAGGGGTTCCAAGGCAAGCACCCCTCCTTTGCTCTGTCATAGGAGATGTTCTTTCATGGCACTCTCTTAGTGACTCTCAATGAGAGTAATGCGATGCTTACTTAAAGGGTCAATTTTCTCTGTGCAGTGGTAATAGGAGAAAGGAGGGTGGAGGGGGGGGGCTTGCAGCCCTTCCATGATGGGAAAAGGGGATCCTTCTGTCTCTAATGCTGGGCTGCTCTAACACACAACACCTGTTTTGTGAAGAGACCAGAGACCAGAATTTCCTGGGAGGGCATTGGGGTTTCTCTGTAATTGAGT
This sequence comes from Protobothrops mucrosquamatus, assembly GCF_001527695.2. Classification (NCBI taxonomy): domain Eukaryota; kingdom Metazoa; phylum Chordata; class Lepidosauria; order Squamata; family Viperidae; genus Protobothrops; species Protobothrops mucrosquamatus. The sequence continues at coordinate 1,367,040 of NW_015386412.1, forward strand.
TGCACTGCAACTGTAGTTTTGTGTTTCTTTACTGTGGAGGGCTGGTGCATTTCTTTACCAAGAGGGCAAACAAGTTGGTTGTCCAGCAAAGAAGCCAGAGAGACTCCAGGCAGGCAAAGCGGCTCCTGCCTGCTCAGTTGACCCCAGGAGGACCTTGCTGATAAGGCTCCCTCTTATCAGCAGCACTGGAGTTTATTGAGGCACAACTTAGCTGTGCTGATAAGGCTCCTGGCAGGGCAGGGGAGGCAAAGGGCTCCTGGGACTCCTGTCACCGCAAGCTAACCAGGTACGTTGTGCTGCTGGCCTTTCTTAAATGCACTGAAATGTGGAGGTCGGCCCTTCCCCATTGGGACTCAGCCTCTCCTCTTCCCTCTCCTTGCAGCCCTCTCTGCTTTTGAAGTCCAGCCTCTCCCCACGGAGGTCCAGGAAGGGGGTGTGGCTAGATTTGCCTGCAAAATCCCGGCCCATCCTCCGGCCATCATCACCTGGGAGGTGAATGGGACGGCACTGCTAATGGAGATGGACAGGTAAGGTTTTAGGGTTTCTCCTAGGCCCCTCTAAATCTCAGAGGGTGGGACATGGGGCGTCTCCCTTTCAACCTGTCCTGTAGCGGGTCTCTCCTTGGGCCTGAATCTGCCACCTGTCTTGGCCGTGGGGTGACTCTCCAATCTTGCTGAAGTGCAAGAGCAGCACCATTCACAAGGTGCAGTTGCGAGTTTCAGACAGATGTTTCTTATTTTGGTTTTGAGAAAACAAAAGAAAGGGTGACATTTGAGGCCAGTGCTGAGAAAATGTGGCCATGCTTTGTGTGCAACTTCAGAACACGATTCTGCCTTCCAAAATGTTGATTCCTTTTTGCGGCCTCCCCAGTCTGAACTATTCCAGCAGTGGGGGTGGCCCCTGGGTCCCCTTCCAAAGTAACCCAGCTGGCTTGCAGGGCCCCTGGCAGGGAGGGGAAGCCAGGTCCCCGGGAAGCATAGATGGACTTTCTTTCCTACTGCCATTCTCTCCTTCCAGGATAACTGTGCTGCCATCTGGAGTGCTACAGATCTATAGTGTTGAGCAAAAAGATGCAGGAAGTTACCGTTGTGTTGCTACAACAGTTGTTGGCCGGCGGAGGAGTGGCGAAGCAACACTCACTGTTGTTCCAGGTATCCAGAAAATCTTGGTACTTTTCGAACATTGCTGCCAGCAAACAGTGATGTTCAGAGTCCTGGCATATCAGGTGAAAAAGGATCTTCACCAAAGTGCTTCCCTCCATAATTTCATTTCTAAGACGTAAAATTATTCGTATTTGATGTGTGTGGACAACACATTTCTGTTGTATGCTTTTTTTTAATAGCTACCAATACAAAGCTCTTCCATAAGCCGTCCATTATAGCTGGTCCCCAAAATATGACAGCTTCTCTCCACCAAACAGTCATCTTTGAATGTGTGGCCATTGGGAATCCAAAACCAGTTGTGTCCTGGAGTCGCCTTGGTGAGTTGTAGACTGTCCACAGTGGCTCTTTGGCTTCCAGCTGTGGGGAAATGAAAGGTGTTACTACTTGCAGGCTGCATGAGGGAAAATAAGTGGAAAAACCCTTTTGAGTGAGCCATACTCATTGTTGCTGCTCACAGGTTGGCATGTGAAAAGGGAAATTGTCCCTTTGAAGTTCTCAGTCGATGCCCCTAAAGTTGGAAAGGAAAGATTGCATTGGAGAGAATGGTCGTTTCTGGCAGATAGTAGGCATGGCCAGCTTTTCCCAGCTGGTGGGCATCTCAGTGTCACTTGTGGCAGAAGCTCCCACGCCATCCATGCTAACTGAAAAGAGTTCATTAGGGATAGAAAGCTAAAAACTGCTTATCTTTTGCTAAATGCTTCTCGACATTGCAAGATCAGCTGGTTGTGCAGTCCTTGTGTGTCCTGATGCACACAGCATCAGAAGCAGGAGTAGCAGGCTGTTCAATGGGGAAGTGATCAAGGCCATGAATCAGAGCCTTTGCTATCAGGGGAGTTAGAGGTCTGCTGGCATTTCTCCAGGGGTCTGACATGGATGCCTGGGATTCCACTTCACAGAGATTTTAGAGGGGAAAAGGCAGCCTGGGGTGGGAATCACCACAAACCGAGGCAGACGTCTGAAATGTCTCTCTCAAAACAGACCACAAGTCCATCGATGTTTTCAACACACGGGTGCTTGGAAATGGGAACCTCATGATCTCGGATGTGAAGGTACAACATTCTGGTGTGTACATTTGCCGTGCTACAATCCCTGGCACACGCAACTTCACCACTGCAATGGCAACACTACTGGTGCTAGGTGAGGAGAGAATTGGAGGAGATTTAGCTCTGGGCAGGGTGGGGCCCCAGAATCTCTTCTGCTAACGGGCCGGAGAGGCCCAGGAGAGGGGATCCAGGATGGGCTTTCAAGCCAAATTCTGTGGCAAAGGTGGTTGCACAGGCTTCCTTGGGCATAGGTGGATCAGGCTTTCTGAGGAGCATCTGTAAGAAATAGGCCTGGGTCCCAGGGATGTACAGTTTGAAATACTGGTTGAGAGTGTTTTAGAAAGGGAGAAGGCGAAATGGATCCCGCTTTCTGTTTGTTGCAGCCCCCCCTGCTTTTGTGGAGTGGCCAGAGAGCTTGACCAGGCCCCGAGCTGGCACAGCCCGTTTTGCCTGCCAGGCAGAAGGCATTCCAACACCCAAGATATCCTGGCTGAAGAATGGCCGGAAAATCCATTCCAACGGCAGAATCAAGACCTACAGCAGGTGGGGAAGCAGGCCGCTTGGTTGTCAGATAAGAAGGGGTGGTCCTGCCCAGGCGAGGGGCAGATATGCAGCGCAGGAGGAGGACTGGGCCTGCTCTTGGGAGCATCAGAACAGCCCTTCCCTCAGTTTAGGGTTCTGTTCAAGAGGTGCATGAGAAACACTGCTCTGTTTAAGTGGAATCTGATGAGCAGAGTAATGGCATGGCGGGAGCACTCATTACCACTATTAAATTCGCGGGTTAAAGGCATTGCAAGGAAACGAGTAGTGTGAACAGCAAGTCTTTATTCATTCACCAACAAGCAGCAACAGAAAAAATGGCGCGTAGGCCTTTTATAAGTGTCCTTGCAAAGGCCAGCGTCAGCCAATGAATGCAAGGCTGTTTTCGCGCCTTGCGCATGTGCGCAAGGCTGGAGACAGCCAGTCTGGTCCCGGGCAGCCTTGTGGTTTGCCCAGGACCCTTTGCAACATTTCTGAGCCTGCTGAATGATTCAGCAGGCCCAGGACATAACACCCCTCCCCCCTAGATAAAACAATAAGTACCCTTATCGTTATAGCAGCACACATACATGTGTTCAATTGGCAGGTTGTTGTTGTTGTTATACATCATGCCTGCACACAGGCAGACCACTCATCCATTGTTTAATATGTACAAGAATATAATCACAATGCTTAATACCTTGAGGTGTAGCACCCCTTTGTTTGAGTGTTTGCTCTGCAATTTGAAGGTAAGATTCCCTTGTGCTAGACAGAAACTTCACATAGTCTTTAAGATGTTTAGGTGGACCCTTGGCCCGCTGTGACCTTCTTATGGCTGGTGTGTGTGCCTGGCCTGCCAGCTCGCCTGCCAGGCTAGGCAGACCAGGGCTTTGATGCCCCAAAGACCCAGGTGACCCACCCAGCTGCTGACTGGCTGGATCCTCTAAATCTAAGCCAGGGTTCTTTGGGGGAGGGGGAATTCCCCAAGTCCACAATGGACTTCTCTTGGGAGCACTGTCCCTCGAGCCCAAGACCAGCAGCTGGAGTGGCCTGAGTGGCTGATGTGCCCCAATAACCCATAGCCCCCGTGTATGTGCCGGAGGTGCCAGAGTCAGGAGCCGCTTCCATGGCAAACCCCCTTTCTGGAGACTCCCTGTCTGGAGCAATAGCTGAAGTGTGCGAATGCCCCCTTTCTGCCACTGGAACATGTGCAGCAGCGTGTGAAGAACCGCTAGAGCGGGGAGACTGTGGTCCAGAATTGTGATTATGGTCCTCCTCCCCCCCGAGAGCAGAGCCAGGAGCGGAAGTGTTGCTGGGAAGCCTCCAGCACAGTTGGTCTATGTGACGTCGGATGACGCGCCCATCATCCAAGGCCACTTCGTATGACAGCGGCCCAGAGACCTTGCATACCACTGCTGTGACCCAGAGATGTCCAGGTCCATAGTTCCTTGCCTAGGCCGGATTGCCCACCTGTAGTCTCCTAGGTGCCCGCGGCTGTGACACCTGTGAAGCCACCTGGTCTGGGTACAACCTGTCCAGTTTCGTGATGAGGCGGTGACCCCAGCGGAGTTCTGCTGGGCTCTTTCCTGTGGCTGTGCAAGGTGTGCGTTATGAAAGAAGGAAATCAGCTAACCTGTGATGCCAGCTGCCGTAAGTGATTCTCTTGAGAGCATCTTTGGTTGTGCGCACCATCCTCTCTGCCTGGCCTTTGGAAGATGGATGAAACGGTGCTGAAGTTGCATGCCGGATCAAGTTGGCCTGTAGAAAAACCTGAAACTCAGAAGAAGTGAATTGGGGGCCATTGTCTGAGACCAGGACATCTGGAAGTCCATGGGAGGCGAAGATTCCTCTCAACACCTGGATGATCCTAGCAGTAGTAGTGGAGGAAACAGGCACCACCTATAGCCACTTGGAATGGCTGTCAACGAGGAGAAGGAAGAATTGCCCCTGAAAGGGCCCAGCGTAATCTATATGTACCCTTGACCAAGGGGCTTGTGTTTCCTCCCACCTGTGTACAGGGGCCTGAGGCACTCGTGAACCTGGGCCTCAATGGCTTTATCGAACCCAGGCCACCAGAGATGGCTGCGCGCAAGCGCTTTCATCCGGACTATACCCGGTTGTCCCTCATGCAGAGAGATCAAGACTCTAGTCCTCAATGAGGCTGGGATGACTACCCTGCTACCCCATAAAAGGCACTCTTTGAAAGTGGAAAGCTCGTACTTCCTTTGCCAGAAGCTTTGAAACTCGGTACCTGGACACGTGTCAGGCCATCCTGACAACACCCATGTCAGCGCGCATGTAAGTGGCAGTTTCTGGAGTCACGTCCCTAGCATTGAGGGGAGATTCAGGCAACTCCTGAATGGAGAGGATGTGAATAGCAGGGGCAGGATCCGCCTCTATCTTTTGTAGAGGTAATCTGCTGAGGCCATCTGCATGGCCCATTTCTTTCCCAGGTTTGTGAATCAGTGTGTAGTCATATGCTGACAGGAAAATAGACCATCTCAGCATTCTAGGAGATATTATGTGAGGGGTTTGCTTGTTTGTGGTAAACAAACCCAGCAGAGGCTTATGGTCTGTATAGACCGTGAAGTGGCGGCCATATAAGAAATCATGAAATTTCTTTATGCCAGCCACTATGGCCAAGGCTTCTCTGTCAATCTGGGCGTAATTACGCTCTGCAGATGACAGAGTCCTTGAATAGTAGGCCACAGGGACTTGTGTCCCATCAGCCTTCAAGTGACTAAGTACTGCTCCCACCCCATAAGGGGATGCATCACATGCGATGCACACTGGCAATTGCTCATTGAAATGTGCTAAGACCGCATTTGAAGAGAGCAAGGCCTTAACCTCATTGAAACTCCTTTCATGGACCTTTGTCCACTGCCATGGAGCCTGTTTATCCAAGAGCCGGTGTAACGGCTCAGCCACTGCAGCCTTGTGGGGAAGGAATGCATGATAAAAGTTTAAGAGTCCCAGAAAAGCCTGAAGTTCGCTTTTGGACTTGGGACTTGGGGCCTGCTGAATTGCTTGGAGCTTGGATTCAGCAGGATGGATGCCTTGAGCATCAATTCTGAAGCCTAAGAATTCAGTGAAAGTGACTCCAATTTTACATTTATCTTGCTTCAGCTTCAGACCCGCTTGGCGGAAACGAAGCAAGACAGCCCTTAATCTTTCAGCTAAGTTTAGAGATGACTCCCCAGCAATGAGGACATCATCGAAGTAGGGGCAGACCCCAGGAATACCACAGAGCGTGCACTCCATTACACTTTGGAAGATGCCAGGGGCTACATTAACCCCAAACTGCAGTCTTTTGACCTTAAAGGCTCCCCGATGCGTTACAATTGTTTGTGTCTCAGCGGTTGCCTCATCAACAGGTAACTGTTGGTAGGCCTGTGCCAAATCGAGTTTTGCAAAAATTTGTCCCCTTTTGAGGGAGGCCAGAATGTGGCTCACCACAGGCACTGGATATGCATGCTGTTGCAGCACTTTGTTCAGTGTACATTTATAGTCCGCACAAATTTGGACTTCTCCATTAGCCTTCAGAGGCGTTACAATGGGGGTTTCCCATGGACTAGAGTCCACAGGTTCTAAAATGCCCTGCTGGAGCAGCTTGTCCAGCTCTGCATCAATTTTGCTTTTGAGAGCAAAAGGCACCCTTCTAAGGCTTAATCCTAATGGGTGTGATAGCTGGGTCTAAACGTAAGGCAATGGGAGGCCCCTTGTATGAGCCAAGCTCTGGGCTAAACACATCAGCAAACTCCTTGCAGACTTCTGCAAGTCCTGACGTTTGCATGCTGTGAAGCCCAGTCACTTGGATTCCAAGAGCCTCGAACCAATCGAGTCCAATGAGACTCGTGCGATCACCCCCAACTACCATCACATCTAGTAGGCCTTCAAAAGCCTTACGCTGCACCTTGAGCGTGGCCTCCCCCTTCACGCTGACTCTGGAATTCTAGAAGTCAGTGAGAATTAAGTTCGATGGCCTGAGTTTTACTCGTAGGCCACTACTGCTGCAAATCCTTTTGAAGGTGTCATGAGAAATGATCGATAGAGCGGACCCTGTGTCCAACTCCATCGATAAGGGAACCCCTGCAACTTCACATCAATGTGAAGCTTTTTAAAAAGTGGCTTATGTGTTCCTGTCCTTAAAATGCTCCTGCGCAACGCGCAGAAACCCACCCTGTGTTGGCTAGGGACCCTGGTACCTTTCTGAAGCAATTCTTCCTGAGGCTGGACTTTCTGGCGACCCAAACAGACGGAGGCAATGTGGCCTTGCCTGCCACATGCCCGGCAAATGGCGGAGCGTAATCTGCAGTCAGCGTGCTTGTGGCGTCCTCCACACCCGAAACACCGGGGAGATGCTGGGGCCTTGTCTGGACGCTTCTTCGGCCTCCTCTCCGCTGACTGGTGGAGCCTATCCACCACCTCTTCAGGATTCTGTTCTGGATCTTCTTTATTTTATTTTATTGAAAATTTTTAAAATTTTACAATATAACTCCCCACCTCCCTCATACCCCACCCTTCCCCACCCCCCTCCCTTCCCCCCGACTTCCCAGAGCTACACACAGGGTTTACAATACAATAATTATATTCTGTCTTAAATTATATTATCCTTAAGTTAACAATTCTATAACATCCTTTAGCTCTCTTCTAAACTGACATATTAAACATCATTATTACA
>NW_015386412.1:1379083-1390397 GCF_001527695.2 Protobothrops mucrosquamatus
CCAGCAAAAAGATCTCTGGTTTCCAGTCTACCGGTTGATCTATTATTTCTTCAATCCATCTTTTTATTTTAGTCCAGTATTTTTTTGCAACTGGGCATGTCCACCATAGATGATAATATGTTCCGTATACTTTTTTGCATTTCCAGCATGTTGGTGAATTATTCTGGAACATCTTGGCAAGCTTTGCTGGTGGAAGATGAAGGGGGCGTCTTCTCTTATCTGATTGACTCTGAAGTAATTCTCCACGTACGAGTTCTAACATTCTGGGTGGGAAATATCAAAGTCTGACAACCGGCCTATCTTAGCCTTCTGCAACCCTTGTCAACGCCTTCGCTGCAAACCTTTTGTTGGAAAGGGGTCCTTCTGCTGAGCTCACCTCCAGTGATTGTGTACTGGCAGGCAGAGTCACGATTCTGGACGCCGAACTTTCCCCAGGGCTTCAGGACTTCCTTAGTGAGTCCTATCTTCTTCTGTTGGTAATCTTACTTGCAGCGATCCCACCTTCGTCGCCACTGTTAAATTCGCAGGTTAAAGGCATTGCAAGGAAACGAGTAGTGTGAACAGCAAGTCTTCTTTATTCATTCACCAACAAACAGCAACAGAAAAAATGGTGCGCAGGCCTTTTATAGTGTCCTTGCAAAGGCCAGCATCAGCCAATGAATGCAAGGCTGTTTTCGCGCCTTGCGCATGTGTGCAAGGCTGGAGACAGCCATTCTGGTCCTGGGCAGCCTTGTGGTTTGCCCGGGACCCTTTGCAACATTTCTGAGCCTGCTGAATGATTCAGCAGGCCCAGGACATAAAAACTACCCTCCCAGCACTGCTCTGTGGGCAAGGCTTAAAGGCCTGGTTGACTCACACACTTATGAACCGGCCTTCTCTTTATCTGCTTGAGGCATCTTTTGCTTCTCACCTGCCTGCCTGCTTTGGCTCCCTTCTAATGCCTTCTCTTTTCATCTTTCCAGTAAATTGGTGATCAACCAGATCATCCCTGAAGATGATGCCATCTACCAATGTGTGGCCGAGAACAGCCAGGGCTCTGTCCTTGCCAGGGCACGCCTGACGGTGGTTCTCTCTGAAGACCGGCCCAGCGCACCTTGCAGTGTCCATGCAGAAACCGTGTCGAGCTCAGCCATTCTCTTGGCCTGGGAGAGGCCACTGTATAATTCTGACAAAGTGATTGCCTACTCAGTGCACTATATGAAGGCGGAAGGTGAGTGGAGCAGGGAAGGTGAGTGGAGCAGGGCCCACGGAAAGAGAGCTTCAGCACTGGGGCTGCTGGGAGGCCAGGAGAACAAAGGGGGGGTGAAACGCTCATGGGGCCAGGAGCCTTCTGGGTCCATGTGGGACCATCTATGGAGCTTCTTCTGTATGTGAGTGACCTTCAGGAGTTTCAGCAGCAGGTCCTACCTGGTCAGATCTCCGTCGGTATAGAAGGAAGAGTAGCATAACATTTAAAACCGTAAATAATTTTATGAAAAAATTTTCTAGTGGTCTAGAAACCTTTCTATTTATGACGTATTTAATCAACCTACTACCTGACTTTTCGACTATAACTAAGTAAGGTCACTTACCGATATAAATTGATCACACAGAGATCCTTTTTCTGGGTAAACCCGGGGTGCAAGAATCGCTGGCAAAGTAACGGTGGGCTTCCAGCATATCCTGGAAGGGGGGGCCAATCTCAACACCAGAACAGAAACAGGCTGTTGAGTCCCACCTGCTCGATCCTTGTGGGAGCAGAAGGCTGGCTTTGAGAGACCTTGAGCTGGGCCCCAGGGTGGGGCTCTTGAGAGACCTAATTGATGGGAGAGGGGTGGGAAGGGCTTCTCTCTTTTTGTTTCCCAAATGGGGTGGGAGGCTTCTCACAAGCCAGATAATTTTGCATGGATCAGAGGCATCTTTGCAGCAGTTCTCCAACATGGGAATTAAGCTTTCTCATGGTTGGGGTGGGGGGTGGGGGGCAAAGAAATGAGGGTCTCTTGAGGAGACCTGCTCTGGAAGATGATTTCTTCTTCAAACTTGGGGGAAGGGTAATTGTGGGGATGGGAAGAGCAGGGCTGTTGCTGATGCCTTGTTAGTGATTAAGAAAGAAGAAGATGGAGGGAGCAGCTTTCTCTTCCCTTGTGTTGGAGCCAGGAGCCGCAACACCACAGGAGGCCTCGCAGCCATTCACTGCATACAGGTTCCCTATGTGGCAAGTCAGAAATCATGCCTAATTAACACTCCTTTAATTGGAGGCTTGTGAGATGCTGATGAACGTGCCTAATTAAAATGCTATCAACAATTCAAAACTGTAGGAAAATCAACTGGGGGAATGTCAGCCCATTGCCTCCATTCTGAAGTGGAAGGGCTGCTGCTGCTTCAGACGGGGTGTATGTGTGTGCGCCTTTTACAGAGCGGATAGCCTGCTGACAGGCTTCGGGTGCTAAGGAGGGTCCAGAGCAGTTGCCAGCTCTTTCCTGCTTCAGAGGCCATTGACAGGCTGAGCCGGGCATCCAACATTTGGACATAAATTGCCACAGACGTTTTCCCCAGAATACCACTGAGCAAAAGATGCTCAGCTCTGTTTTAGATAAGAATCCATTTTTGATCTAAATCTCACACATTTTCTACCCTATTCATGCTATTTAGTGGCTTCCGAGGGAGCCTTCCACCCTAATATGCTCATGCTGCTGCTATTGGCCTGTTCTTTTTGTGTTCCAGGCTTAAACAACGAAGAATACCAAGTGGTGATTGGAAATGATACTACCCATTATATTATTGATGACTTGGACCCTGCCAGCAACTACACCTTCTACGTCGTGGCCTATATGCCCCTGGGGGCCAGCCAGATGTCTGACCACGTCACTCGCCATACATTGGAAGACGGTACTGGATTCCTTGCTGAAAAAGCTGCTACGAGAGACCCAGAACCCAGGGGTGGGGGACTGGTTGCAGCAGTTTAATCCATAGAGGACGACCCCCCTCCTGGGTTTGGTCAGACTCTGTAAGGGAGGGTCTGTTTGCATTCTTATGACCACCAAGCTGCCATAGCCCAAGGGGATCACGGTGGGGCTTGAGTCCTTTGGAATAGCAGGAACAGGCGTGTTCTGCACGGAGCCCCCCAGGATCCCTTTTCTTCAGCAGCAGAGGCCTGACTTGGCCTGTGCCCAGTTCCAGCGCTTTGACCGAGGAGAGTCAGAGTCTCTCAAGAACAGGGCCCTCCGTTTCAATTACAAACCTATGGAAACAAAACATGAAGAACAGTGGAAGTGTGAGAAGCAGCAGGGAAGGATCTCTGTCAAGGCTTCTCTCTGTCTCTCTCTCTCTCTGTGTCTCTCTCTGTCTCTCTCTTTCTCTCAGAAGGCTCAGTCCCTTAACTCTTTCTATTCCAGCACGCAGCCTCCCTCAGGCCCTTGGAGGGGCTGACTCTGTCTTCCATCTTTCCTCCTCCTTAGTCCCGCTGAGGGCTCCTGAGCTCAGCCTGACCAGCAGAAGCCCCTCTGACGTCCTCATCTCCTGGCTGCCCATCCCGGCCAAGTACCGGCGAGGGGAGCTGGTGGCTTTCCGCCTCTCCTTCCGTCTCAGCACGGAGAGCAGCATCCAGGCACTGGAGCTCCCGGGAACCACCTACGAATACCTGCTCCAGGGGCTGAAGCCCGACAGCATCTACTTGGCTCGTATTTCTGCTGCCACAAAAGTTGGTTGGGGCGAGGCCTCTCTGTGGACTTCCCATCGCACCCCAAAAGCCACCAGTGTCAAAGGTGCCCCCTATTTTTCCACCAAATGAGCAGCAGAGCTATTCTGTCTGAATAGAGTGTCCCTCCACCCGAGAAAGAGTCAGGGGTTGGCCAGTTTTGTGTAGACTGAGGGGGCTTTGGATGGGCTGCTCCCAAACATTGTGGCTCTTCCTTCCTTAATAACATTGTTTGTGACAAGCAAAAGGCAAATAAAGCCACGGGGAAAAGGGGAGGGGGGTTTACAGGGAGAAGATGCTGCTGCTGCTACTAAGATTGCCAGAGAGTCCATTGTGAGATGGCTTTCTTCTCAAGCACTGGGGCCAGGATATGGTGGGCCCCAGTTTGTTTTGTGGTGAGCTGTGAGATGGTCAGCCATATAATTTCAGCAAATAAATAAACGTGTCTAATTTTGGCACGATTGCAATGCCTCCCACCCCCTTTATCAAACCAAAGGGTGGCAAAGCACTAATGTGAAGTTGCCAGTCTGTAAGACTGGCTATTAGATTAAGGTATAAGTTCTCCCCTGATACTCTTTAAGTTGAGCCTTTTGTATCCATTCTTTCCCAGCACCAAAGTCTCCTGAATTGCGCCTGGAACCTCTGAACTGCACAACAATCACTGTGAGGTGGCAGCAAGAGCTTGCAGATGGGGCCGCCATCCAAGGCTACAAGCTGTACTATAAGGAAGAAGGCCAGCAAGAGAGTGGGCCAATTCTGCTGAGGGCCAGGGACTCCACCTACACTGTCAGCGGCCTGGGTGAGCAGGACCTGACTCTCTTTCCCGATGACCCTCTCAGCTCAGGGGGGAGGGCTTCCTTCACCGCTATCGGGAGCAACAGAGAGCAAGAAGGGTGGTCAGTGAAGGCCGGTTGTGGCCCTCATGAGGTAGCAGAGACGTGGCCCAACTTATTCATGGGCAGTCTGGGGTTGGAGGAAGCAGTTAGGGGGCCATATTTGCTGCTGACACTGGAATATTGTTGGTGTTGGAAAGGAAGAAGCAGCCAAATGCTCACATGGTTGTGCTTAAGCTAAGCTAAAACTGCATGTGGCATACTGGGTGGAAGCTTGTGTATGGTGAGGGCATCCGAATGGGCAGAGCCTGACCAGGAGGTGTATTGGAAATGTGCTGGGCATTTCCATGGAAACACACCCAGGACAAGCAAGAGAGTCCCAATTAAGGCTGTGTCAAGTTTCCACTAGTATCATCCATTGCAGAGATGGTGCTCAGTTGAGCTCCCAGACATTCAAGTGGGGTCCCTTGAGAGGGCATTAACAGGCATCGGATGGTCCCCTTGGCACAGTTCACAGTCATTTTTCAGGCTGTTCTGTCAAGCTGGCAGCCTGTGGAGTAGCTGCCTTTGAAGAGCAGCCCTTTCCCCACCCTACTGGGCAGGGCCACCCCCTTCCCTTTCTGGCAGGAAGATGCAAGCAAGCTCTCTGCCCCTGGAAGCCAAGGGTCTTGCATAGACACCCACGTCCCCTCAGACCTGGGGTCCCGACTGCCTGCTTGGTGTCCACTATTTATTTTTGAATGCTCCACATTATGTCCTTGAATTCTGGGCTGCCCCACCAACTCAACCCCCTTGGTGATGGTGCCCAATGTCCCAGACACTGATTATTCAGTAGTGGTGGTGGTTCTTTGAACTCATATGGCTGTCTGTATTATTGCTTGGAAACTGGGTTGGTATCTTTGCCACTCTTCATTTGATCCTTCTGACATTTTTCTGGCATTGAAATTTCCTGAGGCGGCCCTTGGCAGATTTCTCAATGTATTGTTTGGGCAGTGTTTGAGGAATAAACACAGAATTTTTTGCTTTGCGGAAGATCCTAGCCCTACAGCCAAGTGTGGTAAGAAGGAAGATTAAAGGGGAGCACAAGAACCATGCTTACGGGTGGCCTTGTGTCTTTTTCCCTATGACTGGCTGGGCGAGCCTGAAGCCTTCTGGTTTGTTTGGGAGAAGAGACACACACGAGGGAAGGCAATAAAAACCTCATGGCGGCTGCTTTTCTAGAGGGGCTTCTCCCTCCCCCCTCTCAGGCTCTGCCAATCTCCTGTCCTCAGATAATCCTCTTAGGGTGGTGCATACATGGTGATTGAAGAGGAAAGTCTGTCTGACCCCATGGCATGAACAAGGAGCCAGCCTGGGCAGGCCTTGCCACAGTGAAAGTCCATGGCTTCTGCAGAAGTCTCAGACCACGTCAATCAATCCTGATGCTTAAGCTGCCTAGACTCAACTTGTCTAGGCTCAACTCCCTCCACAAGTTGACTTCTGTGCTGTTTGATCCACACAGCAGGCCATGAGCCAGGGGGTCTCTGTTGATGAATCCTTGCTGCCACATCCTCCACCCTTCCTATAACTTCCCTGCCTCTGCTGCCAAGATGCCAGCTCCCTCAGTAGTATTCTCTTAAGCTTGGTGCTAGCTAATGAAAGAGGCTGGAGTCACCTCCAGATGACCCGAAAGCCACCTTTAGGACCCCTGATGGAAGTTGACGTTCTGGGCTCCCAAGAGGAAAGACAATCTCTGCATTTTTATTTTTTTAAAAAATGGAAATTGTAAGGCTGAAAGAGGAGTTGCCAAGCGGAAGATCGCCTCAGTCTTTTGGAAGCTGCCTGAGGGTGAAAAGTCATCTTTGATGGGAACCCAGAGTTTGGAGAATGACAGTTGCCTGCTACCTGGACAAAACACTCTTTAAGCTCCTATGTTGCAAATTCTGCCATTGCAGCTCATTTGCTTAAGCTTTGTTTTTAGCTCTCTGCTCTGCTACTATGTCAACATGGGTAGACATGTCTGAGCTGCTACTTGATGCCCAGGAGAGAGAGATGAAGAATCTGCTGGGAGGTCTGAGGTAACCTTTAGAACTGGATTCTGCCCCTTATTTCTTTGCTGAGTTGCCACTTCTGGAGCAAAGGAGAAACTCAAAGGAAAGCTTCACACTGCTTCCTTCTTTCCAACTTGGGATGAGCAATAAGGTGGCACTCCTTCGGTGACACCTGGACTTCCTGTGAAGTGGCCAAGGCTGGGTCTAGAGAAAGGTCAGGAGGTGTGACTCAGCTGGAGTTGCAGGAAATCCCTGTTCTGGGCCTCCATGGCCAGAGCTGCTCCTGGAAGTCCTCAGACAACATCCTGTCTTCTGTAATTTTCTCACCCTACAAGCTAAGCTACAAGTGACAGTGATGCCAACTGAGACAGTGTTTTCACTCTCTCACATGGGAGGGGAGATTTTTTTTTTGAAGGCACTGAAGGCTTCAGGAGAGGAAAACGTGAGCTGCTTCTTCTGTGCAAGAGTCTTGCCTTGGATTAGGCTTGAGGAGCTCCTCCTGATGAAAAGATGCCCCAGGCCTTCATTATACTTTGAATGCATAGTAGCACTTGGCAGTCAGCAAAAGAAGATGGCAGGGTCGGCAACCCGCGGCTCCGGAGCCACATGCGGCTCTTTGAGCCATCACCTGCGGCTCCAGAGCCCCCTCTGCCATTTGCAGAGAGAGAGACAGAGAGGCACTTACGCTTCCCTTCTCTCTCTCTCTCTCTCATGTGGACTTGCCCCCTCGCAGGGCTCCTGATTGGCCCTGTGCCCGGGCGCCCTGCCCCTGGGAGAAGCGTGGCCAGGAAGTGCCTTTTCTGGGCTGGCCCCATCCAAGGCGCACGTGGCCGTGGAGCCGCGGGGGGAAGCCCCAGGATCCCCGCTGAGAGCAGCCCGCCGGAGGCTCTGCTGAGCGGGCCAGCCCTCCAGCAAGCTGCGGCCCAAGGGAGAGCAGCCCCTGCAATCCCCAGCCAGCGCGGCCGTTGGCCCCGCTGGCTGGGAAGGCGTGCCGGAGTCCCGGCTGCCAGGAAGGAAGAGGGAGATGCAGCAATGGTAGGAGAGGGGAGCCTCCTCCTGGGGCCCGGCAGCGGCGGCGGCTTCCTTGCCCTCTTCCTCCTCCTCCCCTTCTTCCTCCTGTTGCCCCACGGGCGGCTCGGGCTGGCGCCAGGGCAAGAGGGGCACCGGGGGGGGAGCAGTCAGGCTGGCGGAGGGGCTGGTAGCCCCCGCCGCGACTACATCAGATGGACAGAGGGTGAGCCCGGGCAGCGCGGAGTCCCGGCGGCGGCGGCTTCCTCGCCCTCCTCCTCCCCTTCTTCCTCCTGCTGCCCCCCGGGGGGCAGTCCCGGCTGGGGCGGTGGCCGGCGCCAGCATCACTCCCTGGGCATCCGAACAAGCCACGTGTCTCCCCGGGCCAGGCCCGGCGGCAGTCCCAGCTGGGGTGGCGGCCAGCGGGAGCATTGCTGGCCCCATCCAAGGCGCTGGCAGCCAAGCCAGTTTGGTTGCCAAAAAAGTCACCTGGAGATGTTTCCACTTTATAATCTTGTCTTCGAGTTTTCTGCCCAAAATAAAACTCTGTTTGGATTTATAAGGCTGCTCAAGCCCTAATCTTGGACTCTGGCTGGCCCCTCCCCAAACTCAAACTGAGTACAAGAATCCTGAACTTGCTTGGCCTCTCTCCCTGCTGAAAGGGTCCCTGTCCCCCACCCTCCCTCGTGTTTGTGTTGCCCTGCGTTGTGCGGTCTGTCGGGTCCTTCTTTAATGGGGAAGCAGCCCAGAGCCAGGAATGATCCCCGGGAACACCACCACCACCACCCCCGCTTCCCCCAGCTCGATCTCAGCCGCACGTTGGGTTGCTCGGCCGGCGACTCAGGGCCTCCCCGTCTGCTCCTGGGGACGGTGGCTCCGGGGCAGAGGAGACCGCTGCAAGGGAGCCGCCTCCTCCTCCTCCGGAGCAACTCACAGGAACCCAGCGAAGGGAGGGAGCCTGTCGAACCAGCCAGGTCTCTCTGCACGGGGCGTGCCCTCGCCTGGAGCACCGGTTGCACCTGCCCTGTTCTCGCGGCCGGGTGTGATTCTGTCGGCCCTGAGCCGGCTCCCAGGAGGCTTCCCCGGTGACCCCCAGCTGCGGCCGCCTGGGAGGGGGGAGCTGGCACCCCCCATCCTTCCCAAGCTTCACCGCCTGTGACCCCCGAGCTCTGCTCCTAGGAGAGGCCAGAGGTGGGGAAAGGGCTCCTTGGGATGGAAGCGACTGCCAAAGCCGGGTGCAGCAGAACAAAGCCCGGCTGGCCCAGGGATTTCTGAGGAAGATGGGCAGACGGCGGGGCAGAAACGGGCCGCTCGCCCGCCGCAGCTCAGACATGCCTGCTACACATTCCTTCCTGCAACCTCATTCCTTCGTCGGCATGTGCCGGCCCTGGAGAGCCTGCTCGCAGTCAGGCGCGCAGCCGGTTTGGCTGGCACGCAAGGCCGGGGGGGAGGGAAAACCACCGCACCTCTGCCACCCGCCCCCACTGTCCGGGCAGCCGGCTCCCCTCTGGGATGGGACCCGGGCAGCAGCGGGCCAGGGCCTCCGCAGCACTGGGGGGCTTTTAAGAGGGGGGGCGGGGGCCGGCGGGGGCATCGCTCCCAGGCTGCTCCCTGGCAGCCGAGCTGGCCACGCATCTCCCGGGTCCGTGGTGCTCCGGGCGCTTTCTGCTGCCTCCTGCTCCCCCACGCTTGGCCTTCCCGGGACCTCCGCCCATTTTCCCACGCCTGCGCCTCCTTTCCCGCCGCCCAGCCTGGCCCAGCTCGCCCTCCTGCAGGATTTGGTGCTGGAAAGGCCGGCCGGCAGCTGGGGAGGCCGAGCAGCCCCAGCGAGGGAACCGCTCCCACCCCGTGGCCGGCTGGCCAGGAATCCTATCAGCTCGGGGGCCGCCTGACCGCCGCAGGAGTGTCCACGTCAGCTGCCTCCTGGTGGGCCCGCTAATTGTGGGCTCCCGACCGGCTTCCTCCGTGAGTCAGGCACCCGGGCCTCCGCGGAGCCGCCTCTAATTGCGCCCCGCGAGGGCCCGACCGAGCCCCAGCCTGACCTTCAAAACGCAGTTTGCCTGAATTCTTTCTGAACTGTAAGCTGTCCAGAGTCACTGAAAGGGGCAACCAGACATCTTGAGGGGAGAGGAAAGAGAAAGAGAGAGGGGAAAGAGAGAGAGAGAGAGAGAGAGAGAGAGAGAGAGAGAGAGAGAGAGGAAAGAAAGAGAGAGAGGAAGAGAGAGAGAGGAGAGGGGAAAAGGAGAGAGGGAGAGGAAAGAGAGAAACAGGGAGAGGAAAGAGAGAGAGGGAAGAGAGAGAAAGGAAAAAGAGAGGGAGTTCTGGCCAGTGACGGTACAAAGGGTGGTCGTCTACTTAAGGAGGCATGTCTGTCCAATAATGATTCCATTAACTGCCACATTGATCTTTGCCCAGCGCATCTATCTTTAAGAACTTGGTGCATGGGCAACCCCCCGTTCCATTGCAAACAGCTTGTGGAACCGTCATGTGTACAAGTTGTCAGAACACTAAGGAAACCCCCCCGATCTCCGTGTCATTCCCAACAATCAACTGACACCCTGGGGAAATATGAGCAGCATCCCGAAGACTCCCCACCCCCCGGAACGGACAAATACCCCCAGGAGACTGAGGAGGCACCGTATAGAATGGGGGGGAGGAATTGTGCTTTAACAACCAGCATGCACTGCCCTAGGCAATTGGGAAGCCCGATATGGCTTGATAGGAGCCCGTGGATCGATCAAATTCAACGGACTGTTCCAGCTGAAACCCAGGACCCCCCATTCCATCAGGAGGAGGAGAGAGCTACTCCCCCAACTCGGCTGGAGACGACGATCTATTCGCCGCATGGACTTTGGACCCCGGCACAAACACACTGGGGAGGGGAACGGAGCAAGCGGAGCGGCCTGCGTGGTGATAGGCAGGCGGAAGACACCGGCCGGGAGAAAAAGGGGAGGATCGCAACCCCTGACCTTCGCGTCTGTAATGGCAATTACATCGGACCTGAACAGGGGGGGGATAAGAAGGGAAAAAGCTGTGCCATCAGGAAGGAGACGGAGAAAGAAAATGGGGGTGCTGAGAAGCAGACTGTTGGCTGGGAAGGAGAAGGGGGAAGGACCGTAGCCCCTGATCATTGCATTCGCAATGGTAATTGCATCAGACTAAAAAAGGGGGGAGATAGGAGGATAAGAAGCTGTACCATAAAAAAGGGGACGGAGAGTGGGGGAGGCGTTGGAAAGCGGGTTGGGGCAACGTGTACTCGGCTATGGACAAGGAAAGGTGGAACGGTATTGGAAAGGACTAAAGGGGACAGGTATGAGGGTGATACGGAAAGAAAAACGGAAGATGGATCTGCGTGTGTGAAAGGGGATCCTCTATTGACATTTAGCTCCAAGGAGGAAAAACTCCCTGATGCTATTTGTGCGGATGGGAGGTGCAGGAGGGAGGCGGTTGCTGCCAAAGACCCAGCGTCTGGAACGTGCTTAGTCATGGCCGGCCCAATAACAAAGTCAAGGAGCCATGCGCACACGCTAGTCAAACTATAAGAGAGATTCTCCCACGGACCGGCATCTTATTTATTTATTTATTTATTTATTTTATTACATTTATATCCCGCCCTTCTCCTTGCGGACTCAGGGCGGCTAACAATCAGATAAAATACAAAAATACAATACACGTTTAAAATTAATTAAAAAGAAATATTTGAATCTGTTCCACTTAAAAGTAATTAAAACCCCTTTAAAATCCCTTAGGCCAGTCCCGCAAGCTGG
>NW_015386412.1:1395086-1396518 GCF_001527695.2 Protobothrops mucrosquamatus
GGGGGGGGGCGAACCACCTGCCCCGCAGCCACTTCGCGGCGGTGCTCTGCGGACTCAGAGCTCCCTCCCTCCCCCCCTGCCACTGACCTTCCATCTCCGGCTCTGCTGCTGCTTGGCCAACGGTTGCGCCGGCTGGACATCGCAGGGACTGCTCTCTCTCAGGGCTGCGGCTTACGGGAGGGCTGGCCCACTCAGCAAAGACTCCAGGGGGTTGCTCCCAGCGGGGATCCTGGGGCTTCCCCGCATGGCTCCCCAGCCACGTGCGCCTGGGATGGGGCCAGCCCGGGAAAGGGACTTCCTGGCCGCCCTTCTCCCAGGGGGCGGGGCACCCGGGCGCAGGGCCAGTGAGGAGCCCTGCGAGGGGGCAAGTCCCATGAGAGAGAGAGAGAGAGAGAGAGAGACAGAAGTGCAAGTGCCTCTGTCTCTGTCTCTGTCTCTCTCTCTCTCTCTCTCATGGAACTTGCCGGAGGGCCGTGGGAGGGCCGCATTTACATAGAGCAGGGAGGGCTGTTCGAGGGCCGGATTAAACCGGAACGCGGGCCGCAAATGGCCCGCGGGCTGGACTTTGGACATGTCTGCCCTATACCCTCTATCCCTGCATTTCCTTCATGCGTCTTCCCCCTTGCTAGCTCCCCCTGCTGTGGGATGCGGTTTGCATTGCGCACAATCGGCCCTCCATGTCTTGTTCGTGGGGCCGTATGGTCTTGGTGTATATGCTCATCCTCCCCAGCCTCGCGTGCCACGGTAGGGTGGGCGTGTGTTCCTTTCACCCCCTCACTGCGTGTACGAGCTCCATTCCTTTCACCACTTCTACTCCTTCTCCGTTCGAGCTCTCCCTCCTGGATCTTACGGGAGAAAACCCGAATAACCAAAGACATATACATATATATATATATATATGTAGGTCTTTGGTCATTCGGGTTCTCTCCCGCGTAAAATTGGAAGTGTCCTGGCGACGTTTCGACGAAGTCACATTCGTCATCTTCAGGCTGGTGTCTTCAGCTTCGTGCTTCTGGGAATAGTGTGCGATCGCAGCTGTTTCTTCCTTTTAACTGCCAATATAGATATATTGTAGATTTCTTTTAATAATTTTGTAGGTTTTAACCAGTATTTGTCATGTTGGTTTTTACTATCAAATATATTTTTAGAGTCTCTTCTTCTCCTGGTGTTCTTTACTTCTTGTGCTATATATATATATATATATATATGAGTGCTTTTTGAACACCCTGTCAACCTAAATATGGGAGAGAGAGAAGTCTTTTGCCTGCATCAGCTCAATCCAGAGCCATCCACAGGCAGCAGTCGCTTAACTGCGACATCATATGTGTTTTTCAAAATTTGGATTGCTAACAAAGAATTAAGGGAGTACTGAGATAGCTATTTCTAACCTTATTTGGTTTTCATCAGTCAGACATACCCTTCCGAGATTCGA
>NW_015386412.1:1400011-1411994 GCF_001527695.2 Protobothrops mucrosquamatus
ATATATATATATATATATATATATATATATATATATATATATATATATATATATATATATATATATATATATATATATAAAATCAATAAATAAACGTGAGCACCAGGGAGTACAATAAAATAATTTAATGCTAAAATACCTTAAAAAAAAACAAAAAAACCGCCTAGCTTTCGTTGGCATCTGCCGACATCATCAGGGCTTACGATGCCAGTCAGTGGGAGAGTCCCTCTTATAGATTGGCCAGGGTATGTGCGCGACTCTTTGATCTCGTCATCGGGCCAGATGTGGCTGAGTATGTTCCAGGCACCGATTTTCTAATAGTAATAGTTTCTCTCCCGCGCCTCCCATCCATATAGACGGCACCAGAAGATTTTCCTCCTTTGGGGCCGGGTATGGGCGGGGCACCCCCTTTCCTACACACAACCACATCTTCCATTTTTTCTCTTTGTCTACTCATATCACCCTCTTGTCTGTCCCCTCTAGCTTGTTCCAGAATGGTTTCACCTCTCCTTGCCTATAACCGGGTAGCCATTGCCCCAATCTGTTTCCTCTCAACGCCCCCCCTATTTCCATTCCCCATCCTCCTAATAGCAGTACAGTCCTTCATCTCCTTGTCCCCCCCTTTTTGGTCAAGCCCGAAGGAATTAACATTGTTAGTGCGGTGTACAAGAGTTGCGATCTTCTCCCCTTTTTCACTGGCATCCTCAGCCCGTGTGTCATCGTACGGATCGTTCCGCTCACTCCATTCACCTCCTTGGTGAACTCGTGTTGGGATCGTTTGCATATTAATACGATGGACAGGAGTTACAGTCCTTTCTCCTTTTTTGCTGGCATCCTCAGCCCGTATGTCATCATGTAGATCCCTCCGCTCGCCCCGTTCTCCTCCCCGGCGAGCTCGTGCTGAGATCATCCGCAACCCATATGGTGAGTGGATCGCTGTCACGGGCCGGGTTAGGGGGATTGCCCTCTCTTCTTCTTGGAGAGCCGGAGGATCCTGGCTCCCAGTTGGGATGGCTCGTTGATTCCGATCGGCCAAAGGGCTCCTACTGAGTGGCATCCAACCTCCCCACTGTTTGGAGAGTTGTGCTCTGGTTACTGGGGTGCGATTTGTCTCTCCCACGCTATGCGATGTTCCTTCGGATCTCCGAAGAAGTTTACTCATTCGGAGGGGTGGGGGGCCTCTAGGTTGTTGCTCATGCTCCCCCCGGATGTCAATTGGTTGTTGAAGGTAATGTGGGGATGGGAGGGTTCCTTTGGTGTTATTTAGTACGTAAGATAGCTTCACAGAAGGTTTATGATGGGGTGGCTTCACAGAAGGTTTATGATGGGGTGGGGGGTTTTCCATGCACCAAGTTCTTAGTGATCGATGCGCCAGACAGAGGTCAATTGGGCCGACGGTGCACCAAAACTCAAAGATAATTCTTCTCCCCTGTCTCATAGCTGACAAAGTGAGAAAGAGCCTGTGGCCTAGAGGTTAATACATCTGCCTAACATGCAGACAGCCCAGGTTCGAATCTCAGAAGGGTATGTCTGGTTGAAAAGAACTAAAAAGTTCGAAATGGCTATTCCAGTTCTCCCTTAATTCTTTGTCAGCAATCCAAAATTTTGAAAAACACATATGATGTCGCAGTTGCGAATGCTGCCGGTGGATAGCTCTAGTTTGAGCTGATACAGGCAAAAGATTCCTTTCTCCCATATTTGGGCCGACAGGGTGCACTAAAACTCAAAGATAATTCTTCTCCCGTCTCATAGCTGACAAAGTGAGAAAGAGCCTGTGGTCTAGAGCAGTGGTTCTCAACCTGTGGGTCAGGACCCCATTTGGGGTCAATCAACCATTTCACGGGGGTCGCCAAGCAAGGCTGTCCGCCATTTTTTTGTCCGCCATTTTTTTTGTCCGCCATTTTTCCCCCCTTTTCCAGCAGGTGCCTTACTTCCCTTGGGCGGGGCCAGCTGGTGGTCGGCCTGCTCCATCTCTGCCGCTTGCCAGCTACGCCTCGGCTGGCGCAGGGGGCAGAACCACACATGCGCGGTGCTCCCGGGCAGGGAAAGTCCTCGACTTATGACCGGTTGGATAGTCCTCGACTTACGACCGGTTTAGTCCTCACGACCAGTTTAATCCTCGACTTACGACCAGTTGGGGTCGCGGCATTAAAAAGGTTGAGAACCTCTGGTCTAGAGGTTAATACATCTGCCTAACATGCAGACAGCCCAGGTTCGAATCTCAGAAGGGTATGTCTGGTTGAAAAGAACTAAAAAGTTCAAAATGGCTATTCCAGTTCTCCCTTAATTCTTTGTTAGCAATCCAAATTTTGAAATATATATATATCTTGAGTTTGGCTATTCCAGTTCTCCCTTAATTCTTTGTTAGCAATCCAAATTTTGAAATATATATATATATTTTATATATATACTTATATATATATATACAGGAAGTTTTTCAGACAGACTGGTCTGATTTATTTATTTATTTATTTATTTATTTATTTANCAGGGCGGCGCACAACATATTTAAAACCATTAACATATATGCAATCCCCCCCTTAAAACCGAATTAAACCGAATTTTACTGTTGCGTCTTCCGAATATTTAAAACCCAATATAAAATCCACCCTAGGTCAGGTCCGCTTGCTGAAAGAGCCATGTCTTGAGGGCGCGACGGAAGGTAAGGAGATCCGGAATTATCCGGAATTATCCGGATCTCGGGGGGTAGTTCATTCCAGAGGGTAGGGGCACCCACAGAGAAGGCCCTCCCCCTGGGGGTCGCCAGCCGACACTGCTTGGCCGACGGCACCCTGAGGAGACCCACTCTGTGGGAGCGTACCGGTCTGTGGGAAGGAATCTGATTGATTACACCTTGACATTTCTAACTGCTATACTGCAGTTCTACTTTTTACAATATCTTTTGCCTTGCAGCCACCAATTAGGGGCGTTAAGCAGGCTCAAGTTGCAACTGCGAAACATTTATAAATCCAAATTTCTTTATCTGACAAAGAGTTAAATTTAATTCTTTAACTCTGTCAGATAAAGAAATTTGGACATATATATATAGTATTATATTTTATATATATACATATATACATACATACATACATATACATACATACATACATATATACATTTCAAAATTTGGATTGCTAACAAAGAATTAAGGGAGAACTGGAATAGCCATTTCGAACTTTTTAGTTCTTTTCAACCAGACATACCCTTCTGAGATTCGAACCTGGGCTGTCTGCATGTTAGGCAGATGTATTAACCTCTAGGCCACAGGCTCTTTCTCACTTTGTCAGCTATGAGACAGGGGAGAAGAATTATCTTGAGTAGTGTTATCAAAAGGGTTTTGCGGCTCCCAGTGTTTTGTTTTTGGTGGGAAACGGGTCCAAGTGGCTCTGAGTGTTTTGGGTTGCCTACCCCTGGTCTAGGGGAGTCAAAGAGGGTGAAGCAGGTGGGTTTCACCCTTGGTTCCTCAAGAATCGGCAGTCCTAAAGAGCTCCACAGCCAATTTCACATCCTAGCATGGATCATCATGCTGCCTGAAATTAAAACATGGGGGGGGGGCTAAAGTGGTTCCCGCCTCTCAGTTACAAGATTGATGTGATGGTCAAGCTCAACAAGAGTTTTGCTGCTATGTGCCTTCTAAGGCAGATTTGCACGTTCGTTTCTGTGCTCAACATGAGTGTGTTATGAAAAATGTGGCCAAATTGGGTTTGGGGCTGATTAGCATCCTTTCTTGTGGTGCAGCTGGAAGCAGAGCTAAGGGTACTTCAAGGCTTTGTCCATCTATGTGGGGGTTCTTTGTGAGGGTGGAAGGGGAGCTCTTCCATCCTGAGGATGTTTGGGCTTTTATTCTGACAGTTTTCCATTATGTTTTCACTCCCAGGGGAAAACGCAAATTTATTTTTCTTTCTCTGTGAAGAATCTGTAGAATGCAGTTGTAGCTAGAGACTTGTTCTTGGTTGTTTACAATTTGGGAATTACACTATATTTCCTTGAGATAAGCCCTGCTTTTTTCAATCCCAATTCAAAAAGCAGAGGCTTCTGAAGAGACCTTCTGTCTGAGGAAATGAAATCAACATTGTCCATTGATCATCGGGAGATCAATCACATCGGGAGATCAATCAACCCACTGGCCCAGGCACTCATCACTGAAGGTCTGGCCATGTTGGACAGGAGAGACAGTTTGTTAAGCTGCCATTAGCACATGAAAGGGGATTCAGAGTTAGAAGGCCTGGCGAAGGCCTGGGTTGGTGCGTACCTGTCTGCATCTAAAACCAATATGGAACATCCGAACATGGATTAAAATTTTAGTTGTCTCTGTTCATAGGTTTTGTTGCCATCCACAGCTTAAGATTTTGAAAAGGGGGTTCATACAAATTCAAGGAAAGTAGAGAGATTTTCTGCTTAAGAATTGGTAGCCCCAGCAAGGGGTCCTTCATGAATGGACTCTCTCTGACAGTGGGATATGTCCTGCAATTGGCAGCCCCCGATAGGTTGGTTTGGCTAGAAAGGGTTTAGGGGAAGGGCTTGGACTGCAGACAAAAGGGCTTATCTGGTCTCTTTCCTTTTCTGCTCCCCAACCCCCTTGTGTTTCCCTGGTGTGTGTGTGTGTGTGTGTGTGTGTCTACTTTGGGGATTTTTCTAAGGCAGCCAATTCTTGTCTTCTTCTTCAGTGACAGCTTGCACAGCTCATCTGGACTGCTGTGCTGTGTGGGAACGGCCCATGGTGGTTTGTGCAGCTGGATGTTGAAACAAGGGCTTCCGTTTTAGTGGGCAACACGTGGGTGCTGTCCTCCCCTGGGGCCCTTTCCGGGGAGGTGGTTAGAGGCGGGCAACATAGCAAACTCCTATCTGTAGCCTCAGGCATTCTGGAACTGTTTGGTACTCACTTTCCTATATTTCTGTATTGTTATTGCCACTAAACTGCAAAAATTGTCAAGTTTCCCCTTCTCCGCCAGGTGCTTTTGGCCCATAACCTCAGGTAGGATGACCGTGTCCTCTCTGGGCAGCCTGGAGGTGTGGAGGCCCTCCTCCTCTTCTGTGTAATTTCATTTGAATGGTGTTGGGAGAGGTGAGCTATATGAGGCCCTAGTCTCATCTTACAAAGTGGGGGATGAACACCAACAAAAGGGAGGAAGGGGCTGTTGTGGCAGAGCAGGGGAGACCAAAATGAGGCCCAGGCTGCTTTGAGGAAGTCTGGCTTGTCTTTTTTCTTCTTCTTTTTTTGCTTTTGGCTTCAGCCTCTAAGGAGGCTTGGGGTTCTGTGCTGCTTTTCTTAAGTGTTCCTTCAAGCTGAACCCCATAGTGGGAGCTTCTGCTCTCTGAGGCTGCTGGACAGTGGAGAACGAGCAGTCTAGCATTTCCCAGTTTGGACAACCTATCAAACTGGTTTGTGAAACAACTGTTGGCTAGCCTGCTTCAGGCCATAGCTTGCTAATCCTTGGTTGGAAGCATTTGAAAACCAAGATTTGCAGTCACCCTCACAAGCTATAATTTTGCCTCTCAGGGTGTGTTGGGCATTTGAAAACAGCAGAGGGACTCCACACTGCTTTGTTTAGATGTTTATGTACCACCCATTTCTCAAGAAGTGTATCTCAATCCCCAAGTGTAACTGACTCAAAGGTCAATAAAAGTGAACTAGTGAAATCAACTCTCACAAAAAGATCCATTTTGAGGGGAAAGCACTCACCGGATCAGCTTTGTTCTGTTCTGCACACTTTTATTGTTGTGGGGCCGAGACCCATCCTTTCCATGGAGAGCATTTGTCCCAGGGAAGATGGAGGCACTTTTAGTAAGCATTGGGAGATTTTTGGGAAGGCATTTTGGGGAGGAGGGGAGCAAGGCCTTCCTTCTGCTTTTGTGCAACAAGTGAAGCCTCTTCAAAGGGGTGAACCATCAGGTAGCCATCCCACCGGGAGCTCTTGGCTGCCAAAAATGAGGGGTGCGTTGCGTGGTTAGGGCATCCTGTATGATCAGGGGTGCAAAGTGGCTGCTGCTGCAGAGATCAGACAAAGGCAGGTGAGGAGCTCCTCAACTGCATCCTTCCATACTGGCATGAGAAGCAAAGTGTTTCACATTCATTTGGAATGAAGCCATTTTGGACTGGCATCAGAGCCCAGAGTGTGCCCCAGCAGCTCCATAAAGAGAGATGTCCCTCTTCTGCCCCTTCCTGTGGAAGAACAGAGCCCAGCACTGGTGGGGAGGGAAGGGGGAGCAAGAAGCCAGCCTTCCCTGGGCCAGATTCTATCCTCCTGGGAAGCTCCAGCGATTGGGCTCTGCAGTGGGGAAGGTAGGCGAGAGGAGGCATTGCCAGCTCAGCCCAGGGGATCCTTTCAGCACCCTTTGTTTTCCCAGCCAGCTGAGAAGTGCCAGAAATGCAAACAGCTTCAGGATGACTTCAAGTTGCAAGGATGGACTTTATCATTTATATTTTGCATGCATACATACATACATACATATACACTCTCTCTCTCTCTCTCTCTCTCTCTCTCTCTCTCTCTCTCTCTCTCTCTCTCTCTCTCTCTCTCTCTCTCTCTCTTGCTGTTGAAGTCAGCAGTGCCTGCAGAGCTGCCCCCCCTTCTGTAGCTGACCCCTCTTTGTGGTGGGATGGATCCTGTTTGCACTCAGCCTTTGCACCCCTTCTGAGGGTCAGGTTTCCCTCCGCCAGGCTGTTCCCACCCTTCCCCCTCACCAGGCAACGGTTGCTGGGAGCAGGTTTGGGAGAGCCCCAGGTCCCGGGTCAAAGGCCACGACCCAGATGTCAGAGCAGCCTGGCTGCTGGCCTCTTCTTGAATGATTATCTGGAGTTTATTGTGCAGCAGGGGGAGGGGATTGTCTTGGGGGTTCAACAATGGCTCACGGAAAGACAAAAGACTAAATTAGACATTTGGCGGGGACCCTGGGCCCCTTTCCCTGAAAGGCACAAGGCTCAGCAATTCTTAAATCCCAGCAAGAACATTTGCAATTTTCCTTGGCTGAACTTTGTAGTCTGTCCTAAAAGCCAGTGGATGCTGGCAGGCAGCCTCCCCAGAAGCAGGGCTGCTCCTGAGGCTGATTCTTACCCAGGAGTCTTCTGTGCTGCCCCATGAAGCCAGCCTCTTGGCAAACTATCACCCCCCCCATGTGCATAGCTTTAACAAATAACTTCCAAGATTTTTTTTTAAAGATCCAGCTAATAAAACATTGCCTCCTGCCCATCCTTTGCAGAGGGAGGCAGAGATGGCAAAAGAATTCAAAAAAGGGGAATGAAATCTCAGCCCTGGGAAAGTGGGCTGTGTGCGAGAGCCCCCCTCTCTGCATGGAGAAAACTGGTGGGCCTCGAAATGCCTCTTGCTTGACAGCACAGTCAGGGTTAGCCCTTGCCCCATCTGATTGCTGACTGCCCCCTCCCCCTTGCCTTCCCAATCCTTTATCTGCTGGGATGAGACGGTGCCAAGGAGAGGGTTAGGCTGACCTCGGATTCCTCCTTTGTTTTATCTAGTCCTGACCTATGGCCTCATTTCAGGCCCCTTTGGAGACTCTCAAAACAGCAGCTGAAAGAAGAGGGGGCTTTGGGGGCTCTGGAGTGCTGGCTTTCAAAGGAAGGCCAGATCCCCCTTTCGGAGGCAAATGGTCTTGGCTCAGATGTGGGGATGGCCCCGTTTCTAGCAAGGGAACCCAAGGGGTGCTGAGCATAAATGCGCCTGGCAAGACTCCAGAGACTCGATCTTCCCACAGTGGTTTCAGTTGCCACCCCTCCAAGAAGGGGAAGGGCTCCCTCTGGTGTCCTGCTGTAGGAAAAGACTGGCCGGACATTAGTAGATAGACCAGAGGACAGTTGAGAGGATGGGGGGGGGGACAACGCTTTGGCTGGCTCAATCCTGGTCCTGTGTGGCAGGGTGGACTTTGTTTCCCTGACTGCCTCCCCCACAGCCCAGCGATTCAGGGATGATGCTTCTGAAGGGAGATTGACAACAGGACTATGAAGCATCAAAGCTCCACAGACTGTAAGGCTGCAGCTAATTCCTCCTGCCTAGGCAAATTCAGGGGAGGGAGAGTTTGGGCCCTCAACTTTGTTCCAGGAGGTGTGAGCATCCGGCTGCCCCATTCTCAGCTCTTCCAGCTGGTCGACGTGATGCATTGCTGTGTTCATGCAGTCATTGTTCAGGGCCTTTGGGGAGACCAGTGGCCATGGAACAACCAGACATGAGCAAGAGCAATAATGAGTCCAAGGGGCAAAATTTGGGGTTGCTGCTGGAAGGAGGAGGAGGACTCCCTAATCAGGCCATGCTGGCTGCAATTTTGGGGTGTCAAGAGCACCCAGTTGGAGGAGACCAATCTAGAAACTGAGGATCAGGATGTTGTGTTTCCCTCCCAGTGTTGGGTCCTGCTGTGCTAAGCAATTGTTCTTCAACCTTATCCAGACCCCAGAAGGAAGTACCATGTCAGGCTGCTGGCATACAACAGCATGGAGGAAGGCTATGAGGCAGACCAGACCGTTAGCACCCCCAGCTGTGTATGTGAGTCTCCAGCTTGTTTTTCTGCTGTAATTGTGGCACTTCAGAAGCTTTTTGAATTATGCAGTTATTGTAAAGTCTGAGAAAGGGACAATGTAGGAGATTGGTTTGAAGCTTTTCCATCCTGTTCCTTAGCTCCAGATGCCCCTGGTACAATTTATAGGGGTCTAAAGAAAAGGCAGTTGGGAAGAGGAAAGAAAGCCATTTCGGGCTTGGCTGCTTTGGGCTGCAGAAAATGTCTCTTAATTTGGGGGGCTCTTTGCTGGCTGGACTTCTGATGCTGACCCTTCAAGTCGTGATCTGGTTCCCCCACGCTTAGGACACTCTCCTCTCTCTACAGCTGTGCAGGACCGCCTGGTGCCACCCCCTCCGCCACCCCACCACCTTTTCGCCAAAGCAAACTCTTCCTCCTCCATCTTCTTGCATTGGGGTCGGCCTGCCTTCACTTCAGCACAGGTCATCAACTACACTCTCCGCTGTCACCCGGTGGGGCTGCAGAATGCTTCTTTGGTGCTCTATCTTCAAACGTACGTGGGCCTTCTTCGCCTGCTCTGTCTTCACCCTGCTCCCCTCTGAGGAGCTGGCCAGGATACCACCTCCCACCCCGCCATTCACACAAGGCAGAATTGGTGCCTTCGCCATGGCTCCTCCACTAGACAGACCTTCTCCATGTCTGGTTTTGAGGAGGCCTGGCGGCTGGCCTGCGTGAAGCACCAAGACAGTTTCTGTCGGTTATCATGTATTTAAGCTGAAAAATCTCCTGCTTGGGTTCTCTCAATGGGGACGTTGGAATCTGCCCAAGGCCTTTTGTGGGTACTGGTGGCTTTGTGTGAGGAGAGTGCCGCTGACCAGGCCCTACCACCTCAATCCAGGCAGAGAAGCAGCCTCAGGCCCTGACTGGGAGAAAGGGGAGCCCCCCCCCCGCTGTAGGGCCAGTCCAGTGCTACACCTCTCCCATGGCAATGCTGAGATGCATCCTCCCTGTTGCACACTCAGCAAGGATTGCAAAAGGCAGCAGGCAGGGATGTCCTGCTAACTGGTTCCTTATGTCCAGGTCAGAGACTCACTTGATGGTCCAAGGACTGGAGCCAAATACCAAGTATGAGTTTGCCGTTCGGCTCCATGTGGATCAGCTCTCCAGCCCATGGAGTCCAGTGGTTTACCACACCACCCTCCCAGAAGGTAAGGAGGTTGCTGCTGCCTGGCGCTCATTGACTGGGAATCCATTCCTGCCCACAGGGGAGCTTCTCAGACTCCACCAGGAGAGGCCTCTGGAGCTCCAGAGGCTTCATTGACAGCCTATCTGTCCCCACAGCCCCGGCAGGTCCACCTGTAGAAGTGAAGGCGACGATGATTGAGGAAGACACAGCCTTGGTCTCCTGGAAGTCACCAGCTGGCATTGGAACCCTCGTCTCCCGATACACCATTCTGTACGCCTCCAGGAAAGCTTGGATCGCAGGCGAGTGGCAAGTCCTTCATCGGGAAGGTGAGTGGGAGCCTGCAGACTCTGGGTGCCAAGATTGGGGCCTTCACACTTTCCCCCAACCTTATGGCTGCTACTTGTCAACACAACCTGGAGGTGGCAGCCCTAGACTGCTGGGCTGATGGCTTCAAGTGATGATCTGAAGCACAAGAAAAATCTTGGTATTTGGTTGCCAGGCTCTTCTTTTAGAAGTCGGGCTGTGATAATAAGGGTGATTTTCCTGCCACTCCCTAACATGATGACTTCTTGGCCAGTCGTAGATCTCACAGGGATCCTGCACAGTGAAGAATCTCAGAAAGAATCTCAGGAGCAGAAACAGGCTGAAGGGTTGTGCCAGGCAACCTGCAGTTTGGCACTGGTTATCCAAGGAGACAGAAATGGTTGGCATGTCATCTTCTCTCCTTCTTCCCTACAGGAACAATAACCATGGCTTTACTAGAGAACCTCAGGGTGGGAAGTGTCTACCTCATCAAAATTGCTGCATCCAACGAAGCGGGCGAAGGGCCTTTTTCTAGCGCAGTGGAACTCGTGGTCCTGCCAAAGGAGCCCTCAGAGGCAAACCAAAGACCGAAACGCCTGGATTCCTCAGAGGCTGACACAAGTGAGCCCCTGGCCCAGCCTGCATGTATCACACAGTTGCTCTGCTCCCTGGGTACTAGGCCCCTCCTCTCTCTCCTAGAAGGGGCAGCTTGGCACATTGTGGGATGGGCTTCCTTGCTCATTGCTGTCCCACCGAGGTCCCTGGGATAGAAGTACCTGTTTCCTTTTTGCAGCTCATTCTGGCTCTTACCAGTTGGACCAGAAGTCAATGACGGGCATAATTGCAGGTGTCTCCATAGCCCTGGTATGCATCTTAGTCTGCATTCTTATCCTGATCTACCATGGCAAAGCGAGGTAAATTTGTTGTATGTGTGTGAATGTGACGAGTGAGTGAAAGGCTGGGTGGGAGGTATGAGGCCCACAGTGCCAATGTTGGGTGTGTGTGAGTGCATCATAATCTGTGTAGCGAATCCTCACTGGGATGTGTGCAAAGTGATGGTAGAACCTCAGGTTGTAATCGCCTAGCCTCAGCCCTAGGGACACAGCCAGAGAAACCAAGTGGCCCCTGGTCAAGCTCTTGCTTTGCTGCCCCATTCTTACCACCAACGTAGGCTGCTGTGCACCTGTTCTGTCTCTTAGCATCCTCCCACCATTAACTTGCACGTTCCCAAGGAGTGGTGGATGGAGAAGGCAGAGATTATAGGAGGAGTTGCAATATCAGGGGGAAATCTTTCTTGTTTCTTTCTGCTCCTCCGCCCATTGTCCACTGCCTGCTCAGGGCCTCCACTGCCTTCTTCGTTCAGAATGGGGTAGCTGTGACTAGAGCTTACCAAGAGGTCAACTTTCAGCTAGAAGATCAGGTTAACCCCTGGTTTCCTCTTGCCCAGGAAAGGAACCCCTTCCAAAAGCAGCCGGCCCAGCCCTGATCCATTCCCTGGCAGCGGCAGCCATTCTTCTACGAGGAACCATGAGGGAGCCAAAACTCTGCAAAGCCTGGCAGAAAATGAGCGATCACTCTTGCCCAGGATTGCAGGGGGAAGCTTTCTGGATGCCAAGGTACAAAGGCTACATTTGTTTGCTTTTCTGGCTCATTTCATTTCATTTCATTTTATTAAACTTATATGCCGCCCTTCTCCCAACGGGACTCAGGGCGGCTCACAGCGTATTAAAACAGTACAAAGCACTATCCCCAATAAAAACCAATTAAAAACAAATATTTACCGCTGTGTCATATTAAAATACTAATTAAAATTGTCCCTATTTAAAATTCTTCCTAGGCCAGACCCGCTTGCTGAAAAAGCCATGTCTTGAGGGCGCGGCGGAAAGATAGGAGATCCGGAATCGTCCGGATCTCGGGGGGTAGTTCGTTCCAGAGGGTGGGGGCACCCACAGAGAAGGCCCTCCCCCTGGGGGTCGCCAGCCGACACTGCTTGGCCGACGGCACCCTGAGGAGGCCCGCTCTGTGGGAGCG
>NW_015386412.1:1412054-1450977 GCF_001527695.2 Protobothrops mucrosquamatus
GGCAACCACAGCCACTCGGTCTTGGAAGGGTTGAGTCTGAGTCTGTTCCTCCCCATCCAGACCCGTACGGCCTCCAGGCTCAGTTGCAATTCTTGAGATGGCTTATAGCAAAACAACTAGCTAATCTCATTGCCGAATCAAAGGGTAGAAGATGTAGGGGAGATCTCATGGGACAGGGCATTGCAAGGTTTGGAGGCCCAACACCCCTGCCTTTGACCTTGACCATGAAGGAGAAGACCATTCTGGTGGATCTTAAAAGAGAGTGAGCAGGCTGCATCAAGAGGGGTCCTGGATCTAAATTCCCCAGCGCTATGAAGGAAAGGAAAGAAATAAAAACTGGGCCCTGAGCAGGAGTTTGCACCAGTCATTGTGACTTTCTAGCCTAGCTCTGTATGCAGCACGTTTTATTCATGTATGGGACATCCTGTCCAATCTTCCCAGTTTTCTAAGATCTTGGGGAGAGGTCCTCATGCTGGACAGGCTGCCAGGTTGACAGGCTGCTAAAGCTAATATGTGACTTCTTTTGCCTTTGGCTCTGTCCTAACTTGTGCTGTGTTTTCCAAGTTTGGTGGTTTACCTGCATTTTTTAATAATGGCAGCAACAAGTAGGATAGATATCCCAGAAAGGCAATTAGGTGACCCCTTGGCCTCCCAGAAGGACTGTGGCTCGTCTGGGGGAGAGTTGTTAGGGTCTTTTTG
Source organism: Protobothrops mucrosquamatus (assembly GCF_001527695.2). NCBI lineage: Eukaryota > Metazoa > Chordata > Lepidosauria > Squamata > Viperidae > Protobothrops > Protobothrops mucrosquamatus. The sequence continues at coordinate 1,412,754 of NW_015386412.1, forward strand.
TCTTCTGGCAGAAATGCAGGTTCATTCACAAAGGGGATTGGCAAATGGGCTTTGTCCACTGCATGCTTACCCAGGAGTAAGTCCCACGACATTCAACAGGGATTGTGCCAGTGGGTGTCCAGCAATGTGTCTTCTGACCAAGGTTGACCCTTGGAGAATGGACCTGGGAGCCAGTCTGTGGGCAGGCCGGCCTTGGGCCCTTTTCCTTTTCCCCAGGGTAATGGAAGACTCTCCTCCCCTTCAGGGTGGAACTGATCTTATTATAAACTGCTTTGGTCCAGTCACGAAGAAGAGCACCCAGAGGAAACAGCTCTTCCTCCATGGCTCTCGGAAGGAGAAAGCAGAGGAGGTGAGACTACAGCCCCACTGACCAGCACAGAAGAAGGCCCACCTCCTCGGGAGATTGTGGCCTCCGTTGTGGTGCTGGGCCCCCTACTCTTTGCTGACTCCTCCCCTGATGCAACATGCTAAATGTTTGGAAAAGGGGGGCTTCTCCTGCATGTCCTTCTCTCCAGCGCTGGCAGCCGAACAAAAACACCGTCCTTGCAGAGGGGACCATGCTTCATATCTCACCTCCCTGTGAATTTAGCTAATACCCTGGGCACTCCCCCCTCCCTCAGCCTGGCAATACCCTGGTAAGACATCCACTGTGAGATTGCAGCTAGGCTGCACCTGTGCATGAAGCTTGTGCTCTTGGATTGCTTACCAAGCGATGGGGCTGCCCTCGGAGGCATCCTGTGTGCCCAACAGGCTTTGCCAGAGCAAAGGGACCTTTAAGGCACCTGGGCTTGTGCCGGGAGGGGCCGGAGGGTCCTCCACCAGCTGGCATCCTGGGGCTTTCAGGGCCCACAGCAAATGCTGCCAGAGCTTCCTTGTTTGATTTCTCCTGCTCCTCTGGAGAAATCATTTTCCCTTCAGCTCCTCAGTCCCAGATGCTGGTAATGTGCAAGGACCAGTCACTGTGCCCAGCAAGATGATGATGATGATGATGATGATGATGATGATGATGATGATGATGATGATTATTATTATTATTATTATTATTATTATTATTATTATTATTATTATTATTATTATTATTATTATTATTATTATTATTATTATTATTCCCAAGAAGGCTGCTTGCTAGTGAGGAAGGTTCCATTCAGAAAGCTCAACTGCAGGGTGAGTGGCCCAACTTCAGTGGGAGCTGCATCAAACGTCCAGCTTTTGTTCTTCCTACAGGCCCCGAGGCAGCTGGCTTCAGCAGCCTTCCTGTACCAGTCAGGGGCAGCCATGCTCATTGGTGAAGAGCAGCAGCCAAGTGCCCGAGTGATCTGCAGCCTGGGAACCGACACAGAGCATTCAGCCAACAGCCAAGGCAGCCACGAGACTGGGGATTCGGGAAGGTTCTCCCACGAGTCCAATGAGGAGCTGCACCCCCCTCCCGCCTTTGGGGCTGCAGATTCCTTCCCAGGCAGTGACTCGCACCTGACAGCCAGCTGTCCTGTTCCTAGGCCTCTCCAGTTGCCGCTGGCTGCAGTGGCAATGGGGCATCTTGCAGGGAACAATGAACTGGGAGGCCAAGCTTTCCGTGGGATGCCCAAGGACTAGCAGGCAACCCGTGTTTCCACTGCCTCTTTGTATTTTCCTTCCCTAGTGAATGTCCAGTGTGCAAAAATGTGAAAGGAGAGCAGGGCGGCTCTCCTCTCTGTCACTGGAGCAAAGGTGACCCCTTTGCTTGGATATCTACCTCAGCTTGCCAGGGCAGACGCCAAAGGAAGCAACCGCACTACCTCATTGGCTTGTCTGGAAGCATCACTCGTGGCTGCATGACTGGTGATGGCTTCCTGGCAGCCCCAAGTCCTTTCCCTGAATGTATGGAGAGCGAGCGTGTGTCCCTGTGAGCCAAGGAGTTGTGTTTGGAAGCATAGGGGGTTGCCCCACTGGCCTCTGGAGGAGCAATCTCCAAAAGAGGGCCACTCCAGGGGCCAGCGGGGCAGAGGCTGCAGGCAGCCCTGGGGGCCTCCAGGGGCCACCCCAGCCTCAGGGTCCCACCTGCCTTGTCAGTGCCTTCTGGGGTCCACAGTGGGGAGACTGGGAGGCTTTCCGCCTCTGCTGTGTTTCCTTGGCCAGATGATTCCCCTAAGTGTCCTGGTGATAATGGTGCCTTCCATTAGATAGTTTTGAACTCACTGCTTGCCTTACTTATGAAGTTTCTCTGGAGCCCAGAACAAGGCCTTACATGTGCTCTGCAGGTCAGCTTGGGGTCCCCCATTTGTTTCCCTGGCTGGTCCTGAGCATCGGAACCCATAAGCCTGGGACACGGCCCCTAGGCAAATGCTCGGATAGAGCCCCTCTCCCCTAAAGGTGCAGCGGAGCACCCTTTTTGTTCCCACACAGCTCCTGTTTTATACTACCTCCTTTTAAAGTTATTGTAGTGTTATTGTTTTCCTGTGCTCAGGGTGCAGTTTATTTCTTTTAAGCTGTCTTGTGTGTTGTAAGGCAAACTGACAGGGTATCTCATGTTTTGTTTTGTTCTGAAGTTTATGAGTGAGCGAGTGAATGAGATGATGAGCAAAAGAGAGAGGTATTCACCGAAATTGTAAGCTGACTGGTACAGTTCCCTTCTGTTTCCATTCAGAAAAGGGTTGGCCAAACATCCCAGATGTGACTCCCAAATGGGTCTCTTGCAGGTGACAGGAAATGTCCATGTAGGACATGAGGCTGGTTGTGGATCTGAATGGCGGTGGGTTTAGTGAGAGGACCGACGGCCTCCCTCCCAGCTCTCCCTGCCACACTTTGGGGCTAGCGAGCTGGCCTGTGGCCTTGTAAGAGCCTAGAGGCTGCTGTGTCGGCTGAGAGCTCAGGCCAGGCCAACATTGTCTTTACCACCACTTTTCGGATGCAAAGGCTTTAAAGAAAATAATGATCTTGTACCAAAGAATGTTCTGTGGAAAGGAGAAGAAAGCTGCATATTTACCCCAAAAGATAGTTGAAATAGTTAAAACTGCAGCATCAAATAATTTTAATGTCTAAGTAGATATGAACCCAAAGGAGCCGAGAACCAAATGGAGATTAGGAGTGGACTACGTGGTTTTACAATGTGACCTTTAGTATTGTTGCTGCCAGAACTCTTTTATAAAAGTTGAAGTAAGACCCTATTCAGCTCCAAAGACTTCAAGTGTAATTTTGTTTTCCTTTTCTTCAGCAGTTCTATTAAGTAACAGAAAGAATATTTCTGAATGTTCATTTATACTGATTGAAGAAAAGGAAACTCATTTGCCAAAGATTGATTGGGAGGCCTTGTTGGTCAAAGCTGAGCCTGCCACACCACCAAAGGATGTCTGCTCGGGTGGGCAGCTTGCTGAGTTTTGTAGCAATACGCTCCAAGGGCTGCTGTGCTGAGGGGGGGGGGCTTCTCCAAATACTTATTTGCTGTGAATATTGACATTTTTGGACCTCTTCTGGGGATAGTGAGGCAGTGCCGGGGCATTCTAGTTTTGGCAGTTGGCAGCTGAAGGAATGCCCCTCCCTTGAGCCCTTTGGAGGAGCCCTCGGGATGGAGGAGCCTGCCCTCACTCAGAGGTGGGGCCGGAACAGAGGCATCCTGGTCCAGGAAGGTGCCCTGATGGCCTCCTTGGGTGTTTCTGCTTCTGTAGCGGGTCCTTTTCTCCTGAGTTGCTAGGAATGCCAGCTCAAGAGAGGAAGAGGGATTTGCAAGTTGGAAATAGTTTGTGTCCAAGGTTGCAGCAAATGAAGAAAACCAAAGATATTTAAGGCTATCTTGGCGTAGAGGCCTGTGCTAGGTAGGTAGGTGAGCTTTCTTTACTTTTGTTGTTGTTTTTGTTTTGCTTTGAATTGGCATTATCTTTTCAGGTGACACCCCCCCACACACACACACCTTTATCCAGAGAGAGGGGATGAATGATCTTTCCTTCATCTTAGGGCAAACCTGGGTTAGCGTGGGGTAGGGGTTGAGGGTGACTCTCGCCAGAAGGAACCTTTGGATGCTTCCTAGCAAAATGGCTGCTTTTCTTCCATCTTCTTTTGAATCCCCATCAGTTCCTCTAAGACATCCAAGAAAGCATTTGGAAACATGATTTGAATTCCAGCACCCCCTCCTCCCAGTGCATAGGCTGAGCTTGTGCCATCAGCAACCTGAACAGGTAGAACAGTTGGTTCACGTGGAAACACCTGTAACTAGGTCCTCCATCCTGAAGAGCAGAAAAACGCTCCTTGAATGAAGGCCACTTTTCCAAATATCAGTGCAGGGCATATTGTCCATGCAGTGCCAAGCAAAGAGCCAGGTCAGGTGCACAAGGTGTCTGTATGTGCAATTTGCAGGCAGTTGAATGTGACTCTTCCCCCTTCCCCAGGCACCTGGGGGACCTCCTGACTTGTATTCAGGGACACGGCTGAGCTGTGTGGATTCAGCCACAATGACCTGCAAGCATTGTCATTTGCGAACCTTGCCAGTCATGGCAGGTTCAGCAAACCTTGTTTCCATTCGTTTGGGAGACCCTTATCCCAGGTTTCAGGTTTAAGACGCCTGTCTTAATTTTGTTCTGAACACTGTCCTGAAAGTATTCATCTGTTTAAAAAGAGGTTTATGTTTTTCCATCTCATCCTCGGGGTGCTTCAGAACCATAGCTGGCATCGTCACTGCAAGATTTGCTCTGTGTTAACATTTCTTTGGGCACAACTGTTTTGCTGCTGTTTTTACCCTTCTTGTTCTGAAGCACCTCCTCACCCCGAAAGCAGGGCAGTGAAGCCTCAGGAAAAGGGGCTTGCACACCTTGACTGCATTGCCTTGATCTCAAAAATGGGTGGCAACACCACCCAACTCTCACTTGCACCTTGGGGTAATTCACCAAATTCACTTTCCATCAGTTTGGAAGAGCAACTAAAACCAGAGCAGGAGGGAAATGTTGTCCCTGAAGTATCTGAAATCAATCACATCTGAGTTCAGTTGCGCATTGGAGCAAGTGTGAACCTCATTACTGGGGTGTACTTTGCTGATTCCTGACTTCTTTTGGGCAACTTGGCACATGGAACTTCCACCTTCCCCAGGTGGGAATTACCCCCTCCCCCAGGGGAAGGCCATCTCAATCGACACACCACCTGCTGCAACAAGCCTGGCACTTTGCTAAATGTCTGTTTAAAACACTTCCCTATATTCTTGAGGATGTGAATGAATTGCCAGTGTGGGAGTCCAGCGAGGCTTTTTGGCCGAGGGTGTTCTGGCTCCTGCCACTCCTGCTGTTTTCTTGAAGGGCCGTCAACTGCTGGCCGGCCAACGGGGGAAACGAGCTGAATTGTATTAATTTTATATTTGACTCAGGGGATCAGCTCTGTGAACTCTGTTGTGTGAGGACAGTTGGTGATGGTCTGATAATGAATGTACCTTTTAATATGTCTTTTTAAAACATTTTGCTTATGTGCTTTTTTTTTTAAACCTTTTGATAGCATAGTGAATATTTAACTGTGTCCTTCCTCTTTCCCCTCACCCGTTCCCAGGCTTATCCTGATGCTAGCACAAACGTCATGCCAAAAATGAGTAGAAAGTTAAATGCCAAAATGTTTATGAAACTGCTGTCTTATACAGATGGATTGCACAGTTAAAATAAAAGTTTCCTGTAGTAATTGGCGGCCTGTTTCCCTTTGAGGGCTCCATTCTTTTTTTCCCAACTCTTCCGCGGCGCAGATAGCGGCGGGACCCCGGGGACGGGAGGGCGCGGGAAACAAACAACAAGGACAGAACCTACGCATCGCGGGAAGGGGGGGGGGTACGCGCCGGGACGCCACCTACCCCCAATTCCGGCCCACTGCCGGTAAGTGCCTCACTCGTAGGCAGCCTTCCGAAGCAGTGGGCGGGCAGGGGCTCTCGGAGTCCGCAGGCAATGGAGCGCGGGTGGGGAGTTCGGGAGGTGCGGCGCTGTCCTCCCTGGACGCCCCCCGAGGCTCCAAGCGGCCCGGCCGGCTGAACAGCAGCTCCTGGCGGGGGCGGCGCGAGAGGAGGGGTCCGCCCCGCCGGCGGAGGGGACGGGCTGCGCATCGCGGTCGCCGGGTCGGTGGCTGCCTGGGTGCTGCGCCTGCCCGGTGGGGCGGGCCGCCATGCTGCGCCGGCAATGTCCGCGGAACACAAGAAGGAGCCCGGCGTGGCGCTCAAGAGGCCTCGAGGTGGGTGCGGCGGCGGGGCCGGGGGGAACGGGTGCTCCCGGAGCGGCGATACGGAGCTTGCGCTCGGCTCTTGCAGGGGTGGACGGCGGCGTGGAGGGCTTGGCGGGCGCCGGGCTGCAGCTGGGCAGCCCCGACAAGAAGAAGCGCAAGGGCGGCGCGCAGGTAAGCCGGGGCGGCGGCCCGCTTTCCCGCCGGGCCGGGCCGGCGTTGGGGGGGCGGAAGGCGGGTGCTGGGAGACGGTGCGGGGGCCGCCCTCCCGCGGGGCTCAGGGGTCTGCTCTCGCCCCCCGCAGGGCACCCCCTTCCCTGCGCCTCCCTCCGAGTACGCCCCACCGCCCAACCCGAGCGCCGAGCACTTGATCGCTGCCAACCCCTTCGACGACAGCTACGCCGCCGCCGCCTACAAGCCCGCGAGTGGCCCCTACTTCGCCGGCCCCGCGTATTCCGGCTTCGGGGGCTACAACGCCTTTAGGATGCCGCCTCATCTGCTGCCCAGACTGGCGTCCCCGTACGGGGCGCCCGCCTTCCCCCTCCGCCACCGGCCGCCCCCCTTCGGCCAGAGCCCGGCAGGAGCGGCCTTCTGCAGGGCTCCAGCCGTGACCTTCGGGTCGCCCGAGAACGCGGCAGGCTTCGGCCACCAGCCCTCCTACAGCGCCAGCCAAACCCTGCCTGGGCCCGGCCTGCCCTTCCGGCCCAACCCCGGTGAAAACTTTGGCCACATACCCTCGCAGAACGCAGGCCCTATGCCTCCGTCTGCTGGGCATTTGGGGCCAGGCCCCAACCCTGCCTTTGGCAGCTCCCTGACGGAGCCCAACCACTCTTACGCTCCGGGGCTGAACAGCTACAATCAGGCAAAAGCTTTCCCAAAACTGGGGGTCAGCAAGCATCAGCCTCCGCCCCAGCAGCACCACCCCACCTCGCAGGGAGCAGAGGGTCTGCTGAGCTCAGGAACCACAGATGTAAAGGCCAGCCGGCACCAGCACATCCCAGTGGGCACCCCAGAGAGGGTCCTGCCGAAGCACATGGAAAATCTGAACAGTGCCCATGTGAATGGGACCCCCGCTAAACCCTGCCTGCCCCATGGAGGTCCTGAGGGAAGCAGCTCAGAGAAGGATGGTGGGGGCAGCAAAATCCCGCTCCACCCCCTCCAGCACGACCACCTGCTCTCTGAGCCAGTTTACCCATGTGGGATTTGTACCCACGAGGTGAATGATGATCAGGATGCCATCCTCTGTGAAGCCTCCTGTCAGAAATGGTTCCATCGGATCTGTACAGGCATGACGGAGTCGGCATATGGTCTGCTGACCACAGAGGCTTCGGCAGTCTGGGGCTGCGATACTTGCATGGCAGACAAGGACATTCAACTGATACGCACCAGGGAGATGGTGGGACCATCGGCCCTGAACACCGACGTCTGAACAAATCCCCCCCCCATGGTTTGTGAAACTCCATCTTTCCACACATTTTGTTCTATGCCCAAGTGCATTAAGTTTTCATCAGAAGAACTTGAGGTCCTTTCTTCCTGACAGTGAGGTTTAGGCCTACAAAAGGGCTGCTTTTGTAAAACTCTTCAGTCTGCAGATGTAGTGGAGGAACCATAATGTCACAATATATTTTCAGTACCTGTCACTGTCTTACTCTGTTTCTGCGCTTTCTCCAGTTGAAAAAAAACAAAGCAGTTGTTCTACGGGAACAACTGGGAAATGATTTGTATGTGAGCTGGAATTTATCTAATGAGGGTAACCCGGCTAGTCTTTTTGAATTCTACTGCTATTTTTATAGTGCTTATATTTTATAGTGCTTATTTCTGATCACATTAGCATTATGTACAGGGTCTTTCTCTTTCTCTCTCATCTCTCTCTCTCTGTCTCGCTCTCTCTCTCTCTCACACACACACACCCTGGCAGGTAATAATTGAGTGTGAGTAACCATGGTTACCAGCCATGGGGGGGGGGAATGGTACCAGCATGATTGCGGAGTTTTATCCTGGAGATTAAGATTAGGAGAGGCGACCCCACAGAAGCTTCTTGAGAGGAATAGCAGCAACCAAATGGCCACCATCTGTGGGAGACGGGCTGCATCAGCCCAGTGGCCATTTTTTGGAAACCATCTTGAGCATTTGGAGGGGACTTGGATTCTCAGCTGCTTGCCTAAGGAAAAGTGGGTGGAAAACTGGCACATGATGCCAATTCTTTTGTGCCTAAGTTGGATGGGAACATTCATACTGTTTCCCTCCTTGAGGGAATCTGGTTGGCCACCCCAGGCAGTGGGAAAGTTCCCCAGGTAGCAACTACCACAGCAATACAGCTGTGCAGATGAATCCAATTCTAATTCTAATATCTCCATTTAGCAAATGGCAAGATGCCTTCATGACTGAAGATCAATCCAACAATAAACATGAATGAACAAATGAACACTACACTAAATATTTGTTTTCCTTTAGTTTGTCTTGGAGATAAATCAGAATGGATCTGTATCTCTGGGCTGGAAACAATTGGAGCAAAAATAATTTGGGCTACTTAAGCCAGAAGTAAGTGATGGAAGTCAACTTAGAAATCTAGTAGGTATCTCAAGAGATTTTCTGTTGTAATTCCAGGAGCTTCCATGCTCCTGGAATTTGGGGAAGGACAAACACCCCTTCTTGTGACTAGTTCTCCCCCATTCCTGGTTCAGGTGTCTGTGTAGCTTTAAAACACCTGGCCATCTATTAGCTGGTCCAAAGTAGAGTCTCAGAGCAGGCAGTTTTGCTGCTGCTGCTGATTCTACAGATCTGGCCCTGTGCTCCCCCCCCCCAACACAGAAGCCACCCAAGTTGAGAGGAAAGTACACAACTTGTGAACCCCTTTCCCTTTTTCCCATCTGTCTGTGCCCTAATTATGTGTAGAATAACACTTCACACGTTTACAAATTGTGGGGATGTTTAAATACCTTTAATGTGGGACTTTAGTCCTGAGTTATTTTTTAAAAATAAAATCAGTGACTTACGTTTTTCATTTTATTTTTAATAGGAATTTTGCTATCCTTCATGCTTAAATGTGTACCTTGTTATATATAATAGAGCCTTGCTTGCTAGTAAAGTGTAACATACATACTTGGCAATGTGTCTTTTCGGTTGAATGTGATTTAATTACTGTTTCATATTAAAACTTCTCTTATGTATGCTTACCTATACCTATTTTGGGGATATCAGTTGAGTAATTTTTATACAATCTCAAATGTGTTCCACATTGGTGACATTTATTTTTACAGCAACTTTTAAAATAAAGAACATGTCTGAAATAACACATGCAATAGGACTGTGATGCGTGGCAAAGTTGATGTATGTAATTCAAATTGGAATCGAGTTCCCAGACTTTGTCCGTTATTGTTCCCTTAGTACGAAATGAAATTACTATGTAATACAAATGATTTCATATCATAGTGCCTGTGTGAGCTACTCTATAGTATAGGAATGACGTTTCTGTTTCCATGTTGATGGATGGCGAGCTGAGCGGACCTCACGCCAATGATTAAACCGGTTTTTGATGTATTTTGTCGTTCGTGGAATTTGTGTCCGCTCTGATTGTCCTCTTCTGGGAAACGGGTGCCGCAACACCGTCCGTTTCCCTTCAGCGACGGCGAACGAGCACCGGCCCGGGACACTTGGCCCGCGAACGGACAACTGACTACAGCGGGCCCGAGCAGGCACACGCGGCTGGAGCGACTTCCGGCGGAAGTCTGCGGGAGGGACGGCGTTCCCGGCAGCCCTCTCGCCCAGCGTCCTGGCAACGGCCGCCATGCCCGTCTGGGTGCGCGACTTCAGTTGGGAGCAGACGGCCGAAGCCGTGCGCCTGACCGTGCCGCTGAGGGCCGCCCGCCGCCATGGCGTCTTCTGCACCGAGCGGTATCTCAAGGTGGGCGCGGGGGGCGGCCCGGGGGGCGGTGCCCGCCGGCGGCGGACGCCATGTAACCCGCTGCTGCCCGCCTCCCGCAGGTGAACGCGCCGCCGCTGCTTTTCGAAGCCGCACTCTTCGCCCCCATCGACGCCGAGCGCAGCCGCGCCGAGATCCGGGATGGCTGCGTCATCTTCACCTTGCTCAAGAAGGAAGCGGCCCCGTGGGCGTCCCTGCGGGCGGAGGACGGTGAGGGCCGGGCTGGGCCGGGAGGCCTCCGCTGCGGGTGGGGGTCCCGCCTAAACCCTGCCCTGCAGCCCGTGAGGCCGCTTTCTCTCTCCTGCCCCGTACCTTTCCAGCCGGCATGGCTTTTTCAGGGGACGAAGCAAAGATGCGGGAAATTCGTGAGGAAGCCGTCCGCCAAGCTCAAGAGGAGGCCCGAGCGAAAGCAGCGGCGAAGTCTGCAGAGAAACGGGAACGCGGCAGACTTGCTCTGGATGCAACCATCAAGGTAAACGGCCCTCCTCCAAAGAGATAAAGCACAGCTAATGGTTGTTGTTAAAGTCCGCCTGGTTTGCCTTCCAGCCTTAGGATTCTGAGCATCCCAAGCCTCTTGGTCTGTCTCTTTCCTCCTTCCTTTTCTCTCCTCTCCCCCCAATTATGTCTGGCCTTTCTACTTTATGAGCCATGGAGCCATCTCTTCAGAAGTACCATTCCTCAAATAAGGGTACTTTAATTACAGGCGGAGATAATCTTCGTCCAGCACTTTACCATGCTGTTATGTCTAAGCTTTGCATCTTGTTGGCCTTGTATTGTCTTGTCTGAACCCCCATTGATTCTTTTTCTTTCTCAAACCATGGCAGCTTCATTCCCTGGCACATCTTTTGGTCTTTTTCTTATTGCAACTCTTCTTAAGTTTGGACCAACTGGCCTTCTATTCTTTCTGCAACAATTGAATTCTAATTCCCCTTGTCCCACTTGTTTCCCCGCTTCTGTTCATAGGTCTCAGCCTCAAAGTTTCTCTCCACTAAACTTGGGTCCTCCCTTCTTTTCTTCCTTCTCACTCACCTCTTTTCCATTGGAGTGGAGCTCTTGCTTTTCCTGTCACCCATTGGATGGGTTATCAATTCTGGTGAACATCCAGTCTCCACCTACTTCACTCTTACGTGCTAGCAATGTCTACGTATATGTATATGCAACTCAGAGTCATTTGCGATTGGAGCAACCCATAGGCCTATTAAAATTAATAAATAAAAGGCTAATATGAAAGGCTTGTGGAAATGAGGAGGTATTATACTATCTGTAGGTGAATGAAGAATTATAATTAAAACTACTTTAGCTGTTCATCACCATTTGCTGTGAGAAATCACTTCAGATACATTTCTGAAAATCTATATTACGTTCTGATGATACTGTGGAGAATACTGTGGAGAAGAGATGCAGGTGGCTTTGAGTTTTATGGGACAGGCTACTCCTCTAGTTCTAAATTCTGCCTTATATTTAACTTCCCTGTGGCCTTCTGAAAACAGTGTCTCTGAAAGTAGGAATCTTAATTACCTGCCTGATAAGAAATCAATAATGAGGAAACTTGCCCCTTAACAATAAATAATTCCAGAATGAATGTCCTATAATTCAAACAGCTAGAAGAAGCAGAAAGAAAAAGAATAGAAGAACTAAAAGAACAAGAACGGGAAAAAGCCACTGAAGAGATTGAGGTGTGGAAAAGGCAGAATAAGATGCAAAAGAAAGTATGTTCTAAGTTCCGGTTGCCAGATAAAAATACAGAAGTCCCCAGAGAAATAAAAGAATGCCAGAACTTGGAATCTTTTGCTGGAAAGGGAGTGTCCACATCAGGAGCATTAACTAAAGGTATTGATGTTCTCATTATGTTACCATATGGACATTGCACTTTCTTTCATGGGACACTGGAGTTTTTTTGCTTTGCTGTGGCTGTTTGTATTTATTTAAAATATTTTAGAAAATATTAAAAGCCTCCCATGTTGAATTTCAGTGTACAGATTCACAACGTATAATGTGAACTAACCATAACCCTTTCAAAAAACCACAAATACTATTCAAAAGCATTTTTCAAACAATGCTGAACAATTACCGTAGTGCCTTATTTTGTCAGCCCGAGGAAAGGGTTAAAGACAAAGGCACTTGCAGGCATTCAGCCTCTGAACTCTGCTTCATGGTCTGCAGTGATATGACTTTGGGGAAAACAGACTGAGGGTGTGATGGTTACATATACAAAAGCATGTTTTAAACCTCAGCAATAGTAAAAGTGTGGCAAAGAATCTCAGTCTGTCTTCTCCCTAACTCACTATAGTGTTAAGAGGGAGAATGGGGAGAACCTGGCTGGGATACATTCAAGATTCTGTTTCTGAAGCTTATATCAATGAAATAAGCATTCAGATTTCTGGGATCTGCCTCAAAAGGCTGGCATGATACAAGTGTACACCATCAGCTCCATATTATTTTTTGTGTTTTTCCTCCATCTACCTTTCTATATCTGCAGACATCTGCCTTATAAATATCAGAAACAAGAGACATATCTGTGGATAGGCTCCTTTTTCTTCCTTATTGCTACTGTTAACTATGAACAGGAATATAGCATTAAACAGCTTTTGTGTTTGACTATTACAGGTAGAAACTATGGAAATATGTTTTCAGAAAAGATAAAGGAAGATTCAGTTCCTTCTCCACGCCCTCTTGGTAGCATTATAATACATTTTACACCTCGTGTCTTTCCAACAGCCCTTAGAGAATCACGGATCCCAGAGGAGGAAGAGGTAGGGGGCTTGGCTGCTTTGTGCCATGGAGGGCTGGCATTCAGAGGAGTTGCAGCAAGTTATTGGAGAAGAGACGGTGCTTGCTTCCTCTACTACTTTTCAGCATCAAGGTTGAAAAGATATTCAATGTCCTTGCACCAGCAATTTGTCTTGGGCCATGCCTCATAAAACAGTGAGGAACTATAGTGGCTTGTGAAGAATACGATTTTCCCAGTCAATATTCTCCTTCCTTTTTCCTGCAGATCTGGAATAAATGCTCCCCAATGTTTCATGATGCATGGCTTGAAGCCGTAGGCCCAGGGAAAGGGGATGGTCTTATTAAATACTCTGGCAAAGAAGAGGTAGGGCCAGGAATGGATCTTCAATCCCACTGCATTACCTGTAGAGATCCACAGAGCCTTGGAGACACCATATAGGAACAGTTCCAGACAAACATACAGAATGCTGGCAGGAATAGCCAACACCTCAGAAAATATGCTTAAGATACAGAAGGATCTTGACAGACTTGAACATTGGGCACTATCTAACAAAATGAAATTCAATGGTGAAAAAAGTAAGGTTCTACATTTTAGGCAAGAAAAATCAAATGCACAGGTATAGTATAGGTCGGTGGCGAACCTATGGCACGGGTGCCAGAGGTGGCACTCAGAGCCCTCTCTGTGGGCACACGCGCCGTCGCCTCAGTCCTAGGCCTTCAGCTGGGTTTTATAAAACCTTTTCACTTCAGGCCTCCGCCACCATCTGCAAAAAAAAAAAAAAAGGTTCAATCAGTCAATTTCAACTTCTCGCAGGAAAAAAAAGATCTTGCAAAGTTGGAATTGATTGATTGAACCTTTTAGTCCCACCCAGTCTGCCATTACTACCGCAGCCACACCCACCCATTGGGCCATGCCCACCCGGCACTCAACGATGCATAAGTGGGTTTTGGGTTGCAGTTTGGGCACTCAGTCTCTAAAAGGTTCGCCATCACTGGTATAGGTGGTACCTTGCTCAATAGTAGTAACTGTGAGAGGGATCTCGGAGTCCTAGTGGACAACCACTTAAATATGAGCCAACAGTGTGCTGCAGCTGCCAAAAAAGCCAACACAGTGCTAGGCTGCATTAACAGAGGGATAGAATCAAGATCACCTGAAATGTTAATACCACCTTATAATGCCTTGGTAAGGCCACACTTGGAATACTGCATCCAGTTTTGGTCACCACGATGTAAAAAAGATGTTGAGACTCTAAAACAGCGGTTCTCAATCTATGGGTCGTGACCCCATTTGGGGTCGATCGACCATTTCACGGGGGTCGCCAAGCAAGGCTGTCCGCCATTTTTTCCCCCTTTTCCGGCGGGTGCCTTACCTCCCTTGAGCTGGGCCAGCTGGCGGTCGGCCTGCTCCGTCTCTGCCGCTTGCCAGCTACGCCTCAGCCGGCGCAGGGGGCGGAACCATGCATGCGTGGCGCTCCCGGGCAGGGAAAGTCCTTGACTTACGACCGGTTGGGTAGTCCTCGACTTACGACCGGTTTAGTCCTCGACTTACGACCGGTTTAGTCCTCGACTTACGGCCGGTTGGGGGTTGCGGCATTAAAAAGGTTGAGAACCACTGCTCTAAAAAGAGTACAGAGAAGAGCAACAAAGATGATTAGGGGACTGGGGGCTAAAGCTTATAGGGAACGGCTGCTGGAATTGGGTATGTCTAGTTTAATGAAGAGAAGGACGAGGGGGGGCATGATAGCAGTGTTCCAATATCTCAGGGGCTGCCACAAAGAAGAGGGAGTCAAGCTATTCTCCAAAGCGCCTGAAGGCAGGACAAGAAGCAACAGATGGAAACTAATCAAGGAGAGAAGCAACCTAGAACTAAGGAGAAACTTCCTGACAGTTAGAACAATTAACCAGTGGAACAACCTGCTTCCAGAAGTTGTGAATGTTCCAACACTGGAAGTTTTTAAGAAGAGACTGGACAGCCATTTGTCTGAAATGGTATAGGGTTTCCTGCCTGAGCAGGGGGTTGGACTAGAGGATCTCCAAGGTACCTTCCATCATCATCATCATTATTATACTAGACCTACCTAGAAGGACTGGCATCACTTTAATAGCAATATAGTCTTGGAGACAAAATGTTAGAAAATGGGGATAGCACATAACAAGTTGTACTTGAAGGAAAAATCTCAAATGCCAAGTGTGTACAATAAGTGTAAACTCAATGTTTAAGGGAAGTCAGTTATAGAGAGACATTTTATGTCTTCACTGTTCTAATTGTAGATCACAAAAATAAACATTTTAACTGCAAACTTTGTCATAAATTAGGGGAAATACAACATATACCAACTGTAGAGAAATGTTGTCATTTCTGTTCAGGGATTCGTTTTCTGTTAACAGAAATCACAGAAGAGGCAGCCTCTGCAAGAGCAGGATGTCAGTAGCAACAAGCTTTACTAGTTGCATGGAATCTTTTGAGCCTCTCTGAGTAGAATCCTAGGCAGGAAGGGCTTATTTTGAAGCCATGCCTCTCTGATGGCTTACCTAGGAGCATCTAGCTGATGTGTGTGTGTGTTTGTGTGCGTTTTATTTGCAGTGGCTATGTAAACAAGCAGAGGCTCACAAGATAATAAATGCAGATATTGCTGAGATCGAGGATTTAAAAGAAGAGGAAAAGAACCCAGAGTGGTTGAAAGACAAGGGAAAGTGAGTTTGGAATGGACTTCCTAAAGGTGGTCTCCAAAACCTGCTATGGCTTAGAGTTGGGGGAGAAGAGGGCCAGTTTGTTGGGTTTCAATATTTGTGTTCATTAGTATGCAGCCTTCTCTCTCCTGCATTCTTCTTCCTTAAACTGAGCCAGAATAGCAGCTCCTGAGTGCTTCCTTCTGTAACAGCATTTTCAAGGCAGTCGTAGTGTAACTGGGCTTTTCATTAATTATAATGAAATTGGTGTGTCATATATGCATACCAAGATAAGATGGTTAGGTTATTGTTTGTTTGGTTTTAAGACTTCTGTTTCAGTTTCTTGTAAACCTTACAGAGTCAGCAGTGGGTGTAGTATGCTGTCAATAAGTAAAAAAATACATTTGCTGAGTCACAAAGCCTGTATATATGTTCAGCTCTTACTAAATAAGTGGGCAGTTGACATAATCAGTTTATGGTCCTTTAGTAAAGATGCCAAAGTTTTAAGCCCTGTTGGAAATGCAGGAGCTATTCATTTGTTCACATGGATCTTTTTTTTTAGCAAAATGTTTGAAACTGGTAACTATCTGGCTGCCGTCAATGCTTACAACTTGGCAATTCGTATTAATAATAAGATACCAATCTTATATTTGAATCGAGCTGCTTGCCACCTGAGGCTGAGAAATCTACATAAAGCAATTGAGGATTCCTCTCAGGTATTTGACCTTTATAGCCCTTTGTAGCATGGGATCACGCTATCTGGGGATCCCCTTTCTTTGGTCACATCAGCCCACCCCATCAGAGCTGGCAGGGAAGGCATGGTTCCCACCCGAGATAAAATCCACTCAAATTTAGAGGGTGCCTTTTGTATCAAGGGATCCACTTACGAAGCTTCCACTCAAGGTTGCTTTTAAAGAGGATATAGTTGTGCTCTTGAACAGATAGAAAGGATCTAAATCAGTGGTGGCGAATCTATGGCACGCGTGCCAGAGGCGGCACTCAGAGCCCTCTCTGTGGGCATGCACGCCACCAGCAGCCCCCCGGAGGAGAGTCACCCCGGGCACAGCCTGCACAGAGCAGCGCAGCCAAGGATGTGGCAGCCGGGCAGTGGGGACAAGACTCCGCCCTCGCGCCCCATCACGTGCAGATGATGCTGCAGGGTGGAGACAGAGGGTGTGGCCGACATGACACTGCAGGGCCTCCAGGGCGATCTGCTGTGGTGGGCCATGGCGGCAGTGGGTGGCCCTGCATGGATGGAGAAGCGGGGGCGGGGCAGGGGCAAGGCGGTTTTGGGCAGTTGGTCTCTAAACGGTTCTCCATCACTGACCTAAATGATGCACTTACAATCAAAGACGGGTTAGCTCACACTCCATCTGTACATTTTATTTTGCCAGGCCTTGGATTTGCTCAGCCCTCCTGTTTCCAACAATGCCCAGGCAAGATTGAAAGCTCACCTGAGGCGTGGCACAGCATTCTGTGAATTGGAATTGTATACTGAAGGTAAGGTACTGAAGGTACCTTTGAAAGGCAAAATGCTTCTACTTTTGTGTTCCATTATATTGCTGTCATTTTCTCCTTACAAAAAGGATTATGTAGGTTTAAACGCAGTGCTTCTTGAAACCAGTAGAAATGAGCTACTGTACTAAAAATATTATTTACCTAAAATATTTGCGTTTACGGGACATCGAGGGGGGGAATCTTATTTTTTAGGCTCAGAACATCTGTTCCTGTCAAACTCCAAATTCTTTCCTTTTCCAAATCTGTTGCCTGCTAAGCTTCATTAAGAACTTGTTCAGCAGCTTTCTTGCATCAGTCTTTTATAATTTCTACTATCCTGTGTCAAAAGAAACGTGGCCATTCCTTTCTTCCCCTATCTCTTGTTAGGCTCTTCTTGTCAGTTGTATTGTTCTAGTTTAGTCTGGGAGAACAATGTACAAAAGTTCCATAGGGCGTATGCCAAAAGATATTAATCACAGTAGCTATTTTTCAAAAACCAAATATAGCTTGGCACATTCACATTCTTCATTGTTATTTGTGAAATGTGATTTGGGATTCTAGCTTATGATTTTGCAATCGTTTATAAAATGCTAATTGTGGAGATGGGGTTGGTGTTTTGTATTTAGATTAAATTACTTGCATTTTACTAAACTTCACATATCCTACTGATTTCCTATATTAACAGGCCGGGAAGCCCTGGTACTCGGTGTCTGAGGAGTTGTGTTTTGGACCTTGATCCTCTAGGCTTACCTGGGTGTAAAGCTATTTTGCGGGAGGCTGTTAATGCTGTTACATAAATATACCATATCTGTAGGACATGGCATGTGGCTTCAGAGACAAATTATGGGTGCTAATTATTATTCTAGGCCTTCAAGATTATCTCGCTGCTCTCAAGATTGAGCCTACGAATAAAAATATAGAACAGGATGTGGAGAAGATTCGGCGCATAATTCAAGGCAATGAGTAGAAAAGTTCTCCTGGCAAGTTTAGAAGGGTTTTTTTGTGCTGGATGTCCTCCTCCTCCTCCTCCTAGGCTGGAGCGTCGCTCGCAGAGTAGAAGGGCTGGAAGACGCTCCGTAAGGTGGAGGGGGAGATGCTCCTGTGCCCAATAAAGTCGCCGCTGCTTCCTTCATCTCTCCAGCTTCTCCCTGGCGGGGCGCGCGGGAGGTGGGTGGCCGGCTACACCGGCGAGCGGTCGGCGCCCGTGTTGATCCCGTTGTGCTGCGGCGGCCCGGCAGCGGCCAGGCGGGCGGTGAAGGCACTCTCCCGCGGGCAGAAGCGGCAGGGCGCCGTGGCCGAGATGGGCCGCAGGGCGCCGTACTCGCTCGCGGTGGTCTTGTAAAGGAGCGGTGCCGCCGCGCTCAAGCGCGTGCCCGTCAGCAGCGCCCGCGCGTCCGCCAGGCACGTGAAGACTGGGTTGGCCCCGGGGGTGCGCCGCGGCCTGTCTCCCCCGGCGGCCATCTAACCCGGCGGCGGCTTTTGCGGCGAGCTGCCCTCCGCGTCGCCAGGGCAACGGCCGGGCCCCGCCCTTTGTTGATGCGCGAGTCCGCCCGCCCTCGGACGCGCTCCCCCCTGGGGCGTGTAGTCCCGCAGCGGCCAGCCTGCCGCAGCGCCGGGCAGAGGCGGACTACGCTTCCCGGCGGACGCCTCGCGGGAGGCGCAGGCGCAGCGGCGTCGCCTTTCCGGTCCCTGGTTGTTGTTCTGGCGAAGTGGGGGAGGCGGCCGGTCGCTGCGCCGCTCCAGCAGGTAGGTCGGCCGCGGCTTCCTAGCCGGCATGCCCCGCCAAGCGCGGGTTGCGCCCTCTTCGCACTGGGAGGGCCGGCGGGGCGGAGGACCGCTGCTGACCACCGAGGGCCGCCCCAGGCCCGAAGCTGAGCCGGCTTGGCGCGGGGGGAGGGGAGGCGGCGGCGCCGGAGGCGGGCCTGATCCGACCCCTGCGTCCCCCCCCGGTCCGCGTTCCCTCCCGCAGCGGCGGTTTCGGCCCGGCTTAGGCGGCCGAAGGGGACGAGGCGGAGATCTCGGTCGGAAGGCCGCCCAGGTTCTATTCCTGGCAGCGAAAGAAGCCCGGGAGCTGAAGAGCGTCTCGTCTCTTTTCTTTCCAGCTCCTTGAAAATGTCAGAAATTTCCAGCGACAGCGATTCGTCCTGCGGCTGGACGGTCATCAACCACGAGGTACCGGGCAGACTTCGGGGCCGCCTTTCCGTGCTTGGCTTCGGGGGCGTCTCGGAGGAGAGCGCGCCGGGCCCTCTGGCGAGGCGCCCCTCGGGCCAAGCAGGGCAGGAGAGCTCCGTTCGGGCGCCCCGGAGCGGCGGTTGCAGCGGAACTTCACAGGGAGAGTCGGCGTGGGCGATGTGGGACAGTCGGTTCCTCTTGCTCGTGTGTGGCTGGCTTGACCTCTTCAAACCTCCCATGGCTTAAAGGCAGCCGGATTTTTCCCACCTTGTCTCTCTCCGCCCCACCCGCTTCCATGAGGTCTGTTGAAGCGGAAGATGAGCGCCAAGAGGCTGCCAGTCGGACGGGGGGGGGGGGCTCGCGCTAAAGAAGGGCCCTTTGCCTTTCGGGCCCCCGATCTTTCTGGAAAGGTGCTTGAGCACAGCTGACCTGGAAGCAACCCCATCACGCAAGAGGCAAATCATGACCGCTGTTGGCCTTCTTGAGCGTTCCCATTAAAGTCCACTTAAAATCCCTGGTATCTTTGGCCCGCTTCTCTCCGGGTTTTTGGAAGAAGCCCCTCACCAGAGAAGCTCTTCCGTGGGACCTAGGAGCTGCTTGCGTCAGAGCTTCTGAAGGGCAGAACCCCTGGGAGGCCCCTCGAACAGAACAGCACAATCCGCTTGAGTCATTTAGGGCATTGGAGGAGTCTGCCACACAAAGCAAGGTTTGGACTTGGTTTCAGGAACCAAAGCAAGCCAGACCTTACGAGGATGGGTGGTGGGAAGCTACTTGCATTTCCTACCGGTAGTAAAAGATAAAAGAGAGGAAGAACAGGTCCTCTGAGTCTTGGCACCAGATATGTTCTCTGGTTTTCAGATAGAGCAGGAAAGCCATCTGGAGTTAATTTCCGAGATTCCTGGTGGTGAAAAGTTCACCTGTAGCCCAGGGTTTCAAGATGCTTGAAGGTGGCATGACTGTGTTGGCTTAAAGCAGTCCACCTCCCCCAATTTCAAAAAGTGAGGATGAGCCCCCCCACCCCTGGTATAAGTCAGGCCCAGGCCTTTACTCAGAAAGACAGAATAACCACTGAAAACAAGCAGTGGCTGACGAAGGCCAATGAGAGCCGCAGCGGGCATTCCCTGCACTCTCTATCCTTGTCTGCATGCCACTTCCAGACCCTCGCCCTCCTGTGGCCCGAGAAGGCTCTGCTGCTACGTCAAGCAAAGTTTGGGAGATTTGGTAGGTGGCATGAGAGTGTTTTGTTTCCCAGAGGCTTCCCATCTTCCCACATTTATTTGGGGAGCAAACAACTCAGCTGGTAAGAATGCACCTGCTTGTGGAGGACTGCTAGTTGCCCATCCCTGCTCTTAGGTTCCAGGGTGGTTGTAGAATATCAGGGGACTCTTTCTGGAGCTTCCAATTCAATCTCCAGTGAGCGTGTTTGTGTTTTAGGGCAACGTTGAAGTAGCACCACCAGACTCTGATAGCGCAAGTGGCCACGAGGAACTGGCCTCCGAGGAATTTCTGTCTCCAACACAAGCAGAAGACCAGCAGCAGCAGGCTGCCGGTCTGCAAGGTGAGGCTGGATACAGGCTGGGCAGCATTCTCATTTGGGCCAAAGGGCTTCTGGGAATTGCACGAGAGGATTGCTGAGCCAACTGAGAGATGTCTGGCTGCATGGATTGAGAAGAGACCTGAGGTTTGGATGGCCAGGGATGAAATGGGAAGCTTTGTTTTGACTTGGGTATTTGAGGATAAGCTCTGTAATGATCTTCCCTGTGTGGGGCATAAACGGGCTGGTAGTTTCTGGTGGGATGGCAATGGGAAGCATTAGGAACACTAAAGCAGGCCAGTTTTCCAGAGTTCCAGTCACTAGTTTGTGACTGGAACTATATCAGCCTTAGAGATAAAGTCTCAGTAGTAGTAGAATCGTTCCCAAGCTGTTGTGGTTCTCATGGCCAGATTCTTGTGTAATGGGTACAGTGGACATTTATGCCATATAACTGATGCTGTCTGGTTCAGGTTTTGCAGGGGAAAGCTGTGATATACTTAGATTGGCCTGAGCAGCATGAGTGTGTTCAAGAGCAGAGATGTGCATGAAAAAGGGTTCTGGGAGAGTTCTGTGTGCAACCTTGTGTGTCTTCATCCTTTCCTCCTGCAGCTGACTTTGGCCAGGGTGATGGGGCACCAATGAACACTACAAGCCGGCCCCGCATGGAGCCCAGCAAGCTGGTTCCTGGGGTAAGTCATGATTCAATAAAGGGATCTTACAACGGTAGCTGTCAGCAGAAAGGTGAAATATCGCAGGTGCCTCTTTGGCAGAGCTTGCGCCAACGGAGGAGACCTAGTTGATCTTTCTGTCCCTGCTGTGTTGCCTGTTCTGATGACAGCAGGCTCTGACCTTGCTAGAGGAGTGTCCCTGTGAATGTGCCCTAAATTAAGGCGTGTTGGGTATCGATGTTTCACCTTATTCTCTGCTGGGATTTCCCTGCAAGAGGCTGGTCAACATTTCTGGAGGCTTCCAGCTAGGAGAAAGCTGCAGTCCTGGGGCCATAGGAGGTAAAGGTAGTCAGGAAGTTGTCACCTATGGAAATGGTGTGCAGGAAAGCTGTGCTGCCCTTCTTCAGAACACGTCTTACCCAGTCCTGATATGGGTGTTGTCTCTTCAGCTTGCTGGGCCTCAGAAGCCCCATGCTCAGAGCTTTCTCTCCCAACTGATAAGACTGTTGTACATCAGTGAGCAAGCTGTAGAAGCCAGGCCATCTGTGTGTAAATTCTGAGTTAGCCTGATAAGGCACTTGCAAAAAGTTATAAATTTAATTTTTCAAGTTAGTAATAAAATGCTGCTCATTTAACATTATATCCAAGGATGAGAAAGAAAAATTGTTGGATGAAACTTCCTGCGTGGGAGCAGTAAGTGATGATTCAGACATTGTGACTCTGGAGGTGCCGAAGGTGGAAGAAGTTGGAAGCCAGGAAGAAGCTGCCTCGGGAGAGGAGGAAGGTCAGACCTCAGAAAATTTCAACATGGGTTCCTCTTCTAGCAGCCAGTATACCTTTTGCCAGCCAGAAACAGGTATGTACAGTTCTTTAGTCTCTTGAAAGCAGGCAGCATTCTGTGGAAACGTAGAATGTCCTGAAGGCAATAATCCTCAAACATTTTCCCCAACGTTGGATATGCCCTTGAATTGTTTTGACTAAGAATTGGAAACTAGTTTTCGCCATAACTCTTTTGAGCATTCAAAATAGCTCATGTTTTTGGCTCCTGTTGTTAGGACTCTTTTTAAAAGAGTCCTATATATATATATCTCCCTCCTGTATCATTATATTGTTGAGTGTAGGCTTTATCTGGCTCTCTGTTTAATCACTTGAACACCCTGAAAGATATTATGCCACAAATTAGAAACTCCCCTCTCCAATTAAGTAGGGCTAGGTCTCCTTCAGGATTTCTTAGCTGCATTAATCTGGTTGTGGGCTATCGAGAGGCCTTGTCCGGAAGAGTCAGTCCCAGGCTCCTTGCCGCCTCTGACAAAGAATGCTGCTCTGCAGAGGTAGAGGGGAATCTTTGTTATGGGACACTCACCCTTTTCATTTAAAATAAAGGTAATTGGGGATTTTTTTTAACCTCTATTGGGAAGCAAGATGGAGCATACAGGAGTATTTCTAAGCTCTTATTTAGAGCTGTTGTGTTGAGTTAATATTTAGCCTCAGATTAAGCTTGATTCTCTAAGTTTAGATTTGCTTTCTGGTCTATAACCTCTCAAATAGACGATCTCTTCTAATCACAGTCTATCTGAGAAGTGGGTGTCTTAAGTCAAGCCATCTCTGGCATTAGAATAACTTTTCCTTCTCTTCAACCTGTTCTGGGAGGAGATGCAGACTAACTGCCAGTCAATTAGGTTAATTGAAAACAGGGTGATGAGAATCATAGCCTGGCATCTCTGGGGTCTTACAAACAAGCAGCTGCTGTTTCTTTTATAGCCAGGCCTAAGTCAAGGCACATGAGCTGTGCCCCTTTGGTGGTGGTTGGAGTCTGAACAGGGAGGGCTCGAAGGAGGCAGGGTCCTTCCCATAGACCATAATGCTGGTGCTCTGGGATTGGCCCTTTGCTGCATTTTCTTGGTTGGAGGTTAAAAATCTTTTCCTTCTGTTTTGTATGCGAAAGCCGGTTGGTTGGAGCAGCTTTGGATGGTGGTCCTGTGGTGGTTGAGTGGATGGGGTAAGGAGCCGACATCCGGCCTCTCCCCTCCTTGGCTGGCATTTTGGCCGGAGCTGGGGCGTGCTTTCATGCTTTTGAAGCAGAGGTTGCATTTCCCCACCACTCCCTTATAAGGAAGAATTCGTGGGGGGAGGGGGTAGAAAAGAAGGCCCCTCCAGAAGAGAGAAGCCTTACCTTAAAGGCGAGCATGAGAACAGTCAAGGGTCTTGGGCAAATTAAAAGGCTAACATAAACCTCAATTCAGAAATCCCAGATCAGTATAAGAAAATGCATTCCCCCTTCCTGTTGCAAGACTGACAGAGACACTTGTACCATTTCACTGCCTTAAGTTTAGTCAGCTTCATGCTTTTGGTTTCTGACTTGCTGTTTACCGTGTCATTGTGCGTGTGTACGCGCACGTGTATAAGCATGCAATTTTCCAAGTGTGATGTGCTTAACAAAATCCTGTGCATAGTGTGAAGACTTACCTAGATAATGAGGTTTCTTGTGCTGGCCTGCTCTCCCTTGAAGATGAGGCCCAGCTTTCTTGGCTGGAGACAGAGACGCCCTTCCCAGCCCCTAACAAAAGGGAGCCCTTGGTGGCCTTTTGCCCAAGGCAGAGAACGGAACCAGGAGGCAGATTCAGGGGGCTTTCAGAGGAGGGTTTCCCCACACCTGACCACTTGTGCAAGAGGGAGAAGCTTCTCTAACCAGCTCTCTGACCAGATTAAGCCTTGGCGTAAGTTTTGGTCCTGTTGCTTTGGCTCCAATCAGAACAATTGGCCTTGCCATGCCCTCAGCTGGCAGTGGTCTCTGGAATTCATGGGACCCAAAGGCCAGTTGATTTCTGAACTATATTTACCCTGCATCTGGCGCAACAGCAGCTTGTTGAAAAAGAGCTGTATTCAAAGGGATCAAAGGCTTGCCCCTTCTGTTGAAGGCCAAGGTTTTATTTATAAAATAGCTCCAATGTGATATGACTGGTCAGTACAGGATCTGCTGAGGATTCAACCCCAGAAAGCCTGCATGGACACAACCCTCAAAGCAAAGCAGGCACAGAGAGTTTCAGATGTCTGCTTGATGGCTGGCCCCAGCAAGTATAGATTCCTCTGCGGAATGCTCTGGAGAACAAGGGAAGGCGCCGGTGGGCAGAAGAGTGGCATGGAGCATGGAGGGGAGGGGGGTGGAAGTGCCTGGCCTAGGCAGGCCCCCTTTCTGGCCTGTTGCTGCTGCTACTTGGGAATCCCAGAGTTGTTTTGTTCACTGCTTGCATTTGCTGCCCAGTTTTTCCACTGCAGCCAAGTGGAGAGGAATCCAGCAGTGATGAAACCAGTCATGGCTGCAGTCCCACTCTGAGGCGCCGGCGGGCAAAGAAGAGGCTTCTCTCCAGCTCAGAGTCTGAGGAAGGACTGCCACCTCATGACCTAGAAGTCAAGCAGGCCAAGCACCTGCTGAACAGCAGCCTGAACCGATGCATTATCCTTGCCTTGGTGATTGCGGTCAGTATGGGCTTTGGACATTTCTATGGTGAGTGCGGCAGAGTATTTTAAGGGGCAAAACGGGAGCCCTAAGCTTTGGAAATGCTGAGAAACTCTTTGTCAGCCTCACACAGCCCATCCTAGGCTGAAAAATGCAAAGCTGCTGCTTCCTGGGGGATTTGGGGCCAGTCACTGAGGCCAGAGCCTCACGGGGTGGGTTCTGTGGGGCAAAATAGGAGAGTCTAGGGCAGAGGTCCCCAACCCCCGGTCTGTGGACTGGCACCTGGCCGCAGCATGCCAGAAACTGGGCCGCGCAAACAAGCAAAGCCCCATCAGCGGGATGCCGGCAGTACATGAAACCATGCCCTCTCCGGTCTGTGGAAAAACCTCTCTCCACGGAACCGGTCCCTGGTGCCCAAAAGGTCGGGGACCTCTGGTCTAGGGCATACGCTATCCTGCAGGAAAGGTAGGTTATAAAGGAATAAATAAAATTCAAGATCAGAACTGCTGGGAAAGACGCTTTTTTTCCTAAGCGAGCAAAGGCCTGAAGAGGATAGTTTTAGGTAATGCTTAGCACGTGGAGATTCCAAGCTCGAGTCCTCCACGGCTGAGTCATGGGCTTGAGCCAGGGACTGCCTCTTGTGGGATAATCCCTTCTGGGAGGAAAATATGGGAGATCCATTGGGCAAAAGTAGGCAATTTCTGCAGTGACCAATCAGGCGATGACTTTTCAGAGGACTCATGCAAAATCTAACACTTCTAACCGCCTGCTCCATGCCCAGAAATAAAATAAGGATTAGATGTAGAACTCTCTTTATAGCTAGCTGCAGTGGAGGGAATCTACTTCCAGTCCCACCCGAGAGCTCGTGGGAAATTCCCTTCTGCAGAGGCAGACTTTACACAACAGGAGGCTGTGTTCCTCAGATATAGCATTTTGTGTGTTGCAGGAAAATCCTTGGGTGATATACTTGGGTACTCCAGGCCAAGTCACATAATTACCATAAACAAACCAGCTGAAAAACACAAATATCCTCCAGAATTTTCCCTTAAATGAGAACCCAAATTATGGGCAAAAATCTGGTTTTGTAATGAACTGACTCAGAATCAACTCAGAATGAAGCAGCAAAGCCATTCTTAGATCAATCAACTGTTTATTGGTTTCTGGTTGTCCCAGATTCTCAGGGAGAAAACATTACACTTACCATCAGAATAATGCTGATATCCATCTGCTTTTGTCTTTAGGGAAATTTGAAGGTAAGAGACATGATTGAAATGTGCTGCTGTAAACCATCTTTGCCAGATGTGCTTGTTTTTGTTTTTACTCTGTGCAAGATAACCTTTAACTGACCTTTTTCCTGGGACAATGTTGCCTGGCCTAAGGTCAGTTCTGCACCTTCTACCTTTCCTCAGTGCTGACTTTCCCAAGTGTCTTTGGCCATGTCTTTTCTATTTGTTGAGGCATTGCTGCCTTAACTACAAGTACCGGCTGAACATGGCTATGAGACAGGCTTCAGTCACTGACATTTCCCATTCCTCTCCAGGTTGATGCAGCTCAGTGCAACCACTGTTCCAAAGAGGGCTGGTGTAGGCTTGCCCCCCTCCTCACCCAGTTCACTCTTTTCAAAATAGGTGTTAAGCAGGTGATGCTGGCTGTGAGATGGATATTCCCATCGCACCTGTGCACTCATAGTATACAATCTGTGGTTTTAACAGTATCAACCTTTCATTTTATTAAAGCTGAGCATTTCAATTCCAGATAATAGTTCACTTTATAAAATAAACAAAATAAGAAGTGTCTTTAATAAACTGCCTAACTTCCCATTTTTCTTATCAGATAAAAAAGAAAATTTTATGTTTCAAGGTACAGTTCAGATTAAAAAACAGCAGGAATTGGTGGAGAAGACTCACGAAGACAAACTGAATGATATGAAGGGGGATCTTTTGCAATGCCAACAAGAAGGAAGTAAAACACTGTGTGGGGTAAGGAGAATGTTCCCTGCAGATCAAAAATATCTCAGCCCTGAACATTTACCCCTCTCCCTTACAAAGTTTTGCAGCTTTGTCAGTTCAAGTAGGCAAAAACAAGCTGACACAATGCATGATATTTGTTGTCCTTCATTGAGCTGCAAAGCCACCAGTCACTAAGTCTGAGGCAAAAAGTGAAGCCAAAAACTTGCCCACATCAAAACAGAAAGTGCAGAGTTGAACTTCCTTGCACCTCATGCCCTTCCTCTGTAGAGGGAGGAATGCTTTCTATTCTAATTCTGCTGCTGCTAAATTGTCCTGTTAGCTAGGAGCACAATCTCTTTTTCCTTCTGTGCAACCTGTGTGCTTTTTTTCCCCAGTCTCTGAAGGAGGGTCTTGCAAAGTGCTGGCTTGAAACGCAGATGGAGAAGAAGTCCTTTGAATCTCAGAAACATCACCTTGCTTCAGAAAATCAGCATTTGAGGGAGTCTTTACAGAGGGAGGAAAAAGCCTTGGCATTGCTACAGGAAGAGCTGAGGAAGCTGAGGGAACAAGTAAGACACTTGGAAAGCAAAGGCCCTGGCCTGGATTTGCTGGTTGTGACTGAAAACCAAAAACTCAAAACGCATTTGGAAGAGGAAAAACACAAAATGCAGAGCTTTATGAAACAAAAGGAGACTCTACTGGCTGAAGCTCAGATGCTGAGAAAGGAGCTAGATAAAGAGCGTCAAGTGACAGCAGCACTTCGGGAAACGTTGGAAAAACTGAGTGCTGAGCAAGTGCCATTGGTGGCAGAGGCTGCTTCGCATGAGCGCCGAGAGATAGAGACCCTGCGAAGAATGTTGACTGAACTGGAAAAGAAGCTTAGCTTTGAACAGCAGCGGTCAGATTTGTGGGAGAAGCTGTACGTTGAAGTTAAAGATCATGCAGAGAAGCAAGAGAGCGCAGAAAAAGCCCAGAAACCAGCTGGGAAAGGAGGAAGCCAAAGTAAAGCCAAGCCAAAAGCAACCTTTTTCGGTTCTGTAAAAGAAACATTTGACGCAATGAAGAATTCTACCAAGGAATTTGTACGCCACCATAAAGAGAAAATCAAGCAGGCCAAAGAAGCTGTGAAAGAGAACCTGAGAAAGTTCTCAGATTCTGTCAAGTCTACCTTTAGACATTTTAAGGACACAACAAAAAATATCTTTGATGGAAGAGAGAAGGAAAGGTCTGGTGACAGAAGATATGAGACTAACAGAAAAGGGAGGAGGATGCATCAGAGGGACGGTTCCCGTGAAGGTCCTGCAAAGCCGGCCCAGCACCGGGCTCCAGGAAGCCAAAGGCATTTCGGCCATAGGAGACGTGCTGAGGACACCCAGCCCCTCTCTCCATTATCCACAGACACGACTTCCGGACAGTGTCCCAAGGGCCCTACTGGTAGCCCAAAACACCAGACCATCCTAAAAGGATGTTCTGGCATTTTTGACTGTGCCCATCAAGAATTTATTAGCCTCTTTAACAAAGTCCTGGATCCTATTCGGGCTGATGAATTTAATCAATTAATGCACAAATATTTGCAGCAAGAAGTAAAAAACTTTCATCATTGGCGAGAACTAGAAATTTTCGTCAGCAGCTTTTTCCATAATGGTGTCTTTATTCATGATCAGATGCTGTTCTCAGATTTTGTCAATGATGTAAAAAACTATCTTGAAGACATAGAAGAATACCAGAGAGTCAGTGACAGAGCATTCGAAGACTTGGACAAATATATATACCAGTACTACTTTCATTATAACCAGCTACCTCTGTGTGGATCCAGGTAAGTGCAAAATCTGGGGGGAGGAGAGGGCTGCACACTGGGAGTGAGAATGGGGATCCTAGCGATGCTAGGAAGGCTTCTCTCCAGCCAAGAGGTGAAAAGGCAATCCCTGCACAAGTTACAAGCAATATTGGCCTGTTGGCCAATTTCTTTGCCCTATCAAACAGTGGTGTCAAGCGAGTATGCTCCTTTGACAAGGAGTTGAATACCTGGACCTGAGGCTTCCACTTGCTTCCCCTCTTTCCGCACACCATCCCAGTAAGCTCCCCTCTTTCATGTTCTCCCACAGCCCTCAGCAGGAAAGACAAGTTCCAAAGCACCAGCAGCGCTCTAAGAGGGAAGGCCGATGGCAAAAGCAGGGCCGGAGCAATGGGAGGCACACAGCAAACCTGGAGATTGAAGTGGGGCGGCTCCCTTTTGACTCCAAGTACTGAACAGGTGAAGGAGCCCTGCAGGCTGGCAAAAAGTCTCCATGATTGGCCGGTGAGAGCTTTCACCAGGGCACAAAAATCCACTGGCTTCATCTCCATCCTTCATCCTGCCTTGGGAAGCATTAATTAATTTGGCTGCTTTCTACTATTACAATAAATAAGCAGGGTAAGCAGTAGCTTTAGACAAGTTGTAAACTAAGCTTTTTTTGCACTTGTTGGTACTTGGTTCTACTAAAAGATATGGTACAGATTTCATCTCATGTTCCAAAAGCATATTTTGATAGCCATTTAATTACTCTGATCATGATGGGATTTGTTACATGGTCTTTCTGATCATCTTGCTTTTAAATTTGCACATCTGTACATTGTAAAAAAAAATAATAAAAAGGTGGTTCCAAACTGTCTATGCATATAGTCTGAGCAGATCCGAAACCTTAGCAGAAGGGTCACGCAAGGCTGCCTTTGCTAAAACAAAAGTACTGGTACCTTCCACCTCTCCAGACCCATTCATCAGTATACTTCAGGTCAAGGGTTGCTGCTTTGTTGCTTCTCTTGCATCAGCCCCATCCCTTAAATCAGTTTGGTCAATCTTCAAAATAATTTTTTGAACACATAAATGTGGCTTCCAACACGTCCTTGAGGCAGATGGGTATGAAAGAATATGGCACCTTTTACATATCTGTTTGAAATCAGAAATGATGATATTTCCTGTAATTAAAATACAGTTAAAGATTACATAGATTGCACCTACTTTGAAAAATGTTCATTCAATAAACAATTTGCTTGGGAAGCTGCAACAAGATTAGTGTCAACGCTGCAAATACTGTATATTCTTGCTTTGACAATATGCAGAACTGCCTGGTATTTTTATAGTTAAATCAGGCAAAAGTGAAAGGGGAGGAGAATAAGGAAAGCCCGGGAGTAAATCACATCTTCCAAGTTAATTGGAAGATGTGAACCATGACCCCAAAATAGGGGCAGGAAAAATGCCTGGAATGTTGTGCAACGGAAAAGAATCTCAGATCTAAGCATGATGTCATGTGTCTGATTAACGAAACACTTAAAAGGACTTTCAGGCATTCTTTCTTTCTCCATGCTTAGATCTCAACTCCTTTTAAAACGACCTGGGGTCCCGAACTCCATCCACTGCCTCTAGGCTTGAGAGGAGCTGGTAAAGATTCAGGGAAGATCTCATCATGGAGAAAGAAAGAATGCCTGAAAGTCCTTTTAAGTGTTTCGTTAATCAGACACATGACAATTAGTAGATTGCCTCCTTTCCCCTAATCTTAGTTATTACCCATTATATGCATCAATGAAAAATGAAGGGCAAAAACTCATTTTGAAAGAAAATGGCACTCTCCCCTCCCCCCATCAATCGGAGCAAAGTCATATCCTGCAAAGCACCTGGAATGTGGTTGATGAACCGCTAAGTAAAAGAGCCAGTTCACTTTAACAGTATAACTGAGTTGGAAGGGACCTTGTAGGCCTTTTACCTCAACCTTCTGCTCCAGCAGGAGACCCTATACCATTATGGACAAATGGCTGTCCACTCCCTTCTTGAAAGCCTCCAGTGATGGAGCACCCACAACTTCTGGAGGCAACTTCCGTTCCACTGATTGTTCTGTCAGGAAATTTCTCCTTAGTTCTAGGCTGGATCTCTCTTTTATAAGTTCCTATCCGTTACTTCTTGCCCTGCCTTCAGGTGCTTTGGCAAATGAGGCAGCCCCTCAACTATTGGAAGTTCGCTATCAAATTACCCAGAGTCCTTATCATTGTTAGATTAGACATACTCAGTTCCTGCAGCCATTCGTCATGTTTTGTTCTCCAGTTTCTTTGTTGCTCTTCTCTGCACTCTTTCTAGTATCAACATCTTTTTTGTATTGTGACCAAAACTGAACACAGTACTCCAAGTGTGGTCTTACCAGTGAAGTATAAATCGGTACTAACACTTCATGTGATCTTGCTACTATCTCTCTGTTGATGCAGCCTAGGATTGCATTGGCTTTTTTGGCAACTGCAGCACACAGTTGGTTCATACTTGGTAGTAGTCACAGTTACTGCTGTTGAGCCAGCTACCACCTATTCTATATCTGTGCATTTAATTTTTCTTCCCAAAGTGTAAAATTTTACTTTTCTCACCCTTGAATTGCATTTTGTTCGATAGGTCACAGTGTTTAAATCTGTCAGGGTCCTTCTGGATCTTGAGCCTATCTTCTAAAGTGTTTTTATTTCCCCCAGCTTGGTATTGGCTGCAAATTTGGTGAATTCCCCCTTTATCTTCATATCTAAATCATTTATGAAGATGTTGAGGAATACGGGGCCTAAGACGGAATCTTGGGGCACCCCAACTGCATGCTTCCTTCACTGTAACTGTAGTTCCAGTGTGGTTGGTCAGCCAATTGCGAATCCATCTGGTGGTGATGCTATCTATCCCGTATTTTTCTATCCTACCAAGAAATAGACTGTGGTCTACTTTATCAAATGGCTTCCTGAAGTCCAAGTATACCGTATCCAGAGCATTTCGTTGGTCCACTGATTTAATCACTTTTTCAAAGGAGGCTATAAGGTTTGTCCGGCATGATCAGTTGGTTTCTAGTAATAGCTCTGTAGTAATTACAAATAATAATTAGTAATCATTATTACTAAATCATTATTAAGTAAATAATTAGTAATAACTTTAGTTTAGTTGCATTTATGATTAGGGGGGAAGAGGCTTCTGTGTATTATTTTGGTCTCCGCTATAGAAAAGCTAGGATATTGAAGATAGTTTTGTTTTACTGCAGACAAGTCGTTACAGCAATTTCTCTTCTGTGAGTCATTCAATACCCCTGCAGCTATACGACAAAAGACAGTGCTAAAGTGAGCTGGCAATGCTCATACCAACCTGGCTGAGAGTAGGGATGCCAGTAGTCTGGCTTATTCTAAAGGAGACTAACATTTACCATGTGCTATTATTAGGACATCCAACACAACTTGTGAAGGGAGACAGGGAGTGGTGGCACCTCCACCAGAATGCATCTCCTTATGCAGACTTTACATCCTTAGATATGTCAGAACATACAGGCCACCTTTAGCGGTGAGGCCCTGCTGATCAGGAGACTCAGGCTTCCTTACCTGCTCAAGTACATTGAAGAAGACCAAATGGGAAGGTAGTTGCGTAGCATTAGGAAACTCTTTGTTGAGCCACTGGAGGGGGTGAGAGTAAAATAAGTCAGCTTCATCCAGATAGTTGCTTTTTCCCATCAAATCTGGAGGGCACTGAAGAAATCTTATTTGCAGTGGACAGTGAATATGGCTAGGAGCAAAAAGAAAAAAACTCACAGCGGTTGAGAAGGGGAGCTGGCTCCTCTGCCGTGCCTGCTTTTGTTTGTGTTAAAAAAACATCAAAAGGGTTGGGGACAGAGATGAGACATGCATGTCCATGTCCAAAGGGACTATGTCTGCAAGGCAACAGATTCACCTGCCTTGAAATAAAAATGCAAGGCAGACTGCCTCCTGAACATGGTCCTATCTCTCAGCCTTTGGGAAATGCCATTTCGGTATAGGGAGAGACAGGTTCTCTGGTAGACATGAACCTTGGCCCTTACCTGTATAAAGGAGTTGAATGACAGGGCATTAGCAGGAGAATGGATGTCTGTTCTCGGGCCAAAGGGTTGCAGAGCTCCCGGAGGTAGACCATCACATCAAGAGTGCCACGCTGATGGACCAAACCAGTGTAGAGGGCAAGAAGCAGGCTGGAGCTCAGCAAGAAAGAAACGGCAGCCCTTCTCCACCTTCTCTTCAGTTGAGCCAGAGAATGCCCTACGGAAATGAGCTAGTCAGGAGGGCCAGAGTGTAGACATCATCCAAAGCACTGCTCAAGAGAATTTGCTAAACGGTGCTGGACCAGGAGAAAGACAGCATTGGTGTGGTCATTTCTTAGATGGCAAGTAATTGCCTGAAAGAATAAGGGCCACACACAATGCAAACCCTTGAGGTTGTTGTCGCTTCAAGATGTGAATTACTTGAATGAATAAGGCAACCTGTTCAACTACCAAAATATCAAGAAAATATGATAGAAAACATCTGAAGTAGGGGGAAGCGGCTTTCGCTTCTGGGCAGATGGCTACCGCTGCCACAATGTATGGGATGGGCACCTGCCATTTTTACAGAACATCTTACCAGGACTGGCATTGTACAACAGCTGACTACTCTTTGGAAAAGGAGAGTGGGAGCCCCCAAAAGACTATGATATCCGTCAAGTCAAAGTGCTTACCACAGAAGAGCATACAGATGGGTAGGATGGAATAGATAAATCGGAATTCTTTGTGACGAAGAACGCTGTAAGAAATGGACAGGGAAGGCCATCATGGACACGCCTTTCCCATCCCCCCCCCAAACTTTTACCTGAGTAATTAAGTCCAAGGCGTCTCTTCTTCAGAAAACCTGGAAGGCTCCATCCTGCCCAGAGGCTCCCCTTTGCTTGGCTGATTAAGCTACCTTCAGCAAGGCTGGATAGGGCAGGGCAGTAAAGCCTTAATC
This sequence comes from Protobothrops mucrosquamatus, assembly GCF_001527695.2. Classification (NCBI taxonomy): domain Eukaryota; kingdom Metazoa; phylum Chordata; class Lepidosauria; order Squamata; family Viperidae; genus Protobothrops; species Protobothrops mucrosquamatus. Next base: position 1,446,271 of record NW_015386412.1, read on the forward strand.
CCAAGCGGCAACAAGAGCAAGGGCATGAAACGAGCCTTAATCTCAGAACAGGAACATGGGGTACCTGTAGGCTGTCATGGTCCAAAGCACAACAACCAAGAACACACGATGCTTCCTCGGGGCACTGAAACAGCCATGGAGGAAAAAAGGCAGGTGAGGACCAAGGATCGCCGGCAAGCCCTGGGTGAAATACCAGTGCCAGGAGTGGGATCCGTAGAACGTGGCCAGCTCATGCAGAACGTTGAATTTCAGAAAGTTGAGGGGAACTACAACCCACTGCAGGAACGAGAAAAGGAACAGTCAGGTTGCCCCATAAGAGGAATGCCTGCAAATTTTCCCTGCACCCCTTGGGAGAACATTCGGGAGCCACATCAACTCAGGTCTCCCTTTTCCAGAGCGAAAAAAGTAAGGGTCAGGTCTGATTAGAGCTCGCATGGGAGATGGCCAGCTTGGCAGAGCTCTAAGCTTGGTTGGGAAGTTGGACAAAGGCAAAGAAGTGCTAACAATCAAGCTCAACATAAGGATATGTTGCACAGTCTCAAGCCTGGACTAGAAGACAATTTGCTTTGTCTGGCAAGGACTGGCAACACTCTGATGCAACCACTTTATCCAACACCTACACCACCACCACCTGCACACAGTTACACCACTGGAAAACGGAGCTAGGAATCATATGAAGGGGAGGCCCTGCAACCTCCACCCTGCATTTGTCTAATCCTCAAAACATGACCTGGGCTCAGTCTTTCACCAATTTCTCCTGTAAGCCCAGCGCCTTCCCCATTTGAAAATGGGTACAGATAAAAGGGGAGAGACAATGGGACAGGCACAGGAAAGTAAGACGAGACTGGTGGCCCAGTGCCCATCTTATAGGCTGTAAAAAGAGTAGAGCTCAGAGAAAGGCAGTGAGGGGGTTCAAGACTCAGCAGCAATCCTTGGAGGCATCTGATGACACCAGCTTACCTTGCCAAAAAATATCCTGTCAACTACTAACGAACCTCCCAAAGCAATTAGTCTGTTAAAAAAGAAAAGCAAGAGTTCCATGGCAAAACAACAGGTTCTCTCCTGCCCAGGATCTTCCCCCTGAGGCCCTAGATGGCCCATGCATTATTTCCCGCACCCGCACCCGTCCACAGCCAACTTCTTTGCTCTGCTCTTTCCCATCCACCATTTCAAGCACAGCAGTTCCTGGAGTTCAACAATGCTTCCTTTCATTTCTGTGTTGTTGAGCACTGTTTAAAAGGCAAGATGTTCACTGTGGTGATTTTAACAAAATACAGTAAAGACCTACTTACCCCACTGGAAGGCAAGCACCCCAGAGGAGGCGCTTCTTGTTGGACTCCTTTTCAAAGTGCCAAAGCAGCAGCGGAGCCCATGGAATGGAAGCTGTTGGGCGAACGATGCACGCTAGCGCAACCAGGGCTAGGTAGTAGCGGCTGGAAAAGTGGCAGATGGGAAACTTCAGAACAGCTACAGGAAAGACACCAAGATGGGCTCCCAGCCATAATAAAGCCCTAGCGTTTACTCAAATGTACGGGTACATGGAGTTACAGCATTCATGCATTTTACAAAAGGGAGGAGGAAAGCAGGGTCCTTGAACTCAAGGCTGAAAAAAACTTAGGGAAAATCAGAAATTTTCTGAAGAAAACATGTTGGGAAACCAGCCAAGCACAAGAAAACTTTGCCTGAGAATAACAATCACCTTTAAATTTAAAGGTTTACTAAAGTTTCAGCTTATCTATTTGTCTGACATCCCCTTCCCATCCCATGGTACAAAGTCTTTCACCTGCTCTCCATTTTGGTGCCTTCCATGGGATAGTAGCAAAGAGCAAAGATGGTGAGAACCGCTTCCATAGTGTTGGTGAGGGTCCTGGTACAGCAGTACCATGTAAACCAAGAACACAACTGGCAAAAGTACTGGGAACAAAGCCGAAGAAGAGTAGGTGTGTGATGGAGGGGCCCAGCCACAGCAAATTCTTTTGCCTTGAAGTCTGCCAGGAGAGATCTCACACCACTGGGTGGCTGGCAGACTGAGGGGAGAAACCGAGACTCACCACCCATTTGGCCGTCTCAAAGTGATCCAGCCGCTTTGCCAAGGAATATAACTTCACATCTGCAAATGCTGCCAGAACTGCCTGGAAAACCCTAGGAAGCCAAATCTGTTAGAAAATGAGACACAAGAGCGTGGAGATAATTTTTGTTTCTTTCCAAAGAGAAATCTGATCTTTCACTAAAATGCAAGTGAACATTGAAACAGAAAGCCTCCAAAACCACATTTAAACCAGGAAAATCAAAACCAGCAAAGATTTTATTGACATAGACATTTTCAGTATCACCATTTGGGATTTTTCAGACTGGCCATGCGCTTTTAAGTCAAACACTTCTGCTAGACTAGTTTGAACTCAACTGTTCTCTGCTAAAGGCCTTACATCTAAGGATGCTAAAAAGCTGCTGCCCACCCACCAAGCATGGGTGTGACATTCTAATGCTTCCCTCAGACAGCTTTTGAAATGGTGGGCAGCTTCCCAGGGGGCCTGACCTAATTGGGCTCTTCGGGGTGAGTATCATGATGGGGAACCCTGAGAAGCAAACGCCCAAAGAGCAAGAATTTGGCAGCCCAATGGCTGACTTTGGACCGTGCCTGGGGAATGGGCTTTTAAGGTAGAAATGGGGGGGGGGACGCCATTTCCTTTTGTCCCTGGAGATTCTCGGTCATCCAGATCAGAGTTGTTTCATATGTGCTTTTTCAAAAGGCAACTGGACCTCCTCCTCTCAAGCTTTGGCAGCCCACCAGCTGCTCCCGGGGGGAGGGGGAGAGAAGAAGGCAGGGGGCCAGCCCACCCCCTCACCCACCCGGCGCGGCCCCTCACCAATAGCGGCGCCTCGTCCTTGCCCAGCAGCTGCAGCGCCTTGAAGAGGCCGGCGAAGAGCAGCGGGTAGAGAGGGCTGCGCAGGCCCTCGGCCCACTCCCAGGTCAGGCTCCCGTATCTGGCGCGCCGTTAAGGACTCCACCGGAGGGACGGGCAGAAGGGCCCTCCCGCCGCCCACCCCCGCCGTCCCAGGATACCCGAAGGCCGCCCGGTGCGCCACCTCCAGCGACTGCCAGTACTCGTCCGGGACGAAGCTGGTCCGCACCGAGAAGCAGCAGGCCAGCCGCACCGCCAGGCTCAGCGCGAGGAGCCCCCGGGCGGGCGCGGCACCGGCCGCCCGCTGCTCCGCCCGCCCCTCCCGCTGCCCCGACTTCCGCCTGCGAGGCCTCCCGGCAGAGGTTCCCACACCCGGCTCCATAGCGACCACCATCGACGGGAGGGCGCAGGCGCGGAAGACGGGTCCGCGCGCCTGCGCCGATTCCGCGCGCCTGCGCAGCAACAGGAAGGCAACAGTCGCAGCCATGCGTGGGTCGGAGCCGCTGGTGCGCCTAGTGGTGGTGTTCGTGCTGGGCGTAGGCGGCGGCATCTACAGCGCCGAGCCGCTCCGGAAGGAGGCCGCCCGCCTGCGCGCCCTCTCCGACTGCGAACCGCCGCCGCCGCCCGGAAAAGCCCCCACGCGGCCTGCCTAGGGGCGCCCCGCCGAAGCTGCAAGAGCAGCCCGCTCCCGGGGGAGAAGCGAGGCCACGCCCCCTCGCCGGGCCCTTGGGACTTGTAGTCCGGCGCTTCCGGGCGGAACGCAAGCTCTCCCTTGGGCGGGCCTAGGTCTGCCCCGCCTCCTTCCTGGCAAGGTGGCCTTTGGGTGGATGCCGCGATCTCATCCTGTAAGCCGAACGGAGCCGGGCGCGTATCGTTAAGTGCCAGGACGCTCAGGAGGCGCTTGTGAGATATGCGGAGGCGCCTTTTCTCTTCTTGGACGAGGACGCGTAATAAATTGCTGGAAAATGGAAATGTTGGGCGCGACTTTCGCTTTCGGGGGAAAACCCGTTTTCCTTGTCTATGACTAACTACATAACGGGAGCAGAAATTACAGAATTTTATGTTCATAGTCGAGTGTCATTTATTTTGTTATCCCGCATTTATTACCTGATAAGGAAATTATTCTTTTAAATCACATGAAATCGCCCACGGGTAACTAATCCTGCTATCTGTCAGTAGCCCTAAAGATGCAGCCCGCAGGGAAGATTTAACACCTGCCCAGCCACACCTGGAGGCAGCCACAGCGGAGATGCTCTTGTGCAATCTGTGCGCCTTGCACAGGGGTCCAAGCTGTAATCTCTGGCCTTTGCAGGAGAAAAGCTGGATCCAGGGCTTATGGCTCTCTTCTCTTTTTCTCTCTTCTCTTTGCAGTCCTGGATCTGGAATGGGCTGAAGTAGGGAACAACCAACTGGGGCAAAGCACACAAAAGGGCCGAGGTTTGGTTGCCAGCCAGCCAGCCCGCCCTCCAAAAGACTCCTACCAAACCCGTAGTCAGCAACTGCAGGCCCCTACAAAATATTCCCCTCTGAATGGAGCAAAAGGGGCTTCTGCTTCTAGAAAGACGATTGTTCCAGTTGTGATTGGACACAGCGATGTCGCTGCTTCCTGTTGCATCCATTTGGTTCCTGACTTAAGTTTCGTTTCTCCTGAAAAGCTTACCTGCCTGCCTTAGGTTTCGTTTCCTGACTTAAGTTTCATTTCTCCTGAAAAGCTTACCTTGAATTAGTACCTCCTTGACTTAAGTTTCCTGTTCTTTGTGTATGGCAATGAAGAGCCATCCCCCTATTGTCCTTTTGTACACCC
>NW_015386412.1:1452623-1455048 GCF_001527695.2 Protobothrops mucrosquamatus
GTACCAATAAAAGAGAGGCACGGAGAGGCTTCAGGGTCTTTTGCCTGCCATCTCACCTGAAGAAGCATGTTGTCCGTGTGTTTCCTAACCTAAAGCAAGGCCCGTTGGTTTAGGCCAACGTACATCACCAGTCCATTCCTCTGGAGAGGAATAAGTTCATCCTGCAGGCGCAGGACCCCGGGATTTTGCAATCCCACAGCTTCCTGCTACCTTCCAGGTTGGAGTCACTACTGGCCTGCAAGGCCAACTTCCCTGGGCTGGTTGGGGCAAAAATTAGCTTTTTCCTAGCCCTCGTGGAGGTTTAGGGCTCAGTAATTCCACCTCACCTGATACTTCCACCAGTATAAAGGAGAGCTGGGAATGGCAAGGAGGGCCCCCACTCTCTGCTGGAGAACCCTTTAACAGATGTTGCTGCAAGGGGCTGAGCCGTACCCATTTCCCTGGAAGTAAAAAACATGGTCCTGAGTGGTATCACTTGATCAGCCAGCCACATGACTGTCAGCTGAGGATAGCTGGAGGATAGCTGGAGGATAATAGCCAGCTGGCTTGCCTATTGCCAGAACCCTTGAGTATCCAGTCTATTTCTAGAGCCTCCAGCCACTTCTACTCCCAACCCCAGACCTGCTAGGACCTCTTTCCAAGCAGGTATGTGCCACTCATGTTCTCAGACACTGAGCTCTTCCTGGATAATCTTGGTTTCCTGCTGCTCCAGAACAAATGCAATGGTTATAGGTTGACAAGCTGCAGGAAATATTTCCATCCGGTCATCCTGCAGGTTGACTTTCAGCTAATCTCCAACTCTGCACACTCTGGGATGCAGACAGCAGGAATCCCCTTGAGGTAAACATGGCAAGGCTGGCACAACAAAACAAGGCCCTGACAGCTTGAATGGCAGAAGCAGGCGTCACTCACAGCATTTAAAGCACCTTTGCTTTAAAAAGTGGTTTGCTGCAGTTGCCTTGATTCAGCAATACACGTCTCTTTAGGAGAAAACGACTTACGTTCCAGGGCGGAGGCTGTGCTGCTGTCCTTAGATCAGGGCTTTTCAACCTTTTCACCCACTGTACCACTTTTAGGATACGGCAACATCTGAGTACCACCAGTTGCCTAGCAAGGTGTCAAAAACTTGATGACCAAAAAACAAAAAAGAGAAAAAAGTGATAAAGTACAGGTAATCCTCGACTTACAACAGTTCGCTTAGTGACTGTTCGAAGTTACAATGGCACTGAAAAAAGTGCCCCCCAAGCCACAGCCGATCAAGACACCTGCCTGCCCACCCGCGCTCTTCCTCTTGTCCGAGGTTTTCATTGTTGTGAGCATTTCTGTTGAGGATTGGCAGCGGGGGTGGGGTGGGGGGTGTCTGGTTTTTATTCCCCCCCCCTGTCTGCTGGGTGGTTGCAGCAGGTTTTGATCACTTCACATGACCCTGGGACACTGTGACCGTCATAAATACGAATCAGTTGCCACGCATCTGAATATAAATCACAAGACCTGGAGATGCTGCAACATTCCAGCTGATTGGTGCTTCTTCAGGGCTCAGCAGAAGCATCAGGATCAGTGCCGAGCTCCAGGTGGAGCCTGGCACTGATCCTGGTGCTTCCACTGAGCCCTGACAGCCCCGAAGAAGCGCTGATCCTGGCGCTTCCGCTGAGCCCTGCATCTCCAGCCATCTCTCGCTCAGGCTTGTGCGGTGCTGCCCCCGGTTCAGCTCATTCCCCTCCCCCGCTACCACTTTTCTAAGATGGTCGCGTACCACCTGCCAGGTGCCAATGTACCACAGGTGGTACCCGTACCACTGGTTGAAAAGCCCTGCCTTAGATCACTGGTGAACCTCGAATATCCATCTATGCTGATTCATAGGAATAGGGCCTGGCCCATCTTGCCCAGTCTGTTTCCATGGTGTCCACCAATTGCCCAAGAAAGCCCATCGCTCCCACCAGATGTCCCACAGAAGTAGCCTCGCTAAGAGTCATTGATCCCCCGGACTTCCTCAAAATGGTCTCACTGATTTTTGAGGCCAGCGCCACATTTTGTGGTAACAGATTCCAAACTTCATTCTACAGACTGCCCAAACAGGATGGCAAAGGAGTTGAACTCCACTGAAATAAGCCATCCGGGCAGACTGCAGGTCTCCCATCCACAAAAGAATTTCTTATTAGTCATGTGTTGGGATTTTTATGATTCAGGCTTCTATAGTAAGACTAGGCCAGTGGCCAGCTTGCGTATTAGAGGCCTAGGACAATAAGTAGGGAATGATTGTTGGGAATGATTATTGCAATGGTCAGGTAATTTTGCTTTGCATTAGCTAAGAATCTGACCATGTACAAAAAGCAAGTAAGAAAATGTAGCTGCATTGCATATGTAATTTTGTATATCCTGTTCCAAACCACATAATGTTTCCTTGCCTTGCTGTATCTGAACATCT
>NW_015386412.1:1457012-1459440 GCF_001527695.2 Protobothrops mucrosquamatus
AGAGAAAACCACATCCTATGGAAAGCATTAACCAATTATATGCTAAGACATAACTGCATGGTAACCCATTTAGTTTTCTGCCCTGCAACAAGTATGTAACCAATTATATGATAGCATGTACTTAATTGACTGCACATGTAACCAATCATGTAACAAGCATGTACTTCCTCATATAAGCAAATAAATGAGGAACTCAGAAGACACTCTGGGTCACTCACCTCGAGGAGATTCCTGCGTGTGTCTTCTTTTCTGGCTTGTCGTCGCTTGCCAGAACTCATGGGTGGCCCACCTTGATTGTGGCAAACCACAAAAGCCACAGTCATGCTCATATGAACGCAGTCATATTGTAAAGCACTTTGTTTAAACACTGTCAATAGGCCCTGGGGACCTCTTTTCCATTATTTCTGGTTATGTCCTTGGTCAAAGGGACTGGGTCACCTCGTTTTGCAAACTAACACAGGGGAAGGGGGTCTCACTACAAGGCAGCCATTGCAGGTGGGTTTCTTCCTTCTGATGCCCTCAGTTTGGGTCCAGACACAAGCCTTTGAGTCTCTTTTGAAAAAGATGTGAACTCTTTGCACTTCGAGGGGGGGGTCACATATGTTCTGCTTTGATGAAAGCACCTCAAGTGTGGAATCAAACTGATTTAGCAAGAGAAATGGCTGTTGTTTTACCAAGAGACTGATAAGCCCTTGACAACACCACTTCCTAACCGAAGCCAGCCACACCACAATGCTTTTCCTTTCATTTTTTGCAGCTCCAGATCCCTTCTATGCTGTAGAGTGGTGGCATGAGAGACTCTGGGATTGATGCATTTTACCCTTGTAGTTGTCAGGCTACGGAAGCGCTTCTGAAGGTCTGCCAGTGTTCTCTTGGTCTTCAGCCAAACAGTCTCCTCCCTGGCTCCTCTGTCCAGTTCCCCTCCTCCTCCTGCTCCAGAGGAAATCCTGCAGGGCCGGCTTCTTCTAGTTCTGGGAAGTGGGAGAGGCGTTCTGGGCCGGCTTTGTGGCCTGTGGGAAGGTGGGTGGAGAGGGTTTGCGACTGAGCGAGGGCCACCATCGTATGAAGGCTTTGTGTGGCAAAGGATGAGAGGCAGAACAGATCTAGTGTTTTAGTATTCTGTCTTGATGAAATTTGAGCTACTGAAGCCTTCAGAGTAAATGCCCACATTTGCACATGTCCCCCCAGCATATGGGAGAAGTCTTGCTAAAGGTAAGTGGGGAGCACCCTGCTAAACTGTGAAGCTGCCTCCTCCCACGGCAGCAGGAGTCTGTGTCTGGTCACATTCCTCAGGACACCCCTCCTTGGTACCTTTGAGTTTATGCAGCAGAAGACACCCCTCTCTTGCATCTGCCCCCCCTTCCATGCTACACCTAGGTCTGAATCCTTCGGTCACAGAATCCCAATCCCTTCCTAGACTAGCTCCTCTTCTACCAAGCCTGTTTGCTAGGCCTTGGTGGAAGCAGCTCCCTCTGCAGGGCCTGGGCTACTCGGGCACAAGGCTGCTCTGTGCATTGCCCAGTTGGACCTGCTTGCTAGGCAGCAGGAAGCCCAGGAGGCGTTGAAGGCAGCCTCAGCTCCTGCAAATGAAGAGGGGTGATGGCACAGCCCTGGTGCCCTTGTGGCCTCAGGAAGCACACCTTCCACCCATCACAGTCTCCAGGTGACACGTAAGCTGCTGCAGCTGCTGTTGTTCCTGGCTGGGCGAGAAGCAGGTGGGGCTCAGAAGGCCAGCCCAAGGCACCTCTGCCTCTGGCAGCAGCAGCAATAGCAGCACAAAGGTGAGTGGCTAGCTCCTCTTGGGTGCTTTGCTGCAGGGTGTAGAGGGATGGGATGGGGAGGCCCACTTAGGGAGAGAAAACTGCTGCCTTCACCAAGAGAGTTTCAGCCTGGCTACTTTTTGTAAAGCAGCAGCCGAGGGGGGAGGTGGCAGCAAAAGCAACGTCCTGGGCCTGGGGTCTCTCCTGGATGCCCCCAGCTCAGCCATGAAGCCAGGGTGGTGGAATGACCAGGGAAGACTGAGGAAGGTGCCAAGCAGCGGAAGCGAGCAATGCCCTATGCCAGACATGTCCAAAGTCCGGCTCGCGGCATCCGGCCCTCGAACAGCCCTCCCTGCTCTATATAAATGCGGCCCTCCGGCAAGTCCCATGAGAGAGACAGAGGCACTTGCACTTCTGTCTGTCTCTCTCTCTCATGGGACTTGCCCCCTCGCAGGGCTCCTCATTGGCCCTGCGCCTTGTTACCCCGCCCCCAGCCTCGCCCCCCCCAGCCCTGTCGGTGAGCGCCCGGTGAGCGCCCGGCACTTCTGGAGGCAGCGTCGCCAGGCCTCCCCCCCTTGCGCGAGGCTTCTGGCGTTCCCCCTCGCGCCTGGCTATGGCGGCTCGGGGTTTCCCGTCCCGGGCACGCCAGGCAGCGCTGCAGGGAACGG
>NW_015386412.1:1460073-1485702 GCF_001527695.2 Protobothrops mucrosquamatus
AAAGATTGAGAAAAGAGAGAGAGGAAAGAAAGGAAAGAGAAGAGAAAGAGGAAAGAGAAATAAAGGAAAGAGAGGAAAGAGAGAAAGGAAAGAGAAAGGAAGGAAAGAGGAAAGAGAAGAAAAGAGGAAAGAAAGGAGAAAGAGAGGAAAGAGAAAGTTAGAGGAAAGAGAAAGAGAGAAAGAGGAAAGAGAAAGAGAGGAAAGAAAGAGAAAGAGAGAGAAAGAGGGAGAGGAAAGAGAGGAAAGAGAAAGGGAGAGGAAAGATAGAAAGAGAAAGAGGGAAGAGAGAAAGAGAGGGAGAGGAAAGAGAGAAAGAGGAAAGAGAGAAAGAGAGAGAAAAAGAGGGAGAGGAAAGAAAGAGAAAGGAAAGAGAAAGGGAGAGAGGGAGAGGAAAGATAGAAAGAGAAAGAGGGAAGAGAGAAAGAGGGAGAGGAAAGAGAGGAAAAATGTTCGGCCCTCCAGCACGTTCACTTCATCCAATCTGGCCCTCTTTGAAAAAAGTTTGGACACCCCTGCCCTATGCAGTCCCTTTCCCTTTTTAATCCTCTTCCAGCATTCTGCATGGAGGCAGAAGTCAGCCCAGGCAAATATGGCACACAGGCCCATTGGTCAGCAAAGCAGCTGTACCAGGATGCCGTGGACAAAAAGAGAAAGCTTGATGTGGCTCACAGAAATCTGGGGGAGGTTGTTTGCAAAGACTTCCAAATTGAAAGATTAGCCTTCTGGCACTGCCTTTCAATTTGTATAGTAGAACACTAGCAGGGAGCACCCTCCCTCCCACCAGTGTCAAGCTGGGGGTCTGGCGCTGCATGGCAGTGCAGGGTAGCTGAGGTTGCCCAGGGATCCCCTGCAAAGGTTAATTTGTGTGTGTCTGGGGGGGACTCCATCCTGAGTGCTGCGCTGCTAACACTATTGCCCCATCCGTATCCTGGATGTGCTGGTCGCCTCTTTGCCAGGCGCTCTGGGAAGGATCCCCTTGACATCAGTCAAAGGCTCCCAGGCTTCCTCCTGGCAACTCAGTCGCAATCCAAATAGACAAAGGGAGGAGGCTGCTGATTCAGTATTTGTGGAGGGAGTAGGCGCCTCTACTTGGTCTCTTTCAGAAGTTCAACTTGATGAGAAGTCCAGCTGGGAGCACTAGCTCCTCTGGTTCGCCATCTCGCTTCCACTTCCCAACTGTCAAGATCAATCTGAAACCCAGTTTGCATTCTGAATTATTAGGAGACCTGAATGGAAGGGATAAAACATTTTTTTCTCTCAATAATGAAAACATGCAAGCAAATAGGCAGGCAAAATCTAACTGCAAGCAGCTGCTTGGGTCTCTTGACCAAATCCTAAATTTGTCTCTGTCCTTGTGGAGGAGGAAGAAAGAGATGGCTAGGGTGCGTTCGTGCTGGGCTTAGGAACAAATGAAGTGTTTATAGACTCTTATAGACAGCCTGAAGGCAACTGACAGGCGTCTGGGAGTAACCTCCGAGGAGGCGGCTGTGGGAGTCTGCTGAAAGTACATGGCTCCCCTTTTCCACTAAGAGAAACTCCGAAGACAAACATCTTCCTAGTATTATCTGTGTGTAAAGCCTGTCTTTTAATCAAAAACTACCAGGGAGGGCTTTATACCCCCATCTGCAGCAGAATCTTTTGGAATGAGTGCTGGGCCCCAGAGAAGTCTTGACCCTCCAGTTCCATTTAGAAGGCTTCACAGCTATATCTATTGCCCTCAAGTCAACACAATTCCATACCACAACATCCATAGCCCAAATGGCAGAGATCCAAAGAGGCATTTGGATGACTATAGTGCACAAAAGTCAACTGCCAACACAATTGCACTACCTGTGCACAAGATGTGGAACAGTGTTTCAGGTGCACACAATGTCCTTTTGAGCCTTTTACTGGGCCCCACACGCTTGGTGGGCTCCTCTGAGACCCTGGATTCAAAACTTTTTCTTCTTTCTTCCCACCTTCCCCTTCAGGCTGTTACTGAAGGTCACTCGCTATGTCTGACGGGGACTACGATTACCTCATCAAGTTCCTAGCCCTTGGTGATTCTGGGGTTGGAAAGACCAGTTTCCTTTACCAGTACACAGATGGGAAATTCAATTCCAAATTCATCACAACCATAGGCATTGATTTTCAGGAAAAGAGGCTGGTAAGTCCCAGCGTGGTCTGCTTTCCCCCCTTCCAACTACATTCCTCCTCTTTGGGAGAAACTGAGCTGGTGCAAAAGACTCATTCAGGAAATTGCACCTGCTGTTGGGGCAGGCAAAGGATGGGGGGTAGAGATGCTTTTCCTTCTAGTTTTAAGATTCTCCTCCCCATCCCATGCCTTCTGTCCTCTCTTCAGCAGTGCCTTTGGCCTGAATTCCTGCTACTTTCCCAGCCACCAGCTTGGCTTTTCCAGCCACCGACTGTTCCAGCCCAGGACTCTACAGTGTTTCCCCGAAAATAAGACTCGGTCTTATATATATGGAGCAATATATATATATTGCTCCAAAAGATGCATTAGGGCTTATTTTGGGGGAAACACAGTAACTATGCACACTGCATCGGCACTAAACAGTGAGAAAAACCACCACTTAGGACCAGACCCGGCTGCAGAGAAAATGTTGGTTACCTTGTTCTCACGCACTGGCTGTAATCACAGAAGCTTCTGAGCATCAAAAGAGCCAGAATCCCCCCCTTCTCAACTGCCTTCCAGTCAGCCACCCTTCCAAGAGTGGAAGCTGTGGGAAACAATGCCCTCCAATCTTGTGGGATCTAGCAGAAGACAGCTAGTGACCCAAGGCTCCCTCTTTCTGCCTGTCTGAGCAGGGTGTCATCTGCAAAATCGCCACCTGGTTTTTTGCCCTCCTGCACAAAGTTGTGGGTTGCCCTTTTGAACTACTCTGGCAGGCTGATCATGCCTTTCTTGTGACAATTTTTTCTAGTGACAATCTGCTTCCGGTTGTCCACATCTGGCCTTCTTCAGGCTGATGAACTTGAGACTTTCCTCCTGTAAGATTTCTCTAAAGCAGCCTTACTTTTGAATCAGCCCAAGGAGAGCAAAGCTTTCCAGAGAGCTGGTTCAATCCACTGGCAGAATGCCATACCTACCACCCCTTTCTACAATATCGAAGACAATCCTGCCTCTATCACAGTGAAATTTGGGCTCTTCCCTGTCATTTTCCAAAACAGAGGAAAGGCTGTCTTCGTTCCAAGCTCTCAGCTGTGCTCTGGAGGGAATTAATGCCAGGCTTTCCCTGTGTGGGGCCATCTACAATCCTCCTCCAGGATTAGAAACTTGCTTCTTGGGCCTCCAGTGTTTCTGTGCCCAACAAAAGACATGATGCCGCCACGTCTGAACTCCTCAATATGATTTCTGCAGGCAACTTTGAATTTTGCTGCTTCCTCCCTGTGGATATGCAGCTGCTTTGTCCAAGGAAGTTCCTGTACATTAAAAACAAAAAATCTTTCATCATGACTCATCTTGAAGGGAATTTTGCAGATTCAGTTGCTCAAGTTTGGACATATCAGAGGCAGGGCCTATGCATGGGTGCAAGGAACATAGGTGCTACTGCTGGGAGGGCAAATGGCAAACACCAGTTGAAGCTCTGTGCAAGTTGTAGCTGCACTATATAGACGTGCGCTACAAACACCAGCATAATAGAAGGGGAAACCAATGTGAAAGCATTCTCATTTCTTTAACAGGCGCAACATAACAGGTTGGAGGGCAGAAAGACTGAGATTCTGGGAAACTAGGGGGACAGGAGGGCATGGGTAGCAAACATGGACTGCAGGAAAATATTGCAACAGGCACGTGGGAAGGAGCCCATGGATTTAGCACCATGGATTTACCTATACAAACATTAGTGAAACACCAATGTTTACTTTTCTAGAAGCTCCACAAATGAAGAAAGCAAAGGATCTATTGGCTTCCTGAAAGCATTGGGGGAGGGGGAGGAAGAGAGAAAGATCCCTAAAGCTACCCTGGTTTTGTCAGCTGATGACTGGAGACACTCACAAATCCTTTTGGAATCAGGTGTACCGACCCAACAGACCAGATGGGGTCAGTGGCCGAGGGCAGAGAATACATCTTCAGTTGTGGGACACAGCAGGGCAGGAAAGGTGAGCATGTTTGAAAAATGGACTGAACCACCCTCCTTCACTACCCGGCCAATTTGGCTCCTGGCAGATCCTTGATGTATCAGTGCAGCCAGATGTTGGCTGTCCCTCAGTGTCACCAGACCTATGCATTGGGTGTTTTCTATGGCTGAAGAACACTGGCAGAATCTAAGCAGTCCCTATGGTTCTTTATAATGATTTTAGAAATGGCCCTTAGTAATTAAGTTATTCTTTCACGTTTAAACTTCAGACCAATATTTTGCTCTTATTAAGTCTAAGAAAGACTCTGGGCTCCGGAACATACATGGATGTGTCCTTTTGGTATAAAACTCGGAGAGAGGAGCAGGGTAATGCTTGGCCCTTCCTCTTGGTAGGTTTCGTAGCTTGACCACCGCCTTCTTCAGAGATGCCATGGGCTTTCTCCTTCTCTTTGATCTAACCAGTGAGCAAAGTTTCCTCAATGTCCGGAACTGGATGAGTAAGTCTCACACCCCACTTCTAGCGACTGGGGCAGGCAGGCCTGGGCTAAGGGGAAACTGTCAGCAGGAGCCAGCCGAGCTTCAAGGTAGTCCGATGGGAAGCCAGAGAGTTACTCACTGCCCGAAAGCCAGTTGGAGCAGAGATCCACCTGGCAGGGTGTAAGAGCTCTGGCCTCCGCCCCAGAGAGCTTCTCGTCTGAGGAGCCGGCCCGGCTCCTCCAAAGGGGCCGGTGGGTTTTGCAGGGGGGGCTCCAGTGCCTCCACAAGCACTGGGCCGGCCGAGCCAGGGGCTCCAGCCGCAACTTCCCTTCCCGTTGCCGGCAGGCCAGCTGCAGACCCACGCCTACTGCGAGAGCCCCGACGTGGTGCTGTGCGGGAACAAGAGCGACCTGGAGGAGCAGCGCGTGGTGAAGGAAGGCGACGCCAGGCAGCTGGCAGGCAAATACGGGCAAGTGGCTTCCGGCCGGGCCGGCCACCTGGGCGGGGCGGTGTGGAAGGCGCGGCCGGGCGGGCGGGCGGGCGGAGGGCCCGGGATACCCCCGGCCTCTCCTCCTGGGCAGCAGCCGGTGGGAGCCTGGCCTGACGCGGCCTGCTGTGCTTGCAGGGCGCCCTACTTCGAGACCAGCGCCGCCAACGGCGCCAACGTAGGCCCGGCCGTGGAGTCGCTGCTCGGGCTGCTCATGAAGCGCATGGAGCGGTGCGTGGACGGGACCCACGCTTGGGCCCCCAACGGCCCCGCCGAGACGCCCCCGCGGCCCGCCAGCGGCTGCAGCTGCTGAAGACTCCGCCGGGGCCCACCTGCGCCCGGCAGATGCGCAATAAACCAGTCCGTGGTCAGATTCCGCCTTTTTTTGGGCCGCCGCTTCGCCGCCGCTTGATGGGGGTGGGGCGGAAAGAGAGGCGGGCCGGGTTCCTCCTTGACGACTAGCGCCTCCGCACCACAGCCGGAAGAGACGCTCTGAGAAGGCGGAGCACAAACCCAGTCGCGTCACGGCACGGAGAGGGCGTGGCAACGGCGCTCCCGGCGTGGATCCTCCCACTAGGGGCCGTCGCTCGGCAGACGGAATGGAAACCGAAGGGGCGGCTCTTCCGCCTGACGCAGGGGGCGAGTCCGGTGCCTGGCGCACGCGCAGTGAGACGAGGCGCCACTCTATCCAGACCACCGAGGCGCTCTTCCGCCTCCTCCTTAGCCGCCGCCATGCGCGTGGAGAAGTGCTACTTCTGCTCCGGGCCGGTGTACCCGGGTCACGGGATGCTCTTTGTCCGCAACGACTGCAAGGTGAGCCGCAGACCCCGCGGCCCCGCTCCCTCCCTCTTCCGTCCCCCCTGAGCTCGGCTGTTTCCCCGCAGGCGTTCCGGTTCTGCCGGTCCAAGTGCCACCGGAGCTTCCAGAAGAAACGCAACCCGCGGAAGGTGCGCTGGACCAAGGCCTTCCGCCGGGCGTCGGGCAAGGAGCTGGCGGTGGTGAGTGGGCGGCGGCGGCGGCGGCGGCGGCGGGCGGGCGGGCGGCGGGCTGGGACCGAGCGTGAGCGAGCCGTCCCTCGCTCTGCCTCGCCCTTCTCCTCTCCCCACGCAGGACCGGTCCTTCGAGTTCGAGAAGCGGCGCCACGAGCCCGTGAAGTACCAGCGGGAGCTGTGGAGCCAGAGCGGTACGGCGGAGGGGGGGGCGCCCTTCTTCCCGGGCGTGGCTCCCCCTCCCGCTGTTGACGCGCGGCTGTTTTTCCCTTCTAGTGGAAGCGATGAAGCGAGTGGAGGAGATCAAGCGGAAGCGCCAGGCCAAGTTCGTCTGGAACAGGTAGGAGCTTTCCCTGCCCGCCGGGGGAACCGTGGCCCGGTGCTCGGTTGCCTCGGGATAAGCCTGTTGGGATGTTTCCTGTACGAAAATCTCATTTCTGGGAACCCGCTGTTTTGGGACCAACTGGCATTGGGCTTTACTCACAGAAATGTAATGAAAAAAATGCATGAACATTATGGCACTGACCTTTAAAATATTCTTAATCGGTTTATGTACCAAATATTGGAAAGAGCTTTACAGGGTTTTATGGAAACTTCCCATCGGTATAGCTGTGGGTTACTTGGGTTCTTAAAGTAAAATGCTTCTGCTGTGATTCTCGTTAGTGTTTCCTTTTGGGCATGGAGATAAATATTTATCTTTTCTCTCTCCTCCAAGATTAAAGAAGGGGAAAGAGTTGCAGAAAGCACAGGATATCAAAGAAGTCAAACAAAACATTCACCTCATCCAGGCTCCCCACGCAGGTGAGCAATGGAACCCAGGATGGCTGGAAATTCTTGAAGAGGCTTGTTTGGTAGGGTATGGCTAATCCCCCAAAATTCTGCCATGGCCTGATGTTTTCAGGGATTTGACTGCAACCTCCTGGCTTACTGGTTCAGAAGCTGCATCTGCATCAGCATTCTGTGGGGAATCTGCTGCAATATTTTCAGAGACGCCTAAACCATTTGCTTACCTATGATTTTTTTCTTTCAGGCAAAGCCAAGCTGATGGAGGAAAAGATGGTCCAGATGCTACAGGACACAGTGCCCATGGAAGATTCTTGAAGAGTTGTGTTGTTTGTGTCCTGGCCTATTTAATTTGGGAGGAGAGGCTGGGGCTATTGTTTATATTTTGTGAGCTGCAGCTTCAAGGGGAATATGTGTAAACCAAATATATGGAAATTAGAAATAAAATAGTGGCCAAAAATGATGATTCAGTTTAAACATTTAAGGCCAATTAGATGATTAGAACTGCTGGCTGCATAGGGTACCCTTGTGCATGGAATTAGTTGGCCTAGTGAACAGTTATTACCTTAAGAAGCAAGAAATGGAGTGCTAGGACGTGGCTAGACCATCTCCGGTATCTGGATTGTTACTCAGCTTTTAAGAAACCAGACGGATTTTCATTGAAGCTGCTCAAGGAAGTACAGAGGCTCAAACGTGAGTGTTGTGTCAAATCCTCCAGGAGATCCAAAGCCATAGCTACTTTATGCTTCCAGCTGCACCTTTGAATATTATACCCTGATGGGGCACTGTGGTTTCTGACATACATGGAACAAAGTGCCAAACAGCTCCTGGAATTCAAAACAAGTCCTACATAGAGGCACCTTCCTTACCTGGAAGAGCAGATCTTGGTCAGAACTTCATCTCAGCTTGTCTGCCAAGTGATGGCCAGGCAAATGTGAGTTGCCCAGCAGCCCTGGCAATCCCCAATTGTAATGGGACTTTATTGGAGAAAGCAAAGAGACACTGATAGCCAGGAAATAGGCACACATTTAGGCAAGTAGCCAGTGGGAACATTCTGCCCAGTTTAGAAACCTCACTCCTAAAAACAGTTCTTCTCAACCTGGGCAACTTTATGATGTGTGGACTTCAACTCCCAGGTTGTTTGGAAATACCGAGAGTTGAAGTTTATGTATCTTAAAGTTGCCCATGTTAGGAGACTGCCTTACAGGCTGAAATTGTTCAGCCTGGGTTTCTAGGCATGCCCTGTTGGCTCTTCTGGAGATGAGGGTGGAGAAAAGATTGTTTTTAACTAAGGGGCAGAAATGAATGACCTGGGTAGCAACAGTGATCTCACGGCTTTCGGAGCTCCAGCAGGATCTGGATTCAAGCCTGTCTCAAAGCTTAGAGCTTAGGCCTTCAAGCCCTGGGAACAAGGGTCGCTTTCATTTGTAGAAGTGTATCGTCTAGTAGGGAAGAGTTAGACTACCACAGGCGATTTGGAACAGCTTTCTATTGGTATTTGGATCTTCTCGCTAGACTATTATAGATCTATGAACACTTGGGTTTGGCATCCCTGTCATGACCTAAAAGGAGGAACAAGGGGTTAGTTATGACCAGGAGGTGTTTCCATCCTAGTGATTCCTGCTGCTTTAATCCAACTCAGCTGATTGGTAAATCAGATGGAGTAGTTGAGAAATGATTTGCAAACCCTCCACCCAGCAGGGTTCCTTGTAGATCCCAAACTCTTTCCTCACAAGAGTTCCTGTTCTCTTAAGATGCTGCCTGGCAAATACCTGCAGAGGGCACTGCCTTGCCTCCAGTAGAGCCAAGTCAAGGTCTCAGCCCCACCCCACCCCTTATGCTGTAACACTATATTCTTGGTGATTCCAGTCCTCTTGGAAATGCATTTTGTAGCGATCATTAAAATGGAAATGCAGGCATGCACCTGTGTGCCTCACAATTTTCCCTTAAAGAAGGATGAAAAGAGGTCAGCTGTTCTTCAAGACTCCTTGCCTGCTTCTAGCAGAATATTGGTGTGTGGTTTCCAGAGAGGCAGGGCTAGCACCAGAGCACCTTCAGCATCTCTGCGTGGTTAGAATAGCCCACCAGGAGAGGCCCAGGGAGGAGTTGATGAACAGCACAGAGGCAGTCAGCAGCCTGAGACACAGCTGGCTTAAATAGTAGTAGCACTTAGACTTATATACCTCTTCATTGTGCTTTACAGCCCTCTCTAAGCGGTTTACAGTGTCGGGATATTGCCCTGAACAATCTGGATCCTCATTTTACTGACCTCGGAAATCACAATTGCACTGCCTGCTCTTCTCAAATGTCGGTGGATGTAATTTCTGGCATCTTATTAAAGATGGAGAGGTGCAGGGATGTCACGCAGGGTGGCTTCTGCGATGGCACTTGCTTGGAGGATCAAGATAGGAAAGATACCCTTGGATCTGCCACCGTAGTCTCTCAGTGGCATCATACTTTGGACAGCTAATTTTATTTGTAGGCTGGTTAAAACTACCTATACCTGCTATTTTGGGTAGCAAAGGGGCTTGCTTGGCAAGGCTTTTGAGGCCCGTTTATCGGAGGAACCCTTGAGTTCCATTATTATGGCAGAACAAAAGTTAGCCAGAAACATGCATTTTTGTAAGTTCTTTCGAGCGGGAACAGAGTTCCTCCTCTCCCACCCAGATGCCCATTTTCCCAACCGCCTTTCCAGGGCGATCAACAGCCCAAGAGAAAGGTGCTTTCAGGAGAGAGTCATTTCAGTCTGCTAAAGGGCAGCAGAAGGGAAGTCACCCCTTTCACTGCCAATGCCGTCAAGCCTGATATAGCACCTAGAGTGGAAGATGCCCAGCTGGCCCTCATCCCCATCAGTAGTAACTTAATTTTCAGCAAATGCTTAAATGGAAAGCCATGTGTCTGTAGGCTTGCTCTAAAGCCTGGGGAGGCCGAGAAGCTGTTTTATATAGCATTAAATTAATTTTGTATGAGATTTGCATTATCTCCATCCTGCAAGCCAAAGATTTGTTTCCCTTTGAAATAGAGCAGGGCCCTGCCTGTCCAACTTTCTGTCTGTCGAATCTGGTGCTCTCTTCTTCCCAGGCATGGCTGAGCAGATGTGATGTCAAACTGCACTCGGACATTAATGTTTTGGAATCTGTAGATGTACTCCAGAGTAGAATTTACTCCCTGCACTGGCCATCTCTTTCCTGCCAGAAACTGGTGCCAATCTTGATGGCAGTGTACTGGGCATGATAAGGAGGAGAGTTCCCCTGGGCTTTGTTTCTCCTACCAAAGTCGCAAAACTGGCAGGAGAGCATCCAGTGATTGCGGTGGAGCAAGCAAGATTTGACCAATGGTCAACTGAGGCGTTCAGCCAGCTTTCAAAGGTTGCTGAGGTTAAAAGGTGGTTTTGCACGGATGCGTTCCAGGGCAGTGTCTGTTTTGCTGTGAGCTTCCACAATTCCTGCTTTGGGCTGATCTTTGTTCTTGATGGGGAGAGCAGCAGAAGATCAGCATGAAGCAGAGCAAACCATTCTGCTTCAACTCTCTGTTATTCCCAAGATCCAAACACAAGATAAGGAAAAAGGGATCTTTGCTATAGATCCCTGAATCAGGAGGCATCTGTTAAAGATCCACTTTTGTACAGGTAGTCCTCAATTACAACAGTTCATTTAGTGACCATTCAAAGTTACAATGGTGCTGAAAAAATGACTTATGTCCGTTTTCCACACGACCATTGTACCTGATCAAAATTCAGATGCTTGGCAACTGGTTCATATTTATGACGGTCGCAGTATCCCAGGGGGATCACGTGCAACTTTCTGACGAGGAATCCAGATTCACTTAACCATGTTACTAACTTAAGAAATGCAATGATTCACTTAATGTGGCAAGAAAAGTCATAAAATGGGGCAAAACCCGCTTAAATGTTTCATATAAATTTTGGCTCAATTGTCATAACTTGAGGACTACCTGTATATGTGGCCAAAGCAGTAACAAAATATAGCCCCTCCTCCAAATTAATATTTAATGTCCAAGTTGCCAATAACTAAGGACAACAATGCTCATGACATGGCAAATCCTGATCAATTCTTATTTATTTATTCAGTCATCAAATTTATATTTAAAATATTCTTATTTTAAAAAATCACAAATTGCTTTTCAGAAAAACAGGCTGTGAATCTTGGTGTAATCCTTTCTTCTCGCTGGGAAGGCCTGTTTTTTCATCCTGGCCTTTCTGTTCTGTCTCGTCTTTCTTCTTGACAGACCTGCTTGTTTCACAAAGGTGACGGATACTAAGATATCAAACGGGCCATTAGCATTGCAGATGTCCAGGCAGCATCTGCACAAATGTTAGTGCACTTTGGCTGGGATACCATCTGGATGGCACCCTCAGGGCTGGAGGCTTCCTAGCAACCACCCGCAGAAGAGACATTATTCACAGCAGAATTAAGGCTCCTGAGGGTTGAAAAGACCAGCTGTGCTTTTGGAAAGACAGATTCCGCTTCAGCTACTTTTGGCCATGAAGGTTTGGGGGTTTCTCCTCTTTCTCCCCTCCTAGAGCAATTATGGCTCAATGCCCTCCTCTAATTTGATCAGAAACTTTTGGAGTCAGCTAGAGAGCGTCCATCTGAGATGTATCCACTACAATCAGCTAGCTAATCAGGATTGCATGGGATGTTTTCTCAAAGCCTTTGCAGAGATCTACTAAGAAAACTACTTGATCAAATGAGGTGAAGTTACTTCGGCAAGTTGTTTGATTCCTGATTATTTCCACTTCAGAACCTTCCCAGGCTGAGTCCCCAAATTCTGCTTGTCCTTTTTTAAAAAATAGCAGCCATTTCCTTCAACCATCCAGGGTCTTCAGGTTCCCCAGAAATTCTCCAAAGTAATATATGAAATATGGCCAGTTCATCATCAAGGGCCTGGTTGAAATTTTTGACATCCTGGAGAGATAAACTCCAGGCTGTCAAACTATAAGTCTAGTCTCAGCCTATGATGCTTTGGTATTGCTGTGTGCGGAAGACTGCATGGCAGCAGCCTGTTTGCTTGTTTTTTGTGGTTCTGCCAAAGTCTTTTCTTTCTTAGCTGGAGGGCTGCATTATTCTTCACCAGGATTCTGGCTGGTTGAATCTCCCTTTTGTTTTGTTTTTTATTCTGGCACATAAGCTTCTTTCCATTACTGTAGAGATCTTTTACACACTTTGGAAAAATAGTCTCCCAACTTCACGTTAATGTAACTACAACAGATAGTGATTCAACTTCCTTTTTTCACCCTCACTGTCCTTAGATTAAATGGTTGGTGGGATGATGCAATTTTTCTTTCCATTTTTACTTTCATTTATCAAATGAGAAGAAACTTCATAATTAAGAATCTCCATAAGCAATAAATCTGTGAAAGAATAATACATTATCAAACAGATCTGCTTCTTTTCTAATTACTGTTTGCAAATGGCTATGTGGCTATCACTGAGTAGTTCGATGTGGCTTGAACAGTCAGAGAGGCACTGAATGAAAGGTCCGATTTAAAACCCAGCTGAGCCCATGTATCTTAACCACAGGAAAGGGAAGCAAGTATGTGAGGCAGGCCCCAGAGCCATGGCGAGCCAAGAGCTACTTGCCAGAGAATGGAAGCCTTGCTTTCCTGCATGGCCACTTGATATGTGAGGAGAAACCTCACAGTGAAAGACCACACCTGATTGCTTTCCTAGGAACTGTGAAAAGGTACAAGTCCCAACCAACCCAGTGCAAATGGGGCCTACAGGGTGGCACTTCTGGCCAGTCGATTCCAGGGGCTGCCCAAGAAAGTCTCCCTCTGTATCCTGGTTTTCGAACAACTGAGTGCCTGGCACAGAAGACAGTTTTCGCTTCTTTCATATGTATATTTCAATGGGCATTTTGCTGGTGATGATTCTCATGGAATGTTAAGAAACATCACACTTAGTATACCAAACTAGTTAAGAAATAATTAAGGAGTTGGTACTTTATATCTTTGGCATTGGGCATTTTTTCTGTTCCTGGAGCCTCTGGAATGAGAGAGATTCTGCCATAGAAATCCAACTGACATCCAATTAAGGCTTGTTCCTTCTTGTCCATGGAGGCAAAGCTCAATTGCCCATGTAATTGCACTGTATTTTCCTCCTGCCACAAACAGGAAAAAACAGACAGCAAAGACATCTGCTCACATTCTGCATCCCCACCTCTCCAGCAGCCCCCAAACCGTCATGGGTAAAAGGATTCAGGAAGGGAATGGTAGGAATATGCCCAGCAGACCACCAGCCACCTTGATGGCTTATGAGCTGTTCCTGAACTCAGCCTAATACAGAGCCTGGTGAAAGGATGCCAACAAGTCCAGATGGCTGCCCCATATTTCAAAGAGGAGCCCCCAGCCTCTGGATCAAATGCTGGAGCTGCCTGCAAGAAACAGTAAGAGACCAGCAAGAACTAGCAAATGCCAACTCAGCAATATTTCAGTGATCCATTGATTTCTGCGTTTTTCACAGTAGCATTTATTAGTAGCAAAGTTGATTCAACCAAGGCTGCAGCCCTCCACTCCAGCCTGCTGGTGGGGTGGGATGGAGGGTCAGAACAAAAGGTTAAACAACTCCATGGTGCACCCTATGGAAGAACCCCTCCCTTGATTGATGTCCAGCTCTCTTTCCCTGTCCAGCACATGTCATAATGTGCCCCACACCCCAACCAGGAACATTCTCTGGAAGAGAAAATCTTTGCCAAAGGCACAGCTTACGTCCCCACCCCACCCCAAGCCCTCCCACGAGTTGCTGCCCCTCCCGGGGATTCATATGGGTAGGGAATCCATGGGGATAGCAGAGTCTGGCTCACCCTCTTCCACGGGCTTTCGTCTCCTTTTTCTAAAAGACCGAGAAACCAACAGCCAAAAGGAACCCACCAGGAGGGCAGTGTGGCAACTGTGTATAAGGAAAGGTTGGTCTCTCCAGGAAGACTTGGTACAATTTTCCCCCACCCAACCTCTCCACTGGGCAAGGCTTGGGAGCTATTTCTGCATGGACCCTGTTGTGGCTAGCACCTGGTTGTGACTCCAGGGCTCTTCTCGTCTTGGGGAAGGGAAGAAGACCCAAAACAGCTTCACTGGGTTGCTCCAGAGACTCTAGGGAGAAGCTGATGGGCCAATAAGGAACAAGGAGGAACAGCTTCTTCTGCCTTTATTTTACAATTTCTCACGAAATATATTTACATCACATGGATGTTTGCCTCCATGCAGGACATAGGCATATTGCATAAGTGGAAACTTTTATGAAAATAAAAATAAGAAAGCACTTAACTGAGATTTCAGCTAAGAATCTAAAATAAAATCTCTTAACAGCCAGAGTGAGAAATGTTAACAGCAAAATTGGTTCTTGATGGAAACCATTCATCAGTAGGCTCCAGCTAATTAACCCTGTATAATCCCAACACCATTCACAGAACACAACCCTGGGAAACTAGTACACTATACTGAAGTTCACTCACCGGGAATCTTCCTCAGACTACCATCATCCTTTTGAGGCACGTTCTCCTCATTCCAGGGGTCCCACCCCGGGTGCCCTACTCAGAGAACCATCATGTCACTCGGGACCCATCGAGACCCAAAAAGCACTGAATCCAGGGACAGAATTACTCCTTAATAAAAGTATGGAATTACCTTGGTAGCTTTGGAGAACAAATGTATCTCAAGATATTAAAGATCAGTAACAAATGTGACCAGACTTCTTGAGAACTTGCTCTGCCAGCTCTTCCTCACAGTGGTAAATATGAAAAACTGGGAAAGAAAGGTCAGCACAAAACATTTCCACTTTTTAAAAGTTTGTATGCAAAAATCATTTCTTTAAATCAGCAACTATAAAATTACAAACACTTTCTTGAAGTAACTGCACCTGTAGATGGTAGAAAAAGGATTTCAAAAGCAAGACTTACATGGACTTTGCATAAAATGGGAGGGAAATAAGGCCAAGTGTCCAAAGTGATGCTGGAGAAATGGGTCTGCAGTAACATGAGGTTGCATGGGCTGTAGAACAGTTAAACAGGAAGTGACCACGAGGAAGTGGCTGTCATGAGACAAAATCAGTATATCTCAAAAGATGCCGTTCATAATTTTGCTCTTTGCTGCAGTTTTGGCACTTCATTGGAACAGTTCTGTTTTTTCCTCAAGAATCTGAACATGTAGAAAAGATTAACAGCTCTTGGGCGCATCTTGCAAATACAGTAATTTATGTTCTGGCAAACACAGAAACAGAGCCAAACATTCCCACAGACTTGCACATACATGCATGAGTCAGACATCACAAGACAGATCAAGGATCTTGGGGCTGGAAGTTTGCATTTCCTTGCTGGAATTTCAGGCTGTTTCTTCAGTGGACCGTGTTTCTGACTTGAGCCGGACAAACTCCTTGGCAACTTCGTCGCTGGTCCTCTGAGAAAGGATCTGCAGGATTGTCAGCCCAGCCCCATCAACGCAGATGTTTCTCAGCAGAGGGTGCCACATAGGGCCGTAGCCGCTGCTCTCCAGGAGGGTCCGCAGCTGGACCACGGCCACCCCAATGAGCCGGTCTTCCCTTGCAAAGCAGTAATCCTTCACGGAGAGGTGCAGCTCGTAAGCACTGGGCCGCTCTTCGCTGCTCAGGAGACTAGGAAGAGGGGAGAGAGGGGTATTCAGAAAGAAAACCCCCAGCCCCTCAGGGAGGTTCATCCACACAGGCAGCAAAAGCCACTTACAACTGGAATGTCTCGTTATATTTTGGGGACCAGGTGTTGCTTTTGCTCTTGGTGCCATGCTTCCGCCGTTTGTTGCTCAGGCTGGGCCCCAGAATGCAGACCTCCACGAAGGGGCGGAAGGTGGCACTGGTCCACCAGACAAGGTCCTCGATGGCTACAACTGCACACAGCAATGGAGACCACAAGCAGAAATGGTTCATCACATGGCAGGCTTATGGACCCACTTGCTCAACCTCTCCGCCTCATCTTACTTCATGTAAGGAGCAGCGGAGAGGATGAGCTGCCAAAGGCTGAAATGATGCTGACCCTTAACTAATTTCTATATTCAAACAACACAAGACAACACAACTGACCAAGCAGTTTGTCTTGAGACACTGATTCTTCTGTGCTGGAAGCAAATGACCATAGGTCACTCAGTCATGCAGCAGCCATTTTGAAAGGCCTCCCAGCCACCAACCCCTGGCTTTGAATGATCAGAAAACAAAACTGAGTTCCAGCAAAGGAAAAAAGGAAGTCCCACCCTCCCTCCCCATCCCTCTTGGGCCTTTTCCAACTGCCTAGAGGAGCCGGCTTCTCCACAGAGGTGGGCTGGATTTGGGACAAGGAGGCATTGCAAATCATACCTTTGACAGTGACTTTATGCTCGCCAGTTGCAGGGTGCGTTGCCAGATCCACCTGGAGATTAATCTTCCCCACCGTGTTGTCCGTTGTTTGACCTGCATCAGAAAGAAGATTGTGACTTGCAGACAGTGCCCAGAAATATGGCTTATGCTACAACCAAATGTTGGCATTGTAGGAAGTAAGTTCCACAGAGGCTCCTGAAAAAGTAAGAGCTCGGAGCTGAGACAAATGCACTGGGATGGAAAGGCCTTAGGAAGACATGAGTAACGTGAAAAAATGTTCTTCATCAATATTTTTGTGTCCCTGTAGCAGAAAAGTGGTGCATGCAGATGAAAAGTGTCCTCAGGAGAAATGCAGCTTGGAAGCAAGATCCGATGAGTGTCCCTCTGCAAAGGCAGCTGCTGCTGTTTCCACCGTCTTTCCCTCCATCAACAGGAGCCTAAGTGGCACTCATCCACTCCCTGCAACCACCAGGCTGAGCCCAATGATACTCTGCAGGAAGCCACACCAGCAGTTCAGGAAGGTCAAACTGACGGAACAAGTGGTCTGGCTGGAAGAGGCCTGTGGTGAAGGCAACAGCTCAGTGCATGGCTGAGCCCAGGCCGGGTCTTTCCAGCTCACAGGGGAATTGTCTGGATCCTTGGCATAAGCATATTTTAAAAGGAAGATAGTGGAGTGGTCCCTACAATCCAACCACACGGGATGGGAAAGAAAACTCCGTTCAGGGAGACCGGTTTTTCAGGCCAATCACAGCAGAGGTGAGGCAGGGTGATGCCTGGGCTCAAGGGCCAAAGCAGCCCTCCCCGCCTGCTCAACAGCCGCTGCTACTGCTAATTTGGAGGCACAGCCTTTTGTCAAAATTCGTTAAGGCAGCCACTCTCTCCCGGCCAGAGCAGGGTGTTCAAGACTGAGGTGCTGATTTAACTCACCCTCCAGGCTGCAGTGGCGGCACCCATTTCAGCAAAGCCGACAGACTTCCCTGGCACAGTTTCACAGCTGTGGAACTGTGGTGGCCCCACTGAAATGCCACAGGGAGCTGGGCCCCAGAACTGAAGGGGCTTGTCCTTCAGGCAGCATCAGGCCTCCCTTCCCCAAGCCTGCTTCAGAGGAAGAACTCAAGGGCAGCAGGGCTCCAGGGGCTGCTGGGGCAGAGGGATCTTTAGCAGTCCCCTGGGCAGCTCCTACCTCTGCATGCAGCCCTTCTGTCTAGGAAGGAAGGCTCCCTGATTAACTGGACATCTCTGCAACTTGGCAGGCAAGAGGGCAGACTGTCTTAAAGGACTTGACTTAATTACAGGTAGTCCTTGACTTGCAACCATTCATTTAATGACTGTTCAAAGTTACAATAGCACTAAAAAAGTGCCTTATGACTGTTTTTCACACTTACCACCATTGCAGCACTCCCATGGTCACATGATCAAAATCTGAGCACTTGACAACTGGCATTTATTTATGACAGTTGCACTGTCCCAGGGTCGTGTGATCCCCTTTGGTAACCTTCCCAACTGGCTTCCAACAAGCAAAGTCAACGGGGGAAGCCAGATTCACTTAACGATTGCGTGAGTCAATTAACAACTGCAGTGATTTGCTTAACAACTGTAATAAAAGAGGTCATAAAATGGGGCACAACTCACTTAGCAACTGGCTTGTTTAGCAATGGAAATTTTGGGCACCATTTTGTGGTTGTAATGAAGGACTACCGGTATTCTCCCACATTGGAATAACAGCTTAATGCAAGTGGAAAACAGGGACTCCCATGGCGGCTCTAGTGGGGGCAAATGGGTCCTGGGGAAAATGCATTCATAAATAAAACCACAACCGAGCATCCACAACGATGAGAGCTTTGCATCTAACCTGCTAACGTTGCAATAATCTGTTTAACCAACTAGGGAAAGTATAAGCAATTTGGCCATGGAGCAACAGAAAACTTTACCACAGCATCCCTGATCCCTCCTGTTGGATTAGAAGAGACAGATCAGACTGCTTATGCAGTCACCAACTCACTCACTTTGAGAAATCTGGCTGTTGATGAATTTCTTGACCAGAACATCTGTGGTCTGTGTGTACAAATTCAGGGCATACTTGAGAGACTGCAAGTTTGGACTTTTCTCCAGGAAGCTCTTTTTCAGCCCGTTGCCTCCAGCATGAAAATATTGCTAAAAAAAGGCAAAGAGATGAGAATTCATCCACCTGCTCTCTGGTCCTCCAAGATGATTTGAGCAGCTCAGGTGCCAGAGGCATAAGCACTAGGCATAGGAAGCCAGTTGCCCTCATAGGAAGCCGATCACCTTAACCGAGAGTTAAGCCGAAAGGTTACTTTGGAAGACGACAGATGCCCACAGCCAGAAGCACCTGGCTGACATGATGTGTCTGACTCAGCCAGGTACTGTCTGGGGAAAACACCCTCACAGATGCTCTGGTCAAACTGAGAGATGTGAAAAAGATGAAAAAACCTATTTTTGTAAGATTCTATCTGAGGGAGGCTTAACTCTCCATTAAAGCTCTTATCCCTCTTTGTATGAAACAGCTGACTAGGGAATGATGGTTCAACTACAAGCAATCCCCACCTGTTTAGCATTAAACACAACTTCCTGCAACCCTAGAACTGGCTGGATGTAGCTTTTTACTCCGCATACTAGCCCAATTCCCATCCCCCCTCCGCCTCCCCACCCACCCACCCCCCGATCTAGGGCACAAGGCCTGCAAACTGGGTCCCTCTGTGCTTAACTGAGCCCTGTCAAAAATGGACCCATCAAGGCCACAAAACACATTTGACGGCACCCTCAACTATGCAACGAAAGCATAAACGCGGAAGGCCACGACCAAGAAAAGCTGTCATGCAAACCAGAGTGGTTATGCAAGCTGGCTTGTAGCCCTCTGAAATTTGCCGTCAATTTGTTGTGTTTCTCTGCTAAAGAAAAGAACAAGCACTGAATTTTTCCCTACCTGTCTCACTGCTATTCCTACTACATCTTCAAACTTACGTGGCAATTCTATGTTCTTCGACTTAATGAATTTCATAATGCAAAATGAAGAGTTAGAACAGCTTTTAAAATGAGTCTTGGGAAAAACTGGGTAACATAAAAGAGATTCTCCCCCAATGAAGACCTCATCTCTTTCCCTCTTAACCACAGTATGAGGAAAGAAAACTCTTTTTTATCCTGCCAGGCTTCTCAATTGTCCTGATATTCTTGCCTCCAGCTGGGGCTGATGTATATTTAAATTGACCAAGTTTAGTCTCCTCTTGCTACTAAAAGAGAAATCTAATTAATGTATGGCATTTTTAAATGGTTAACTATTTTTGCCTTTTCAAATCCAAGTCAACCCATTTTCCAGGTCCAAGGGAGGGCAGCCTGCTGGGCTGGTGCCTGAGAGTGTCAGAGGCTGGAGGCTGGACAGATGGAGAGACAGACTCGTTTCCTCCCCTCCTCACTGCTGTTCCTGTCCCTAACCCCAACCCACTGGGCATACCCTGCTGCCACTCTACCTTGATGGTGGCCAGAACTGCTTCCATTATTGCACACTGTCTCAGGGTCAGGCTTTTTGCTTCTTCTCGGATGACGTGATCCTGGGAAAAACAACAGCAATTGAGAAACTGCATGTGAGACATCTTCCTGCAATGACCATACCCTCCACCTCATGCCTGCAACAAGCCTTCTTGCCATGGGAATACTCCAACAAGGTGGCCACTTCCCTCTTTCAGCAAAGGCTTCTCTGGAGAGAACATCATCCTCACTGCAGAGTCTGGAGTCTCTAAGAAAAACCTCCCCAGGCTAAGATGGAGGAGAAGTTGCGCCAGGGCCATCAGCCTCCTGGTTCAGGTGCTATCCCCGAATTACAGTTATTGGAGAACAGGGCCAAAGAAGGCCATTGTCTCCCGCCACGTCTTGAGGTTCCCAGAGGCCTCTGGCCAGCCTGGCTCTTGCCCCTCTCTGAAAGGCATCTTCTGCCCCTCTCTTCCCCCCCAGGCCGGCTTACCTTCAGCTTCGACAGCTGGCTGAACTCTTTGGCTGCACTGAGAATCATTGGAGGGCCCTGAGGAGAAGCCAAAGAGGGGAAGGTGAGGCACAATTCCCAAGCCATCCTCACCTCCAGGCATGGGGCAAGGGGAGGCGCAGTGGGGTCTCGGGACCCTCAGGCTCTGTGCTCGAGGGAAGGATGCCTGCTGCAACACAAAGAGGGCACCTCAAGGCCGCCAGCTGAGTGCTCCAGAAGAGTGTCCACTATTCCTTCTTGCAAAAGGAGCTTCATCTTTGGAACATCTGCCCTTCAAATGAGTGAGGAGCTAAATACCTGAACACCTCCCTTGTCAGGGTGGGTAAGCCAAATTTTTACAGCTGAATGCAGGAGGAGCTGCCCATGGATTGGGGTGGCTTGGAGACTCACAGTTTGGTCTGCCAGGGGTGGGAGCACAATCTGCCTTTCTATTTTGTTCAAGACCAACTTCCAGAGCTCTTTCAAAAGCCGCTTCAGAACAGTCTTCTCACAGATTTTTGCTGAGGTACTTAAGCTGCAAAAAACAAACCGTTTCTGGTCTTGTAACGCAATGTCTATTTTACCCATGTCAGCCAGCGGCATCTGCCAGCAGGTAAGCCCCGGATGCAGCACACTCGATGAGGCAGCCCCCTCCCCAAGGACTGTGTAGGAGGGAGACTTGAGTCCAACCCTCTGCCCTGGGAGGGAGGGAGGGCCATTGTTCCCAGCAGGGGAGCCTGGATCTCCCTCTGCCCCAGGAGCAGGCCAGGGGAGCAGGAACAGCCAGGAGGAGCTGTCACTGAAACTAAGCCAGAGGGTTGGGGGGAGGGAGCGATGAAGGGAGGGTTGGAAGAGCAGGAAGGTCTCATCCAGAAGGCATGAGCATTAGGAGGGTGCTGGGCAGAGGCTTCCTGCTTAGCATGATGCCCACCCTTCCCACCCCCATTCACCCTGGCTGTGGCACCATCTGTCAAATGTGCCAGTTCACTGGCACCCGCCTCCTGTGCTTACGTTTTGTCGAGGAAATCCATCAAGGGGCGCAGCACAATCTCAGCCTGCATGGTGCTGTGGCTGCTGGCTGCTCCATCTCCTCGCATCCGATTTAACTCCAAGCTCATTTGGGTCACACACTCCTCAATGAGAAGCTGGAAACTAGGAGAGGAAAGGGGAGGGGATCCAGATGCCCCCTGCTGCTGCTGACCACCATCTCTGTCCTGCTGGGGTTCCTGCTGCTGCCCTCCTCCCCTTCCACAGCTTTGGCTTCACCAAGTGAGCCAGATGATCTCATGGGGTCGGCCAGGGATGGGGGAGGAGGGAAGTTGCCTTGGGTCTGGGCTTCCTAGGGCCACTTGGACTGAAAGCCCTTTACGAAACAGACACATCTTCTTTTCCACCCCTTCCTACTACTGCTACTGCCGCCTCCAGGTCCCTGTTTCATCCCCCCTTCTCTTCCCATGGATGCCAAAAAAACAGTTGTGTATATATTATTGTTAATGGAATATATTAGTAATCTGACTGTTAGGAAAATCCCTTATCAGTCAAGTTACTAAAACTGGAAACAGTAGCACATAAACACATAACAAAGCCAGAACCACAGAATGCAAAAAGCTGCTTATAAATCATCTAAAATTTATCCAAAGTGAAGCTTATCGTACAGCCACCTCGTACAGCCACCACCAAACAGGAGCTATTGTCAAGCAGACTCTAAGCTCCATTTGTCTTAGAGAAGCCCTTGGTCCTAACCACATCACCCCTTAGAGGCACACGGGTTCTCCAACCGAGGCCCTGGGCTGTCCTTTCTGCAGGCCTTTTCTGGGCTCAAGGAACAGGTGACGTGGCTGTGGATCTAGAGGAGGAGGAGGAGGAGAGGCCCATGGAGAGGAGCATGTCCTTACCTGGCACTGTAAGTCAGACCGAGCTCATCTAGGACGCTGCTGAGCTTGGTCTGCAGCTCTTTCAAGATCTCACTGGCCTCGGGGTCCAGCTGAAAAGAAGACAGGGGCGAGATTAGCCACTCTTCCTCCCCCCCCCCTTTGGTCTATTCTCCAGCATAATCAGCAGTGAAAGAGATAAAATACCCATCCATTAGATGGCATTAATGAAAAACAAACGTGGAATCCAGCACATCCTGGGCTGAAAGGGGAATATCCCAATGCTGCAGGTAGCACCTTCTCAAGACACGAACAGGGGCCGCCTTCCCCTTTTCTGCCTTCTGTGGGGCCACCTGGAAGGTGAAGTGAACCCATCAGGGGGAAGATCCAAGGTCCGGAGGAGTCGCCTCTCAGTTGAGTCAGGGATCCCACACCCAAGGGCTCCACAGAGCAGCCCATATCTCCCCCCCTACCCCGTTTGGAGCTAGTTGGATCTCAAGAGGGAGTTTCCACGCTGTTTTGCATTAACGGTGGAGAGAAGCCAAGCACCCGGCAACGAAACATGTGCAAGGAGCCCTTGGAGGCCATGCCAGTTCTCGAGGAAGGACTGCGGAGAAGAAGCTGTTGGTGACAGCCCAGGAAGGGTGTGACTGTGCCGGCTTTGTCCCCAACAGAACTTGGCAGCATCTGGTGTGCCTCAGGCACACTCGGTGCCACCTGCCTCCTACCCATCTCTCGGGCACAAGGCACACCAGAGGTAGCACTTCTCAGCAAGCGCAGAGTGCCCTCAGGAAGGGGAGGGGACACCATGCAAACCTCCTGAAGCTGCCACGGAGATTGTGGGGAGTGTCGGGAGATGGGCTCAGGAACCTCACCCTCTGCCTCACCAAATTCATTGATAAACAGCTGTTGGGGGACGGGGATGTCAACAGCTTCTTGGAGAATTCCCAGTTTTGTCCTGGATACTGGTGTTCCCTTCAGGTGTGTCCCTGTTTGTGTGCCATGGGGCACTGGAGGATACTGCCTAGAGCTACATGTGGTGAGGGGGGGAGCACGAGGAACTGAATCCATCATACTGAAATGGGGGAGGCCCTTTAATCCCTTGTCAGCCCAGATGGGTAAACAAGTTTCTCGCAGCCCCCCTAAACTCCAGAATGGATGTGGCCCAGCCACCTCTCGGGCAATTCCATCCTCCCATCCATGGCTGCAGGAGACCAGCTTCTTGCCCCGGGCTCTGCACCCCAGGCTCTCCCAGGGAGCTTCTGCTGGGGGTCTGAGGGCCCCTCTGTCTCTTAAGGCTGAGTGGAGAGAGAAGGGGGTTGCTGTGTTCTGCAGTCCTTTAGTGAGGCTGGGAGAAATTGGGGAACTGATCATCTCTCGCCTGGACACGGTAGAGGGGAGAAGGTCAAATGTAGCCCCCTCCCGGAAATGTTGCAAACCACGCTGGGGGCCACTCCGTGTGCGTTTGTGTGGAAGGGAGAGCGAGGGAGCCTGTGCACATATATATCTGCTGCCGTTTACCCCACCCTCATCGTGGGCCTTAATCTGCACCATCTGAAGCCGGCTTTTTCCTCCTTCCTGGTCAGTTCTAGAAGGAGTCAATCAGTTGAAGTCTGAGGGCTTCTGATCTACCAGATCATTTTGAAAGCCAACCACCTCACCCTCTGCACCAAGAGACCCATTTTCTGCCCACAGAAAAATAAGCGCACAGACTGGGCAGCCAGGAGGATCTTTCTGATGAATGCACATCTCTGCAGGCACCCCTTTCACACACAGACCCACGGACCTCACCCACGCAAGTCTTCCGAACCCAAACAAATGGCTGGAAACAGGACACATGACAACATCACAAACCTCGTAGGAAAAGTGTTTGCCTTCTTGCTTCTTCTCGATGGCAAATTAAAGGCAGTAGACAAAGACAGGATGACACATTACAGACAAACATGGGCACCTCCACTCTCCCGCCCCGAGCTATGATTGGCAGGACTGGGAACAAATCAATTCCATGCGAGGTGCCCAGAGGAGGCTAACCTAGACAGGTGGCTGAACTTGCTTACTGGGTGGCTCTCCCCTGCTTGCCCACGACAGGGCACAGCAGAAGAAGAATCAGGGAATGGGGTGCAAGGCTGGGCTGGCATCGTCTCTTTCTCTCAGCTTTTGGCCAGGAAAGAGGACCAGTTCTTTTGGCCTGGGATGGCAGGGAGCTCTTGCGTCATCATTGCATTGGGAAGAGGCCAATGACTCTAGATTTGTTCTTCTCTACATTTGGGGGATTTGAAAAGGCAAAAATAGTGCCATTTTGCCCTCCTCCAAATAGAAACACTAGCAATGTGGGGGGGCACTTAAACTACCTAGTCCCCATTTCAAAAAAGCCAGATCTGACATCTTTCCAGAAGAAATAAATGGGGAAGAGCTGCCTGTGGCTTCCTATTGAACCAAGATTAAATAAGCTGACGGGCTCCCATCCTGTTGGAGGAAGAGGAGCCCCTGGCTTCATCACAGCAAATGCGGTTGCTCTACCCCATGTCTACAGATCCATGGCTGTGGAAGCCAAGAAGGCCAGGCCTACTCAACATCTGCCAGTCATTGGCCACTTCCAAGGCCCTTTCTATGGCAGATGCTGCCCTCCTTTCTCTTCTTAGTCGCCCAATGCTTGGGAAGAGTTCAGTGTTCAGTTGAAGGTGGCAGCCAACACTCACCTCTTTCCCACCCATGGCTTCAAACATCTTCTCAAGCTGTACTCGCAGTTGCTGAATGTTGTTCATCAAGATACAGGGCTGGAGACCACAAGGACGAAAGTTGTCTTAGCTGCTGGGAGAGAACTGACTGGGCAAGAGAGCACAAAGTGTGGTGAACGGAGCAAAAAGGCTGGTTGAGTAGTCCTCAAAGACCACCTGGAGATTTGTAAGCCACCTGACTAAATGAGGCGCTGGAAAGAAGAGGTGCATGGTGGCAGGCACACTGAGCAAAGGGCTCCTCTGTTCTCACATTATTCGGCCAACCCATTCCCACCAACAAAGCTTGGCTTCAGTGCCATTTCTCTCTCACTGGCAATTTCCACCATCAGGTACACAATTCTGATTCTCTTCTTCCATGCCACTGAGCCTGCCTCTTGGACTGTGAGCTAAGCAGAGCTCTAAACATATCATTATGGCTATTTTTCTACACTGGATGGCAGGTATTCGGAAAGCCAGTTCCCCTTGCCCTTGTCCCTTCCTTCCAGGGGTGGGATTGAAGAGAAGAAGGAAATTCAAGAGGAAAGGCAGAGTGGAAGATGACCAAAGGAAGGTTCTCCATCACCATGGCAAAACCAGTATTGCACCTGGGAAGAAGGGATGTTCTTTACTTTTCTAGGGATTATTCTGCTCATGGCAACTACCTTGATGCCTTCTGTCCACTGTAGGAAAACAACTTTGTGTACTGAAAAACACCCCAGCCTTTCTCTGGACCCACCATAGTGCTGAATGTCATGGATTCCTAAGAATCAGAAGACTGACCGATGGGGAAGATCATCTGGCTCTCCACCCACCAGACAGCTGTGTCTGCTGATGTGACAAATTGCTATGTTGGAGAGAGAGTGAGAATGTTCAGCTCTTGGCCAAGTACCCAGTCCTAAAATTAGATGACTGCCA
>NW_015386412.1:1485802-1499148 GCF_001527695.2 Protobothrops mucrosquamatus
TCTTGGGCCCCCTTCACATCAACTGGACCTTGTTTTTCTGGCAACACCCCCCCCCCCCGTCCTACAATTGGCCTCAGATTAATATCAGTTGGCTTCTCCAGGCTCAAATTGCTTGGTCGTGTTTCCACTAAGCTTTGGGAAGAGCTGTCTTCAACAGATCGGCTAGCTTTTATTTTGGGGAGAAAGGATTCCCATGCCAAGGAGTTGTAGACTCCTCATCAGCTGATCAGCAGCCTCAAGATGCATGGTGCCTGGACAATATCTTTGGTTAGCCAGTTGCCAAAGGCTCTGGAAAGGAAGGAGATGGCATTGCCATGGCATGGCTAGCTCTGATAATCATTGCCATAGCAAGGCTGGGTCTGGCTTAGGCTGGCTGTTGTGAAGGGTCCCTGGTTGCTCTCTTAGCCTGCAAAACTGCCTTTTAGGCTAACTGATCAGTAAAACAAAAGAGATCTCAAAATACCAAGGAAGTGATTGCAGAGCACAAGCTGATAGGATCATTATGCAACAAAGGAGAGTGGAAGAATTTACCTCCTCCCCTTTCCCCTTGTGCTCTTCGATTCCCTATTGATCATGCAATGGTTACAAAACACAGTATTACATTTGAAAAAATAGCAATTAAACTTTGCTCACCACATTTTCCTTATCACAGTAAGAACCGAAATCCTTTATTATAATTGCAGCATACTGAGTAAGCACTTTGTGGATTATCTAGAACAAAAGAAACAAGTTACTGTGGAACAGCTACTATTCGAAAAGATGACACCATCTGGGCCATTCTGGGAGTCAGAGGGAACAAAGCTAAGTCTTGTCTTCACCCTCAGAACAGCACTGAGATCCTTGCATCCTTCTTCATGCCAGAAGCTCTGAGACAGGCCTTCCTATAGAGATGGCAGTTATCTTGACATTTTTAGAGCTTAATGTATCCTAAAGAGCAGTTGCTGGAAAATGATTTATAAAGAAGGGTACAAGAAGATCTCTAAAAGTATATCTCTTCTGGCTAAAACTGCTGAAGCCCAGGGAAGTCATTTACTAAAACTGAATAGGGGTGGGGGAAGAGTTGGTGGAAAAAAGGTGCATCACAACAACCCCGTCCTTCAATCCAATAAATGGAAACAGGCCATTCCTGGTAGCTTCTCTGAAAAGCTGGCCTGGCATCTCTCCAGTTGTCAGGTGATGCTTCTGTTCATTTAGACCTTTTTATAACTTCTCATCTTGACCTCTCCTTTTAAAATTCATATGTTTGCATTTGTTTTTTTCTTCTGAGTGGTAATGTTACATTTCATGTTGATTTATCTTTGTTACATTTAAACTCTTATTGCTTTTATTTCATTTGGTTCTCTAAGCTGCCCAATCAAGCCTATTATGGGGCTGGTGGCTTCAGAAAGAAAGGAGATATAAAAATGGCATATGGCTTAATAAGAATCCTAAAATGCCTCCCAGTTCAGAGGTCACCTCCTCACGTGAATTGGGCAGAGGAGTGAGGCACAGAGCAGGAAAGTTGGTTTCAGGAGGATTCTAGATTCCTGATCCTGTTTGCTCTCGTATTCTGGGTTATCTTATTTTTCTTCCAACGGAACAACCTGGCTTCAATGGAAACCACATTAAAAACCCATGTCTTTCTGTGCCTGGATGGATCCAAAGAGATTACCTTGCTGCTGAATCTCAATGGGAGTTCTGTCAAGCTGGTATCTTTAACTTCTTCTCTTGAAGTCCCCAAGAATTTCTTATGTAACCTATGGATTCCTAGTTTTCTAGACAGATCACAACTAGCTTAGAGAACATCCTTTTTGCCCTGAGATTTATTTTGATATGCCACAGAGAAAGATGAGGTACCCTTTGATGGGACAAAAAGCAAAAAAGTCTCAAGGCAGGACATCCATTTTATTCTGTGGTGATCTGCTCTCACATGCAGCTCAGGCTCCACTACAAAGGCAACAATGCAACACAAGAGCACCCACCTTTGCAAATTTTCTCATAAGATGAGAAAGTGCTGCAGGATTAGGACATTCCAGCTTCTTTATGATCTCAAAGCTCTGGTTGAGCTGTGTGAAGACATCCACCACTGAGCAAGAGAAGAGTGCGTGGTCTGAGGTGGGCTGGAACTGCAGGGACAAGAAGAAACAACACATGCTGTGCAGAAGCCTGGCGTGAGGAGCTACCTCTTCTCCTGCTTGAGCGGGGGACTGGACTAGAAGACCTCCAAGGCCCCTTCCAGCTTCTATTCTATTCTGTTCTGTTCTGTTCTGCTCTGTTCTATTCTAGGATGTGCTGTTGCTTCAGGATAGTAGTCTTCCAAGACTGGATTTGAAGAAAGAGGGCCCTGGAAGTAATCCCAAAGTCTATCGCTTAGAGAGGCTACAATGCAGTGCCACCCAATGGATCCTCCTGCTCGGGGACGTCTAATGATATAACAGCAGCTCCCTTCCCTTTGTTGGGATGGGGCCACAGCTCCTGTTCGTTCTAACTCTCTGCTGCCTTTTTATGGGAAAAGGGCCGGCAACATCTAGCAGGGGTTAGGGTGATGAGGGTTTTGGCCTTCACTTCTTGATGCTGCTCACCCCATCTTTCTTGTCCCTTCCCAATGCGCCGTGGAGGAATTCCGTGGAGACATCCTCATTTTCATCTAGCCACTGCATGACAAATGGCTCAAACCA
This sequence comes from Protobothrops mucrosquamatus, assembly GCF_001527695.2. Taxonomy (NCBI): domain Eukaryota; kingdom Metazoa; phylum Chordata; class Lepidosauria; order Squamata; family Viperidae; genus Protobothrops; species Protobothrops mucrosquamatus. The sequence goes on from NW_015386412.1 coordinate 1,488,460, forward strand.
CCTAGGAGTGGACACACACGTGTGGGTGGGTTTTCCATTAAATTCACATTAGGACTGTGCACTCAGAGTAAAATGGATTGGTGTAAATCCATTGCTGGTGTAAATGGATGTGTCTTCTCTTAGACATAAAATCTTGCCCCTTTCCACCATGATGGCACATAGATAAAGAGAACTGTCTTTTGCAAATGGGAGCAGAAATCAGATTAGTTTAGTGGCCCTTTCAATTGTTCTGTAAATGGTCACAGAAAGAAACTGCACCTTACATTTTTGGGGGAAATGGTCTGAAAAAGGAAATGCCATGCACAAGTGAAGGCTGGGAACCTGCCTTCTGCCTCCTGCAACAATTAGGGCTGGATTGATCACCTGGTCTGCTGCCCTCTTCCCTTGTAGAATCTCTCCAAACTACCTTCTGTTCATTGCAATGATGGAAAAATGAGCCATCATTTCTCCCTGGCATCTTTGTGGGAAATGAGGAGTAAAGGAAGGGGTTGGCCTTCTTTGAGTTCTAAATGCATCCCAGCTTTAAGGGGTTCCAGTTTGAAGACTAAGCTGGACAAAGATTGAAAGTAGTCTGCATTCAATTTTCAAAGGAAAGCTCAGTCCAGCCCTCCCTTTCCCCATGCAACCCCCATCCCCACCTCACTTACAGAGAGTATTCAGGCACCGTGTCTCTGAATGAAGGGAGTTCTTGCACATATTCATTATAAAACCATTTCACTTTGAAGTGTAAATTCATATAGTCTGTGCTCTTGCATAACCTATGCTTTTCATGCTCTGTAATGGACACAAGACAATACAAAGATTGAATAAAGCTGCAGCCATAAATAAGATTATGGTCTCCTGGCATACATTTTGGCTCCAGAAAAATAAATCATACTGGACTTTCACAACTGACAGCTGGTTAATTTAATAGCCTGAGTAAGCGAGCCACTGCCCAAGACAACAGAACATTCTGCGATATTCCTCTTCCCCAACTGTAATCCACAGGCTCGGCAGGAGCTGCACGTGATGAAATAGGATTCTACATTTTGCTTTCAGAAGTGTTCAATCCATCCTCCTTTTGAGTAGACTGTGACCAAGCTGCCCTTCATCTCTCTGGTGATCAAAGTTCTTTTCAAGTACAGCAAACAACTTGAATTCAAGTTCTATGAGGTTTTTGGAAGCTCCAAGTTACAGTCAACCTCTCTTCTCCTAACCAGACCTATTGCCAGGCATGGAAGATACATTTCCTTAGGCGGGCATTTTGCTTCATCTGAAACCTAATACTGACCACATTGTCTGGTTCCCTATCATCCCCTTCCACCTCCTATTACAAAGATTGTTTTGGAGGGGAAGCCAAGCATCTTCAAAGACTCTTCCCAGAAAGGGAAGTGATTGAGGCTGAGTGGATTTGTCCCTCCTCCTGCCCCAACAGGCATACCCTGAAATTGCAACCTGCCTGACCACCTCTGCTCCCCCCTTACCTTCCAGAGCAAATTTCATATCCTGTGCAAAGAGGACCCACACGACCTCTGCGCTGACTTTGCCCATGTTCAGCTCCTGAGGGAACCTGCAAGAAACCAAGCAGGGCGCAATCAGCTCTTCCAACAGTAGAGCAACCCTTTCTGGTTCCTTGATGCTTCCCAACTTGAAAGTCTGGGGTCTTAAGTCAACTTGGGCAGAGAGGAGGAACCGGGGATGTTTTGCAGGCCCAAAAAGTGACTCCAAGGCCCCTTTGGCAACCATCAAGAAAGGACCACCTAACAATAAAGGAGCACAACTGCTGCCAAGGGAACTGATGCATTCCTCCCCTTGAGAGGATGCAAGGGTGGGTATTCTGAGGGACTCCCAATACACTGGAGTAAGTTGCAGAAAAGCCTTGGCTTGCAATGTGAAGTCAGAGGCAAGTGGGAAGGGAGGTGAGGGATCTTAGCTCAAGAATGTTGGCCTTTCTCGCCTTACTGGTTCAGGACAGGAGTGTAGGTAGCTCCGTCTTCATCAATGATGGTGATCATCAGGGTAATGAGCTGGGTCCAGAAATCCAGATTCTTCATTGTTGGACCTTGTTCCTCCCGAGAAATATCTTGCTTCTTACCCTGTTGGCCAAAATGGGGGAAATGCTGCATCTGAGTTTTTCATTTCCAATGCTAAGCAGCCCTGCAGAAAAGACTTTCCAGGAATGCTATTCTTCGCAACTCCTCCTCCTCCACCACCTCTTGACGCCTCAGAAGAATCTCTGCATAAGTACTTGTCTGCTCAGAAACTTCCTCTTGAGGCAGAGTTCTCGTCTTAGGCGAGGAAGTTGCCCAGCTGGGCTTTGTGCTTGTTACAGAGTTGTTCGTGGCTGGTTATGCACCATCAAGTCCATGTTGCCTCTCAGCAACCACATCAATAGAATTTTGTACAATAGAATATTGTACTGGCTTGCTCTGTTAGTGTTGGTGGTTCTTCGGTCGGGCTGTTTGTTTGGCAGTTGGGGTTTTGTTTACTTCTTGATTGTTGGTCTGATGTTAATCTTGGCGTTAATCTATGCTCATCTAGGTGTTGAAGGGTTTTGGATTTTTTGTTCCTTTTGGGCTTCTTGATTGTCTCTTTTTCACAGTATTTATTTATTTATATTTCGTATTTCTTGACCACCCATTTTCCTTGCATGTAGATTTTGTTTATTGGTGGCCAATTTGTCAGAGTGCCAGTCTGAGAGCTGCCAAACAATTTAACGGTAAACAGCCCAACCAAAGAATCACCAAGACCATTAGAGTTCAATAGACTAACCAGGACCTTAGGAGAAATTTAATACTGCCCCACTCCTTGGTCTTCCAGTATGGGTAATTTAGTTGCCAATCTCCTGTTTTTTGTGGTCTTTAAAGCTGCTATAAATGTAGGACAGGACCCAACCTCCCTCTAAGCACACCTGACGCCTCTTGAGCAGAAAAAGCGAGGAAAAGGCACTCACCTGGTCTATTAACTGAGCATACAGGTCATGGCAGTTATCAAAAATATATCTGTACGTGGAATCCAAACAGGCCCGGACACAGTCTTTCACAACGGTGCTGGCTCGAGGGGGACTCGGCAGCTCTAGAACCTAGACAGGGAGACACAGAACTGACTTACAGGCTTCTCCACTGTTTGCAGCAATTACAGTTTTGGCAATTTACCAGATGTGGGAGGTCTCCAGCAGCAAGGAGATGGTTCCCTTCCCTTCAACTGGCTTTATTCAAAATTTAAGGCCAATATAAAAAAATTCTGGAAATGTTGTGGACTTAGATTCTGGTATGGAAACATCTAGAAGGGAGCTGAACTTACTTTCAGGCGAAAAAATGCAATGCTTGTCAGGAGATCGACAGTTGATTTTAGGTCCTGAAGCCTCTCAGGACTGCTGGCAGGAAAATTATCCTGTAGGTGGGCAGAACCAACAAACATAAAAGCCTGTATGGCAGGCATCCTCTTTAGCCAGAGGGAGAAGCCCACCTTGCCCATCAACAGTGGGTGGAAGAACTGCCCCATGCTTCTAGCCACACTTCTGGATAAAAGCCAAGACATCCCAATCTAGTGCCCCATTACAGTTCTCCTCCTTCTCAGCTGGCACAGCTAATCAAGGTTTTAGCCCAAACCTGCAACCTTCCCATGAAAGGGGGGGGCAAGCTTCCAGTGCCCCCATATGTCCTACATGAGTGAGCCAGACTGGCCTGTTTCCCCAAATCATCTTCCTCCCCATAACCAACTTTCTGCTTTCTGCTTTCTCCCTGAAGAGAGGGAAATGAAGAGCTAAGAGTTGAGCTGGGCTGCGATCAAAAGGGCTGGTTCTCCAGAGAGTGGGGAGAGGCTGCAGCCTTCTACGCAGAAACACCCATGTGCTCTGGAAGAAGGAAAGCATACCTACCCTGTATTTAGAGAGATCAATCCTCAAGGAATTGTGCAACTGATCCAGGAGTTTGATGAACTTTTCTCTCTGCATGGTAAACACATGGAGCTGTCAGGAGCAGCTGAAGAGAGGGCTATAGTGGTGGCCCACTGACTAGGAGCTCCCAGGAGGGTGTATTCTATCCTGGTATCCCCAGGAAGAACCAGCCTGGGAAACAACAGATATGAACACCTGCCCCAATTCCAATGAGAAGCGCCATTTTCCTTGCTATGTCAGCCTCTTTTGTGGAAACTAGGTTGCTGGCTATAGCTGGTTAAGACTGTGGTTGGAGAAACAAAATCCCAAGTCAATAGTCAAGGTCGGGAGCAGCAGTGGGCCTCCAGGAAAGCTCAGATGGACGTATCATATTTTCCCCACCCAATGGCCAGGCTGAAGTAAGTATTTCCTAAAGTCGCAGCTGCCTTCAGGCTTTGGTTAAAAGGTTGTCCTTTAGAGAAAAAGTACTTCTTCAGCACTCAGCATGTCCTTGCTGCAATGCTAGAGAAGGCAAGAAGCCAAGAGAATATATTCCCAATCAGGGGATATTAATAGGGGAATAGTCTATAGCAGGGATGTCAAACTGCCAGCCCGTGGGCCGGACTCGTCACGTGGAAGCTGCGCCCACCCCATTGCTAGCAATTGCCAAACCAGCCCGATATGTTGCACGACGTCACATGACGTCGCGGGTTTGACATGCCTGGTCTATAGGACAGAAATTTGAGAAGCATGTGAGCAGGGCTCAGCCTGGCAGTCCTGAGCAGGGACACAACGGAGCCAAAGAAGAAACTGGTCTACTCTCTTATGCCCGTGATATCACTTGCTCATTCTCAACCAGCCTGTTCCCACGTGGTCTTTGGTGATCAGTCATAAAGAAAGCAAACACCTCAAGCAATGGATGAAGCAATGAAAGCCAGCCTCCGAGGGGACTAACATCTGGAGGGCTGCCAACTGTTTCTGAGATAAAAGGGGCTGCGCCTTGATCAACATGCTGAACAACCAAGAAGGAAGAGCATTCCTTCCCTTCAAGAAGCTTCTGCATCAGCTACAAGAGTTAATTTCTGTCCTTACTCTACTGAGATCTAGAGGTTGTATTTTCACACAGGTGCCATGATATCATGATTTCTAGGAAGTCTGTGCTCTTATGCTAAAACTTTTTCTTTAGCAAGAGATAAATTTTAATAGTAAGTTCTGAATCAGGCATCATCTGACTTGAAACATGTTTTTTTATTTGCGTTGATAAGCCAACTTAATAATCAAACCAATTCAAGTGGGATGACATTAAAGCCATTTCTGTGCATCTCCCAATAGATCCGTCTGGTTAGATCTCAAGACACAAATCACTTTTGGATCAAATCTCTAAAACCAATATTTGCAAACTCATTATATTCACACATCTTACCCATTGCAGTGAGCAAGGCTAACAGTTTTGGAACTGCATAAATTTCCTTAGAAACTATGAAAATAATCAATGTTTATTTCCCTGAGTTATACTTAGTGCCATAATGGCTTCTCCGTGATCCAAAGCTGTTAACTAATTTACTGTATTCTATTGATTGATCATGTGATTGATCAGTCTCAGGATAGCAAGCATTCCCTCTTTCATCCTCCCTCAATAACCACCCATCAGGTAGGCTGGAATAAGGAGAAAGACGCTCTTCTTGCGACATGAACAGATTAGGATCTGGTGACTGCTGAGCTCCCCAAAGACACACATTTCCCTAATGTTGCCTGATTCTAAGCGGGGTCTTTCTCACTCTGCCCTCATCTTGCTGGAAAGGCAGGCTTCTGCCACATTCAGCAGGAATGCAAAGCACAGAAAGTCACATTGCAAAAAGAAAAATGCTTGCTAAAATATATAAACAACACTAAAGGAAAAGCATTTGTCCCTCAAAGAGACAACACATAAAATTACAGCTTCATCGTAGCACTTCTACAAGGCACTGGAAGGGGCATTCTTCAGCCCAGGACAAACTCTTTCAGGAAGCAGGACTGAATCCTTTAGGGTTAACTGAATTGATCTTAGTAAAAGGATGTGTTTTAATGGATTTGTTTTATTCTCATGGATGAAAACTTATGACTGTTTTCTATAAGTTTTTAATTAATGTTAGAGCTTGGGGAAAAAACCAACTTTCCTGTATTCATAAATTGGAAAACTGACTGTGAGGAGCAGTAGAGGAAAATCACACTTACCCCAAAGTTAGTGGCAGCGAATCGATCAGAAGCAGAGACACTGGTGGTGGCTGTGGTGTGAGCATAGAAAGCATTGATGTTGGCTAGCAAAGTGCTCATAACAGCTGGAACACCAGGGCACATGTATTTGGAAGACAGACAAGAGAAGTGCCTGAAAGACAAACCAGGGAGGAGGATGCTATCCAGAGGGGCCAGGTATCTCTTGGCAATAAGACCAAAGGGCTTAAGTACCCTAGGCCTGCAGAAACACAGCTTTCTGTCGGAGCTGTCCGATTTTGTTCTTACTCCTGGCTCTTGAAAGTTCTCTCTTTGGATCAAGACCTGCTTGTTCTCTGAGTAGAACCTTGCCAGAGGATGGTCCTCAAGCAGGCTGCAGACCTATCCTGGGCTCCATGTTGGCTCAGCCCGTATCCCCCAGAGCAGCAGGTCTGCCTAAGGCTGCCTTTCAGCCACTGAGCACCCAAGAGAAATCTATTCACAAGCACAGCAGGGGGCAGGATGTGTGTCTCTTTCTCATCTCTGGATCAAAGACTGTAAATGCTGCCCGGCACCAGCATTCAAAGGCTAAACCGCAACAAAGGTTCCCTTTGGGTAAACTACCTTCTGCAGTCAGCCAATGTCTTTGGTGGAAGTGCTGATTAGGAGGGGCTTGGCTGCATTGAAGAAATTTATTAGTATAACTAGAATAATGATTTAAAATGATAAAGCCTTTACAAGGAGCTTTATCATTCTCCTGGGGACAGTTGAAAGGGTGTCATTCAGAACCTGGGCTTCAAGATTGAAATAAAATAATTTGGTGTGTCAAAACCCATTTTTCAAAATGGAGGCAGGCAGACTTCTTTACCTTGCTGGTCTCCCTGAAATTCCGACAATTTGGGCTGTGTGTGGACATCATGAATACCTACATGTTGAGAACCACCAAGAAACCTCAACTATTTCCATTTCATCTTCTTGAAGAAGATGAGGATGATGAACTGGAATTTCAGTGCTGCCTTCTTGTCTGCTTCTAAATGTGAACAGCCACACTTACTCCATTAAAGTACCAAGAGCTCTGTAAATGAGCTCGATAGAGAGGTCTTGCTCAGGCTAGGTAATATTGGCCAATTCATGTGAAGAAGCAGGACATCTCCCTTGAACTGTATGAGAGGTTTCTTTAGGCTTGGTAGGGTGAATAGATGCCTGATTCCTTCTCTGCACATCTCCCTGTCAAGTGGGTGTTCTCAGCACAAGGTTCCACCTGATCTTTCCAGCTGACAGCATTATGGCCTTGCCAAAGTGAGCAGCTGACAAGGCTTGCCATACTCTTGCAGACTCGATCAGTGAGATACACGCACACACATGACACTTCACACTTTGAATGCTGCCTCATGCCCTAGCTTGGATAGCGTTATCCTCTGCACTGGACCATTGAGAATCTGGGATCCTGAAGAGAGGATACAGTTTGGCCTAAAGGAAGCAGCTGAGGATCAGGGGAAAGAGAGAAATCTGCGTTTCCACATCTACAGAATCCCACTGTGACTGGGCAGGCTATTCACTCTTGTGCTAGGGACTTCCAAACCAAGATTTGCTCAGCCCTGTTGGAGCCTAAGGCAGACTGAAGTAGTCAGTTGCTCTCGCTAAAGAGAAGCCTTTGGAAAGACCTGGAGGCAATCCACTAGCCCACTGATTGAAGATGGGATGCTACTTGCGTCATTGCTTGGTAGATGTTTTCAACTCCATAGCGCATAGCAAATTCATCTACAATCTCTTGTGCAGCATCATCAAAGTAGACCTTCCAGGCATCCTCTCCTCTGACTGCTGGGATCTGAATAGCTCCACCTGCTTTCACCTCAGTCAAGTAGTGGAAGAGGCTCTGAAAGAAACACATTTTTCATTTCAACCAGAAATCTCAACTGGCTACTATCAGAGAAGACAGAATTACATTATGCTTAAGTTTTCATTTTCTTTTGTTGTTGGGCTAGAAGTGTGCTGGGCGCCCTCGATTCTTATCCTGGGCACTTGGGGGAAAGCACTCCAGTTTCCAACCGTCCTTGCAATGTCTGCCCAATGGCAGCAATAGCACTGCCACTCCAGACAAGGGATAGCCAAGAATGCCTGCAGGAGGCCCTCTGCTCACCCTGGGCTTTGCTGGGGTGCTGGCCAACGGCTTTGGCCCCTTGGCCTTGCAGTGAGGCTCAGCCGTGCCACCTTCGGCCGTACTCTACCCCAGCACTTCTCCATACCTAGCTGGGAGGCTCCTTCCTCCCCTTACCTATCAGGTGGGGGCTATAACCCACAGAAGGGTGACCCAACTCATTTCCACCAGCTGCCTCTTCTCAGACTCAGGGAAACCCCAATGGAATATAACTGCAAGGGCTCTCTATGAGGATGTGCTGAAGGGAAAGCCATTCCTACCACATACCTCATGTAAGCAGGTGTACTGCATGTGATACGGAGCGACCTTCTCTTCCCCTTTGATTTCAACATTGAGTTTCAGCCGAATGGCTCCAGAAACGGCTGATTTATCAGTGCGCTTATCTAGCAAACAAGAAGAAAAGGGATATATTGGCTGTCACAAAGACCAGGAAGAAAAGAAAGAAAAGCGCCCTGAGGCAAGCTCCAGGTTCTGGGGTCAGGGAATAGCATGGCTCTCTAGAATTTCAGGAAAAGGGTCTGCCCAGATGTTGTGGGTGCTGTGAGAAAAGGGCTGGACTCCTTTCAGGACAGGAATCACCTACCCAGATTGTACCAGACATCCATTTCCCCACTCAGAGTTCTGACATCGATGATAGTTTGTCCCAAAAAGTCATCCGATTCTTTTTTGAAGTGCTGCTTCACTCGTGACTTAATATCATCATCTTCATCCCAAACTCTGACTTTTATTCTGTCTGTGGAATTGTGGCATTCACTGTAAAAGAAAGGCAGGGAAGGTTCAGGGGCTGGCCAAGAAGAATCCTCTTCCCCTGCTCCCTGGGAATCTGGACCCCACCTCTTCTTTACCTTTGTTAAGGAGTTCCCACGGACAACCAGCACCACGGCTGAGGGCATCACCAACCAGGGCCAGGACAGACAGGTGCTGGGTTTCCAAACTCGCTGGACCACAAGTCCACCAGCTCCCTTTTGCATGGGGCCAGGGAGGGCCCTGTGGAATCTCGGCCAAGAAGTCACATTGCCCCAGGAAGGGCCTGGCCTGACAACTCTTTTTTTTTTTAATTGAAAATTTATAAAATTTTACAATATGAATCCCCCCTTCCCCTTCCCACCCTTCCACCCCCCCTCCCTCCCCCCTCAGATATTTTTGTTGGGTATTATGTATTCCCAGTGCCCATCACAGGGTTAACAATAACATAATCATACTCTAATTAACATTAATCAACTATTAAAGTAACATATCTATAACCTCCTTTAACTCTCTTTTAAACAGATATACAATTATTAAAAACAATAATAACAACACCTTAATAATTAAAAATAATACTAAATAAAATATTCTAACCTTTATACAACAATAATACTCTAAAATTCACTCAAAAACCAAATGATATTTTTTAGTCCCATATTTACGCTCAATATAATCTATCCATCTTCTCCAAACCAAAATATATCTTTCTTGCAAGTGATCCTTCACATAAGTGGAAATCTTGGCCATTTCTGCTAAATTCGAAACTTTAAGTGACCATTCTTCTATAGTAGGTAAACGTTCCGTTTTCCAATATTGAGCTACTAATAATCTTGCAGCAGTTATAAAGTTCAACATCAATTCCATTTCTTTTGCATCCAAGTCTTCCATAATACCCAACAAAAATATCTGCGGCTTAAACTTTATCTTTTTCTTAAAAATATTTTGAATATTCCACCATATCTTAATCCAAAATGCTTTAACATCCCTACATGTCCACCAAATATGAAAATAAGATGCATCTAAATTTCCACATCTCCAACACTTAGGTTGCAAATTGGGGTACATACAAGACAATTTTTGAGGATCCAAATGCCACCCATAAAACATTTTATAAAAATTTTCCCTTAAATTTTGAGCTTGAGTAAATTTTACATTTCTAACCCAAATTATCTCCCATGTGTCCAATAAAATTGGCTCTTGTATATTTTGCGCCCATTTTATCATACAATCCTTAATCAATTCTGTTTCTGAATCCAACTCAATCAATACATTATAAATTCTTTTAATATGAGCTTGAGATTGATCTTTAATCTGTTTCATCAAATTTGCATCCTGCAAAGTAATGCCAGCTCTTTGATCCATACGCCACCTCATTGTCAACTGATTATAATAAAACCAAGAATATTCAATATTTTCTTGTTTCAAATCTACTAAAGATTTAAGTTGCCAGTCTTGTCCTACCGGACGAAGTAATTCCTTGTAGGAAACTTTATCCAAATTAACTCCCCTAGATATCCCCTCTATCACCTGTCCCGGAGCTGCCCAAATAGGAATTTTATAATTTAATTTATAATAATATTTCTTCCAAACTCTCAATAGAGCACTCCTTAAAATATGAACCTTGAAATTAGTGTCTACCTTTTTATCATAAATTAAATATGCCTGCCAACCAAATAACAAATCCCATCCTTCAAGAGAAAGTATATTCTTATTTGTTAAATTTAACCAATCACTAATC
>NW_015386412.1:1499744-1518539 GCF_001527695.2 Protobothrops mucrosquamatus
TAATCTATTTGCCAATACTTTTGAAAAAATCTTATAATCTGTATTCAATAAAGATATAGGTCTATAATTCTTAGGTTGAGTCAAATCCTGACCCTCCTTAGGTATTAAAGATATAAAAGCAGTTCTCCAGGAGGGAGGTACCGCTTCACCCAACAAAATACTATTAAACAATTCCCTTAATGGTTCTATCATTTCTTCCAATAATATCTTATAATAAATTGCTGTAAATCCATCTGTACCTGGTGCCTTACCAAGTTTTAATTGCTTAATTGCCCCCTTTATCTCCTCCAACGTAGTTGGGCAATTCATTTTTTCCCTTTGATTATCTGACTATCTAGGAAAGTGTGCCTCCTGTAAGTAATTATCTATTTGTTCAACTTGTATTTTTTCGGAAGCATATAACTTAGAATAAAAATCCCAAAAACTCTTTTTTAATCAAGTTTTGTTGAGATGTCATTTTACCATTATAATCTATTTTCTCTATAATTCTTGATTTCTGCTTCTTTCGTAATTGATAGGCCAACCACCTTCCTGGTTTATTTGCATTAGAAAATGTGTTATATTTCATATACCTTAAACTAGTTGCCATCTGATCTGCTATTAACATATTAAATTGTTCCCTAAGCACAGTAATAGATACTTTTAAATTATTATCCAATGGATTCAAAATAAAGGCCTGTTCTTTCAATTTAATCTCTTCCTCCAACTCTTTACGTTTTTGAACTTGTTTACGCCTATGAACATTATTCATATAAATCAAATTACCTCTCATATATGCTTTACTAGCATCCCAGACCATTGAAATTGAAGTACCTTTGTGCATATTCAACAAAAAAAATTCTTTCAATTGATCTCTACATTTCTGTAAATTTATATCATATCTAAATAAATTTTCATTCAATCTCCAAGTCCTTCTACTCCATTCTTCAGCAAGTAACTCCATCCATACCGGACTATGATCTGACAATGTCCTGGGAAAAATCTTAATATTCTTCACCCTAGAACAAAAATCATTAGTAATTAAAAAAAATCAATTCTAGAATAAGATTGGTGCCTGTCCGAAAAAAAAGTAAAATCCCTTTTTTCCATATTTCTCTCTCGCCATATGTCTTTTAGTTCCAGTTCATCCTTCAAGTCAAAAAAAGTTTTAGGCAATGTTGAATTAAGCATTTTACAAGAACCTTTCTTGTTTTTTCTTGAATCTAAAACACCATTCCAATCCCCCATCATAATAACTGATTTATAATCCAGTTGGTTTAGTTTCCGATATAACAATTTATAAAACTGTTTCTGCTGTTGATTTGGGGCATATACTCCAATAATAAGACATTTCTTCCCATTCAATAATATTTCAACAAGAACATATCTTCCTTCTAAATCAGCATCAATCAATTTGGGTTGAAAGTCTTTCCTGATATAAACTACTACTCCACCTCTTTTCTGCGGCGCAGGTGCCATAAAATGTATACCCAACCGTGAGTTGGACAAATATTTTTGATCTTTAGCTGTAATATGAGTTTCTTGTAAACAAACAACATCATTTTTATGTTGTTTCAAATAATAAAATATCTTTTTCCTTTTCTGTGGAGAATTCAAACCATTAACATTCCATGTCAGGAACCTTGCCATCTTTCGTGGCAGCGAGCCTCTGGAACGCTCCTTGTAAATCAGCTACTACTGATTTCTTCGGCCTCGCCCCTCCCACTGGCTCCGAGATGACTTGCTGTGCAATGGGTACATCCACTTTTTGTTGCTCTCTTTCTTTGCGTTTATGAGCTGCACGGGTCATTCTTTATGATTTGGGATCTTCTTTAGTTTCCATAAATTGTTGCTTGACTTGCTCTTGATTTTGTAATTCTATGAAACTTGATGACAGTATAGCTCCTTCAGCCACTTTATCTTCACCGGTTCTTTCCTTCCTGGTACCTTGTGGAGATGATGGAGAACCTGCTTTCAGGATTGAAGTATAGAAATCTTTTGCCTTTACAATGGTGTTGAGCCTATAACGTATTCCCATATAATTTACCATAATACCAGCAGGTACCTCCCATCTGAATTGAATTTGTCGCTTTTTCAACTCTTCAGCCAGGAAGGCAAAATCCTTCCTTCTTCTGAGTATTTTGGGTGGTATCTCCTTTAAAATTATAACATCTTGTCCTGCTATTTGAAATTTTTGATTGTAAAATGCTTGAATAATTTGATTACGGATTGATTTTCTGGAAAAATAGATAACATCTCTTGGAAGGTTTCTCTGTCTTGCAATCCATGAATTGACTCTAAAAATTTTTTTCCATTTCTCTTATTATTTCATCAGGTTGGCAGGATAAAACCAAGGCCAAATCTGCTGCAATCTCGTCCTCTATTTTCTCTTGAGCATTTTCTCTCAGTCCCCTTATTCTCAAAGCATATTCCATTTCTCTGTATTGTGACAAAATGACCTCATTTTGAGTTAAATCCACAGTCTCCTCCACTTTCCCCAGTCTAAGTTCCAAACTTTCAACATGCTCCTCCACTTCCTCCACCCATCCTTCAATACGTTCTACATGAACTGCCAGACCTTGCAATGCAAACACTATGTCATCTCTCATCTCCGTGTTCTTCTCTTCAAGTTTCTCTTCAAGTTTCTTTTCAAACACGTCCTCCATTTCCATTCTAATCTGTCTAGCATTGTCCTTTAATGCATCTTGAATATCTTTCAGTGTAAGTGCTGGGATTGGGGGGGAGGGCGGAGGAGTCTTAGATTTTGGCTGCTGTGGTGTTTGAACAGCTGGAGAGGAGATTGTACTTTTCTGAGGAACAAAAGTTCCCACACGCTTAGAAGCCATTTTACTTCTCTCCTTCTTCTCTTATACTTTCATTTATAAACATAAAATCTTGTAAAGGTCATGTAAAAGTCTTATAAAGTCTTGTAATCACCTCAAACAGTGGTAGAAACAAAAAGCTTATCCAACCAGCTCAAAGTAACTAAATCCGTTACAATAGTAATCCAAGAGAAAGTCTCCAGAAAGTGAAAGTCTCTTATATTTTCAATTGAAAAAACAGAAACGCCCTTCCGCAGCCATATTCTTCTTCTTCTTCCAGTTAGCATAAAAAATGAAGAAGATACTTTAATTCTAGAGTTAAGGTTTCAGTCCAAACAATTTTAAATCCTCCTGGTAGGCTCTGTCTGCCTGTAAAATTCAACTCACGCTTTCCTGGAACGGCAGAGGCTGAGTCCGCGTCTAGCTTCGTTTCAACGAAGGCAGCCTGAAGCACGGAGAAATCCCCGACTCTGGGGGAACTCACCTTAGCCCTCACCGCTGTCAAAATACAAGGGCTAGGGAGCTCTACCCCTATCGGGGAAGCTCACCCCCTCCCCTTTGCCTGGGGAAGGGGATTCCGAGCCGCGGAACAGCTGTTCCTGCGGCTCTTACGTGTCTTCAGGGTGGACAGCTCACAGAGGAGCTGCCATCGGCGCCGCGACTCAAACCGGAAGCCTGCCTGACAACTCTTTGAGTCCAAGCTTTTGAGACACTTGACCCATCTCACAACATGGGGGGGGGGGGCGCGTCAAAGGCCCACCCTGACTGGGCGTGACAAGCAACTACTGCATGAGGCTTCCTAAACACAGGAAAATTTGGGGGACACGTGGCCAGAGAAAACCAGAGCCAGCCTATCGGGTTTGGAAAGCCTACAACTGGAATCCAAAGAGAGAGGTAGGCTGGGCTGGGCTGGGCTGACAGAAAGCAGCAAACACCCTCCCTCCCAGTCAGAAAGTTTCCTTGTATTTTCTGATTCAGCATCTGGATCAATAAATCCAAAGGAGCTAATTGGAGCAAAATGCAAATGTGTTTGGGTTTAACTCTTGATCTCTTAGGGGAAAGAATTTGTCTTTGCTTATTTGTGTCCTGTCTCACCCAAAACATTCAGAGAACAAATCTAGGTCACTGCATAAATAACTCCATTACTGTGGTTCTTTCCAACCAGTTATCATTAATTAGACCTCTGGTCTTCCAACAACCACATGTCTTCTTTAGCCCCAGGCATGGCTCTCCAGATGAGGAGGTGGAAGTTTCAAGGCCTAGGCCTGAGAAGAAGTGCAAGCAACTGACACACACAGAGAGAGAGAGGGGGGGGGGGAGGAATTCCGGGGACCCTTTGCTGCCTGGACCCTCAAAGGTTTCTGTATTGAAATGCTGACCTGGACATCAGCCTTGTGAAGTTCTGGGAGAACAGAGTCCTTGTTGACTGGCTGCTGGTCTGTCCTGGATCCCTTTGCCTCAGGGGCTCTTTGTGCTGCACCTGTCTCACGGATGCTATCCAAGGGCCAAGCTCCTAAATGGATTTATCCATCAGAGTGCTGGTGCTGCTCCCTTCTCCCAGGATTAGCAGCATTTTTGCACAATCAATTGTTCCTCACAATGAATAATTGAAGAAGAAAAGGCTGCATTTCTACCGTATCTTGCTGAATACTGTTCTAGAGCAGGGGTCTTCAACCTTTTCACCCATTGTACCACTTTTAGGATATGGCAATATCCGAGTACCACCAGTTGCCTAGCAAGGTGTCAAAAAAAGCGATAAAGTACAGGTAGTCCTCGACTTACAACAATTTGCTTAGTGACTGTTCGAAGTTACAATAGCACTGAAAAAAGTGTCTCCCAAGCCACAGCCGAGCAAGACACCTGCCTGCCCACCCGGTGGCACTCTTCCTCCTGTCCGAGGTTTTCATTGTTGTGAGCATTTCTGTTGAGGATTGGCAGCGGGGGTGGGATGGGGGGGTGTTTGGTTTTTATTCCCCCCCGTCTGCTGGGTGGTTGCAGCAGGTTTTGGTCACTTCACATGACCCTGGGACACTGTGACCGTCATAAATATGAATCAGTTGCCAAGCATCTGGATGTAAATCACAAGACCCTGGAGAGGCTGCAACATTCCAGCTGATCAGCGCTTCTTCTGGGCTCAGCGGAAGCACCAGGATCAGCGCCAAGCTCCAGCTGGAGCCTGGCACTGATCCTGGCGCTTCCACTGAGCCCTGACAGCCCCGAAGAAGCGCTGAATCTGGCGCTTCCGCTGAGCCCTGACAGCCCTGCAGCTCCAGCCATCTCTCGCTCAGGCTTGTGCGGTGCTGCCACTGATTCAGCTCATTCCCCTCCCCCGCTACCACTTTTCTAGGATGGTTGCGTACCGCCTGCCAGGTGCCAATGTACCACAGGTGGTACCCGTACCACTGGTTGAAAAGCCCTGTTCTAGAGGGAGCTACAGCCAAATGGGGAGGAACTCTCACTCCGTTAAGCACACCAGGCAGCATCCTTACTGTTTTAATTCGAGGCTTGAACAGGAACCAAATTCATTTACCAATTTTTGAGAAGGGGGGGGAAGGGCACAGCTCCCTTTCCAAAAGAAGCAACTTGCTCATTTGGGACTCCCGCCCCCGCCCCACATGGCACAAGACACCAAACAAACAGCCGCTAAAATGAACCACTCAAATTTTCTGGAAGACCCAGCTTGCCACAAGTCCGGTGAGGTTCCCGCAATTCCAAGGGACGCTTGGCTCTCTGCAGCTTGCTGAGTGGAATCATTAGGAGCTTCTGCTCCTTTGGTGTTTTACCAGAGAGGGCTTGTTCTGGCTCCCAACCATTCAAAATCCAGGCTCCGCCCATAGCCTCAGGTTCAGGCTTTGTTTGGAGACTGCATTGGAGGTAAGAGACTCCGGAGCTTTCTATGAAAAGGAGCATTTCCTTCCATCCAGCATTGAGAATTTTAGCTTTTAAACCCTTTCACCTCCCTGCCTTAGTAACCCGTTCACAGAAGCCACTCTGCTTTGTGTTCCTGGCATTACATTTCAACATACCATACATCGGACTGAGTTGGATTTAATTTTGCTGCATGCGTTACCCTGAAACCTCAACCTCAACCCCTCTCATTCCTCAAACAAGGAACAGCTCAACCTGCCCTGTGTTTCCCCAAGACCTTCTCTGAATCCCTTTCCTGCCTACCATCATCTACTCTGCCAACCCTGGATTAGAAACAGAAATGGCCTTTGGAAAGGAAGAAATCTCAGTGAACACGATATTTTACCAATTCGTAGGGAAGGAAATAACATCAGTTCACAGACCCTGCAGCTGTTTCCATTTGGTGATCCATTTCATTTAACACACTTTTATTACTCAGCCGCTTACGCATCTCCCATCTATCACTAAGCCGATTATGACTGAGGTGAGCGGCAGTCCAAATGAATGCGCATGAAGGCACAACAAAGCACTTGCAGATCATTCTGTGCATTAATAGTTATTAAATTGTAGTAAGATCTCCCCTTTGAATGGGGTTTGGGCAATCCCCACTAGCCTAACCTGCTAAACACTAGCCAGGCCAATGGAACTGGACACAGGGGCATGAAGTCTGTGGCTTTGAGGGGGCCTTCACTCAGGCCTTGAGATCTGCAGTCCTTGCAAAGGAGCACAGTGACAACTGAGATCTTTCAGATCCATTATAGCTGGCTCTACTCCAGTTCCTCACTGGATTCCAGGATTATTTTGGCTGCCACATTTCTGCCAATGCCTTGTTCCTCTCTATTTTTTTTGCCCTGACCTACAAATGGCTACCATGGAAAGCCTGGACTACTGAAGGCTGTGGTCGCATCTATACAAAGATAGTTTCTATCCAGAACTCCAGAAGACTGTAAGACGACAGCAAGATGCCTATCAGGTTCCGCTGATAGAAAGTAGTCACCAGAGATAAAAGCAAATGGCGGGCTTGCCACTTGGACAGAGTAGCTCTAGCAGAAGAGGTGAGCCCTGCAGTCCACTGGTGTTGGTGCAGATGCTCCAGGGTTGCTACGTGGAAATAAGTCTTGCTGCAATCCCTCAGTGCAGAACATGAGGGAACACACACACACACACACACACCAGGAGCTTCTTATTGGGAATTCTGGAAATGTCAAAGATCTTTTTTTAAAAAAAAACGGAAAACAAAAAAGAGCCTGACCAGCTTGCCAGTTTGGGTAGTCCTATTCTGTGGGAATGGAGAATATTTCCTTTCCACTTCAATACCTTGCTCCCCCCTGCCACTGGTTTATTTTTGGAGGCCCATGTGCCCAGTACCAACTTTCCACTATATTTAGAAGAAGTGAAGAAGCGAATTCTGGAGGACCATCAATTGTCCTCAAGCTACAGTGAGAAGCGGGTCCAAATTGCCCACAGAGATCTTCCTCTTTCCTAGCCACTGAGACACTGGAGTCCCACCAGCCCCATCATTTGCAACTGGACAACTCAGATTCCTTTCAAAAGACGCTTCCACTTAGCCATAGTATTATTATGGGTAAGGGATTGGATATTATTAAAGAATAGAAGACTATTGTTTTTGGAAGGTTACAAATAGGTTGGCACGCTATGCTGTGGGATCATAAATATAAGACACATAAATATTTCCGAAGGCACAATATCAGACAAGCTTTAATTGATGTATGGGTTAAAATCTGGCAACCAAATTATACCCAAGTTCCCAGTTGGATCTCATCGTTAGAAATGCATGTACACCCAAAGTTTATCCAACTGGGAAAGATTATAACATATAAAAATATCCTAGACGAGAGAGGAGAATTGAAACCCAGGAAAATTCTTCAAGATGAAGGGATAGAATTAGAATGGTGGGCATACCTTCAATTACATGAGAAATATTGGAAAGATAAAAAAGAGTTAGGTATAAAATTAGAACCGATTGGGCTGGACAAAATATTATTAGGCACGGAGGATAAAATGATTAAAAAAATATATCACTATTTGTTAGATCAGGCAATGTATGAGGAACAGGTAAAAGAGACTATGTTAACATGGAGCAGGGATTTTGATCTCAATTTTGATCTGCACATCTGGCAGGAATTATGGGTAAGAAACAGGAAGCTTACTCTGGCCACCTCTTACAAAGAAAACCTCTACAAAATGTTCTACAGGTGGCATCTCCTACCCGTAGGATTAGCTAAAATGGGTCCAAATGTCTCCTCCACATGTTGGAAATGTAAATTGGCAAAAGGGACATACTATCATATGTGGTGGGAGTACCCACGAGCCCGTGACTTTTGGAATAAGATTAAAAAATGGCTGGAAGAAATATTAAAGTTAGTGGTAGAGTTAAAACCAGAACTTTTTTTTACTAGGCATAACCATGCAGAAATACAACAAAGGAGTGTTTTATTTGATGTTACACATTCTCACGGCTGCTAGATTGGTGTATGCTCAAAACTGGAGGAATAAAGGAATTCCAACAGAAGAAGAGATTATATATAAAATTTTATCGTGTGCTGAAATGGATAGGCTCACAATGGAAATGAAGGATAAGACAGAATNTCTGGGACAAATTTTATCACTGGTGTGAATCAAGGAGAACTGCTCGGGTTTTAAATTAGCGTTAAGATAGAATTATATATAACTGTATATATAACTGTATTGTATAGAAGAATATGTTTATATAGAGATCAAGAACTATGTATTAATTACATGTATCAAGAGGAACAAATTGTTAGGAATATTTATTTTGGAATGTCACATTATGTCCATCTTTGTTTTTAACTGTACTATAAATAAAAAACTTTTTTTAAAAAAGACGCTTCTACTTAAATGTTAGGGTCTCCAGAGTATCAACATCCAAGGCATCAACAATATGTTGAAGAGATTTGAAGTAGCAGTTCCCAGGGTTTAAAAAGAGATCTGCCCCACCATGAATGAAAAGGAGACCAATGGTACACAAAAGAATCAACATCTTCACTAGGATGCTTCTCTTGCTGGTAATATTTGCCTTTTCTACCAAACCAGAATTCCCTGACTGCATGAGCTGTCAGTCAGTTGAATGCCTGCCATGTGAAGTAATAATTTTTCTCTTGAGAGCTTCAAACATAGGGCAGAGGCTCATCTGTTAGAGAGGCTCTTGTGATTCCATGGGTTGCATATTCAAACATATATGCTATTAGATTAAAAAAGGATGAAATAGGGATGAAAGAAGGATCAAAGGTTAAAAAGCTAGATTGACAGAATATTTTTCTCAATACAATAGCCACATTTTCTTTCAAAGCAAACATGGGATTATTTGAAGAGCAAGCAGGATAAAAGATACAATTTGCATAATGTAAAATAAATCCATACTTGAAATCAGAAAGCTGTACATTCTAAATCCTTGGCCATTTACTTTAATCTCTCATAGATCATGAATACACTGAGAGATGTTACAGTTGAATGACATCACCATTCTGAATTTAAAGCCCACAACAGTAGCTGAAATAATTGTTTTAGAACCAGCATCTTTTCTCCCACAGCAATCAAAACTTGTGGAAGAGCCCCTCTCATATTTCAACATGTCTCAAAGGGAATCCTAACTGGTTTACAGAGGATCTGGCATTACATCCTGAAAGTTAGAGCCACTGATTTTCCTGCAGTCAACAGACTGCCACCCAAGGAACACAAGTGCCTGCAGAGGATCTGTTTTGTCATTTCTGTGCTCTCCTGCCAGCCTGGCTAGAATCTTAGCCCAGGAGGGGACGGAATCCCTGCCCCACCATACTGTGGTGACAAAGCACAGTCTAAGCAACAGGTGGCACAAATCATCTGTCAAGGGCTCAGGCAAGGCACAACCACACAACACTCTTCAGCTGATTTGGAAGGGAAAAAACAATTCCTACCCTCTTGATTAGTTTGCACGATTCCCTTTTGAACCAAATCAGAGAATCCCCATTCAGAATTCTCCAACAGCTGGGATTAATACTGACAACCTTGCTCCTGGCTTCAGGAAATGAAACAAATGCTCCATCTCTCCATCTCTCTCTCCATCTCTCTCTCCATCTCTCTCTCTCTCTCTCTCTCTCTCTCTCTCTCTCTGTGTGTGTGTGTGTGTGTGTGTGTGTGTGTGTGTGTGTGTGTGTGAGAGAGAGAGAGAGAGAGAGAGATGATAATAAGCCAGTAGACTGTTTTTAGAAATCCTTTTCATCAGAAACAGTTGATGCCCAGAACAGCCAGTGATGGATGCCAAACATCACTTGGGAGGGAGGGAGGAAGAAAGGAGGGAAAGAACGCGTGTATACAACTTTGCTTAAAGCAAATTCAGAGAGCTGGGATTTTCTTTCTTGAGCACTACAGGACAGTTCTTTGCCATGCAGAGAGAAAGGAAGGCTTTCTATCGCTCTGGGTTCATACTGCAGGCAAACAGGAACACCCAGGACAGTCTTTTGAATGCAGCATTGATTGCTCTTTGGATTCTTCAGCAACATTTCAGGGGGAAAACTATCCTGTCACCACCTCTTTGACTTTACAGTGAATAGGCTCAAATATCTTCTGCAGAAATCATCACTTATATATTTTATAATTAAAGAGCAACAATTTGGTCAGGGAGCTCTCAACATCTTCCACTAATGTCAGCATAATTTCCCCGATATTCACTGAAGCTTAATCTCAATTAAGTTCTCAAAGATGATCCTATTCTTCCATTATTCAACAGTGTATCTTCAGGATGAATACTGGGGCTTATTTGCCCCTTTTTTCTTCCATGGCTCTATCTCCCTCTCCAACTAGGAGAACTGCATTCTGAATACCCTCTCTGGTCGTTCCCCCCCCCACCTGCTCAAAGCTTTAGCTGAATTATCTGGCTGCTTTTAATCTTTGTTTATGAACGGGTGCATGTATGTCAATTAAATCAACCAAATGCTGTCACTTTGTTTTTAAAGGCTGGAAACAAGCTGCTACAAGGCTGGCATGATGCACTGCCAAAAAACAGAACGTTTTTTTTCCCCAAGAAAAGCTATTTATGTGAAGTAGAGATGCAGCATATGTTCCCTCAAAGCTTGGTTTCTCAAATCTCCTGCTTTCACCAATTTCCTGACAGGGTGGTGGGGGAGGGAGAGCTAACACAATTAGCTGAGAATAAATGTATTGGTGGAAAGAGCAATTCATGGACTTCAAAAGCACCATTGTTTGTGTTATTTGAGTTAATTAACAATTATTTGTCTATTTTAGAGTGAACAGCCAGTGGGGTGGAAACTGTTACTGGTGCCATATGGGAGCTCGGGGACAGCCAGCCAGCCAGCCCAAACCCACTGAGCGTCAGTAAAATACCACTGCCAGCTAAGAGAGGGGCAGCATTTCAGGGGAGCCAACCATTGCTCTGAAGCACCTGCACTGTACTGGGTTGCTGTCCCGACTGATCTTGAGGGCACCCAGAATGACTGCAGGACAAAACCTCCCTGTTTCCTAAGGCTTGCCAGACCATGGGGAAATAAGGCAGCGGAGGATCTCATCTCCTCCAGGAGTCAATTGGTGCCCAGCTGCAGGGAAACCCCCACTAGGCCCTCTCTTGAACTGAGTCCCAGGTGGCCCTTTCTGCAGAAACATTCCATGGTCTGTTCAGAGAAAAAGCAATCTAAAACACAGTCTACACACAACCATCCTGGATAACCACCATGCTAGAGTGAGACTGTCCTTCTCCTTAAATTAAACTAAAACTGTAGAGACACTCAGTGGCTGGTAGAGCTATCGATGTTGCAGATGAAGCTATGGCTATATGTATCACAATTGCATTTTATGCCTAATAAGAAAAATAATCAGCATCAGATTCAAATGAACTGTGTTTTCTAGTCTACCAGAACTTGACCATTTTCCTGGCCAGGAAATGAAAAGATGGAAGAGGCGGAAGAACCTATCTTCCCATTCTCCCAAATTAGAATGTGCACAGCTCCTTGATTATTCCATAATGCAAATGTGTGAACTTTGAAGAAGAAACAATATTTTGACTGTAACTCAGCTGAATGAGAAAGTCCAAGGCTTTTTGTACAGCCCAAGTGATAACATGCAAATATACACCATGAATAATGGTAGCAAACAAGAAACCCCTTATTTTTAGTACTCACAAATAAAACTTTTCATCCCATGTTGGATTCAAGTTTCCGAAGATAGTCCTTGTTCTCCTTTTTGTTTTGCCAATTTGCACAGTAACGTATGGATCACTGGAGCCAGTTTTGTCCTTTGCTTGCAAGCCTTGGGCACAAAGCACTGTAAGAACAAGAAACAGCTGAATCCAACTGGCACATGAGGATTGGCCCCAATCTATGATGCTCCTGAATGCAATGTGGGGGGGAGAGCACAAGCTTTGCATCCCAAAGGTCCCAGACCTTCTGCCTGGTCAATCTCACTAGGGAAAAGTCAAGCAATAGACAGAGACATTCCGATGGAGACCCCGGAGCAGCTGCCAGGTCAAAGAGACCAGTTGAAAGGCAGTGAGAGAAGGCAGAGGTCAAAACAAGAGGCCAAAGAAAAGGAATTGTGCTTCTCCACCCACATCCCACTAGTCCAGCTCCCTCCATTATTATCCACCTTCAGTTGGAAAACCCTCCCTTGTCCCTCAGGAAGGTGGGATAAGTCAAAGCTACAGGATATTTTCTGCCTCTCATATCTCAGTAAACCCTACAAATAGCTCACTCTCAGGAGGAAATGGCACAATCTGCCCTGGGGCAAGGCACAAATTCCAGATCCCATTTCTCCACTTTGCAAACCCCACTGAAAACTCTATTACAGATATCAGAATTTATGCTAGCTGGTGTGTGCTTATGCTGCTATAAATATAAATACTTGTCAGCTGCTTCTTCCATCACAATTCATAACAAAGCAAATTGGTCAGCCAGCAGCAAGCTGAGGCCACTGAAAGCTAGAGCTGTACCACAGCCCCACCTGTCTCTCCCTTCCTCTCAATTTCTAGTATTAATTTTGCCTGTATTATTTACAGCATCCAGGCAGCTGCCAGATAGCCACATTTTGAACAGTCCCTGCAGGACAGTGAGCTGATCGGATGCCCGCTCAGAGAAGTGTTGGTTCACCATGTCCCACTACCCCAAGCTCCGCTTGAACTGGGAAGATCAGGATTGGTTTAAACTGCTCAACAAACAGTCAACCTGGAGCAGAAACGGAGCCTGGTGAACAGCAGCTGAAAGAGACTCCCCAGCTAAGGAGATGAGACCAGCTGGGCAGGCTTTTAATTTTTTATTTTGCTGGCTCCGGGTCTGCTCTTTCCCGTCATGTCCTGGAGAAAAAGTGCCACTTTCTATCAAGATCATCATTTCATCCAAGCAGATGAGCCAAGGCCCTGCAACCTAAATAGTCTGTGATGGAGTGGCATGTTGGAATGACCTTGGCAGAGCGGGCACCAAAGGACCACACAAGAGGGAGAGCAGCCCACAGCAAAAGGTTCCCAAGGAATTATCTCTTATGTTCTAAGGCTGTAAAAGTGAGGGCAGGAGAACTGTATTTCCAGACTTGCAAGATTCTGCCAATGTAGATTTATAGCAAAGTAGAATTCACTTATCTGGCTGTTTCCTGTCTGGTCTGTCTGATAAAGCTGACAGCTGATTTTGCTTTTCAGGGTCTGTTCCTTCTTAGCAAGTCCTGGAGCTTGGCCAGAATAGGAGACAGTTCATCTCTAGGACTCATTTCCTCCCCTGCCTACAAAGTTCTTGAGCCCCAGGCCCACTCCAAGATAAAGGGCTCCGTGGCAATTAGCTGATGCTCTGGTTTGTGTAGAGGATCTCTTCCTTACTGGATACTTTGATTTTACTAGTGAAAAGTTATCCCTGGTTGGGCAGTCATTGATTTGGGATGGGCCTTTGAGATAGATCCCTTCCAATGATATGATTCCATGGAAAAAAAGAAGTGGAATCTTCTGTAAATCCAAGAAACAGACAGCTTTCCCTTCTCCCAGTTTTGGCTGCGAGACCCTCCTGGGCCTTCTCCATCTTCATGCCAGATTCATCCATCCCACAACCAAAATTCATTACACTCTACTTGAGCCTCTTCCTAAAATTGTCATAATAGAATATGTCCATTTCCATAGTATTCTTTTGTGTAAAACTCTGGATACATTCCTGCTGATCTCTTATATGCTTAATTAAGGACTGGGTTTACGTAGTTTCACAACTGAGCAATAAAACTGGTTTACATAAATAAATCAACCAGCTATTAACTATCTGTCAGTTAATATGGTTATGCAGAATGATAAGAACCATAAGGTTAATATGGTCTCTACAGAAGAGACACATTTCTCATAACTTACATTCAGTTTCAGACAATGGAGTATTTCTTCCCATAAAGTTACAGATAACAAGATATTATAAAAGGTGGAATATACAGTAAATGTCATAATGAAAAGAGAAGATAACTTGATTTAGCACAAGTCTCCCTGCCAGAGGTGATAACAAACTGGAATGATGCCAGAGCACTGACAGCAAGGGGAGATTCACGCCAAAGCCTCTGAAGTATTTCCATCCTCCCCTGTGAGCTTGGGGCTGTATAAACAAACCACTAAGTGGCCAATGGATTTATCTGCTAGAAAGGGATGAAAGTTGTTATTTCACCATGAATGCAGCATGCATGAGCTGGAAAGGATCAAAGAGGCCATCTGATACCCCTCCCCCTCCAGGCCAGTGGAGGAATCCATTAAACTATGCCCAATGGGGGGGAGGTATTTCCAGTCCAAGTGAGCACCTCCAGGGAAGGGAATCTCCCTCGCTCTCGGCAGACTGATCCGCTACTCAACCCCATCAAAGGACTCTGTTTTGTTTTCATTCAAAGGCCACAAGGTAATTTGCTGGACCAGAGACAAAAAGACAACTGGAGAAAAAAGCTGGTGAACTATCACACCTGTGATTGTTATTTTTGCTGACCACTTGGAGGTGCCATCCAGGACACTCTGTTTGGCCGCCTTTGTGTGCTTTGAGAACTCTTCCTTTGAAACCTGGAACACCTCCCGGATCAGATGAAAGATCTCTGGTCTGTTTTTCTCCCGAATTGTCATCTGCTCCTTCATGACTGTAATGATGCTCTGGGTCTTATCTTCAGCCCCGTGCTTTGAGCTCTTCTCTGCTGCCCCTGAGGGAATACCATAATAATCATATTACATGCCATAATTTATGGATCCAGTCATCAGGAAGGGTTCCTAAAACCTTAGAAATAGGTCCTCTGGTCCATCCTCTCCTTGGATTTTAGAGGGCTGATTCTCTGGACAAACACAACAAAGATCCCCAGGAAATGCCATTATTGCATGCTGCTGCCAAGGCTCACCAACAGGAACCCAAGCGGAAGAGCTTTAAAGTCCCTGTTTTGCCTTTTGTCTTTACTGAAAAGGTAGGAGTCCATGGCATCCACAGGGCTTTGACTTGATCTCAGCTGATCCTGCAGGAAGCAATAGCCGTAAACATGGGGGGGGAGGAGCAATTCAAGGTAGAGAGTGCCTAAGCCACTGAACCACAAAGGAGGCGACCACCCTTAGCTGACTCCCTTGGGCTAACCCAGCTGCTGGGTCAATTGTTTCATGAACCAGACAATTAGCAAAGTGAGTAAATCCTGGAGCTGGTAGAGGCAGTGGTGAAGGGCCAGTGTCCCGTAGTGTCAGTCAGCACTAACAAAGGCTGCCTGTGGCCTTTTTTCCCACCCCAGGATGCCCACAAAAGTGGGCCCCCATAATAGAAAGAGGGGGCCACCCCAAGACTCACTCTGAAGGCAGTCGGCATTAAGGAGGTCTTGGCACTTCTCATGGCATTTCACTCCACACTCACTGCATCTCATTCCCTGTCGGGCAATGCCCCAGAGCAGCCCTTCACACTCGTAGCAATAGGTGGGGGCTGTGGCTGTCCACACCTCAAAGTAGTGTGGAGTGGTCAAGGACATGGGGTAGATGAGTGCCTGCAGAGTCTTTTTGAAAACGTGCAGTTTCTGTAGGAAGAACACAACCATCAGGGGATGTGAGAGAGGAAGGATGGGAGAGAAAACGGCCACTGGGTGCAGAGGCAGCCATTCTCAATTGGTTGTTACTGATTTAATTAATTTGCCTTGCCCCTGCTCATTCTTCTGAGTGTGGCTTCAGCCAGCTGTACATACATGTATGTGCAATTCCCCCCCCCACACACACACACAGGTTACAATTCTTTATTCTTTATTGGCCAAGTGTGATTAGACACACAAGGAATTTATCTCCAGTGCATAAGCACACTTTTATAGCAGAAAGGGGAATCTAGGAATCATTTCAGCCGAAAGTGGCTTCTGCATGGTGGCAGAGTAAGAAAGCTGGGCACAGCATTGGTGTTGGGTTGGTTTTCTACCTGCCCTTCCTTTGGGAGGGGGGAATTATCTTCAGTTCAAGGTCAGCTTCTTTTTATCACTATGCAGTAAGGCAGGCCTCCCACCCAAAGTCCAGCACTGATGGAGGCCTCAGAAAGAGGCTCCTTTCTTCTTCTTACCATCTCATTATTCAGGGATGTCCGGACAAGAATGGCCAGCGAGACCCCCGGCTTTCGGGCAGCCAGCGTCTGTCAAAGACAAAAGACATAGGCAGTAAAAAGTGGCAGGACAAGAAGGAAAAAGCAGCTTAGAACAAAAGCTGCTCTCAAAATCCTGCCCAAACCTTGTTATGGTTCCCGAGCGCTGGATCAAGCAGAAGGTTCCACTGGGGACATTGGGCAAGAGTCCTCATAAAGGCTGCCTTATGGCCCTCTCTTTACCACCTGAAAATCCCAGGACAAGTCTAAAGAATTTGCAGCCAAAGTGCGGTGGAAACTCGGTCATTCCTATGAACCCAGGTAAAAGTGATTGTTTTAGCCAACTTGGGCCTGGCAGGTTCCACAGGGCTAGACATGACGCTTAGCCCAGGTCCAGTTAGCAATCAGGACCAAAGTCCTGCTATCCTGTCCTCTCCGGCCTTTGTCTGGGATGGCATCTCCCTAGAGGACTGGTGCCCTGTTCAGCTGCTCCTCCTCTGAAGCAGCTTTCCAGCAACCGGGGTAATGGCTTTACCTCCGTGAAACATAATCACTAGTATAGAAACAAAACTGTAAAACAGCAGGAAAACCACCCCACCATTTTTGAGAAACATTGACACTGAATCTTTTAAACATTATTTTAGCACCTTTCACAGATATTAAATCATTTCACATCTTTATAAAATCTGTGATGTATAATTTGAATACTGGAGCTCATAAGTATGATGAATACTGGAGTATATATAGTATAAAAGATTGAAAAAATATTTTTGGGACAATAGTTATAAACATATTAATTCAATTTCATTTAAAATGTTCGTGTTTTATTACAAATGGACTACAAGCTGCTGACAAAATGAAGTAGGTAGCATCTGTTTTACTTTTATTATTGACAGAAGGAGAAATCAGAAAAATTAATACCAAAAACAAATAATGTTAAAACAATAAAAAATTACACATTGTGGGCCTTTTTTTCCACATTACTGATTCAGAATGGACTGATTTGCAGGAAAAAAAACCCGGGAAGCAGGTGGGGGAGGGAGAGGCAAGACCAGGAATGCTCCCTGGACTCTGCCTGGTGGCCACCCTCTCGGAGGCTGCTCCCGAGCTAGTGCCCGTTTCTGCTTCACATCTTCAGGAGCAGCAATATTACCCAGGACACTGACAGCAGTGACAGCAGAGGTGTTTACACCTCTCCTTTTCAAATTGCAATGCAGGGTCAGACCAGGAGAGTAACAATCACTTTGAGGGCATTCATGAATCTCAGCACCCTGAGAGCTCTCCATTGTAAAGCAATCCCTTGACAATGGCCAAATGGACACCTTCCATCCCTGTAACCTTATCTTAAACCTGGGATGACCAGACTCTGAATTCTTTAGCATTAACTACAGAAGATCAGTAATTCACTGTCAACTTGCCAGCTTTAATAAATTGTTGTTGTGTTCTTAACTGAGTTTTACATGATTACATACATGATAAATTCCACATATAATTATGAGGTAAAGTAAGAATAAATCACTGGCATGTTGTTATTTTATTTATTTCATTATTGTAACAATATAAATGAATTAATCTCACACGCTTTTCTTTATAAATTCTTGATGATTTAGTTGGTTTGTGGTGTTAACTCATAACGAATTCCCCTTGCTAATGATTAATTATGAATATTTCTATTTGCTTGTCACCTTCCATTATTCAGCCAAGGACCAGGGCCAAGACAGCAGAACACAAAGATGGGGAAAAGACTCCGGAATATGACTGAAAGCTACAACAGAGGCTAGGAGGGGATAGGTGATATGTACATCAATGCACACTGGAAAGAAAATGAAGGAAAAACTCTCCCTCAGGAAGGCAAATATGACATGGCAGGCAGTGGTGAAACTCAGTGGGATGATGTCTGTGACTGGCACAGAGGACTGAAAGTCTCCAGTTTGTTCCAAAAGAACAAAAGAAAAACAGAAATATTGCACTCCATATAAAGAAAATATATACTTGCACAGAATTCCAGAATTCAGGTTGAAAGTATTTGGGCAAGAATAGAAGGAGAGAAAAAAGTGACATTGGTGTGAGAGTTTATTGCTGACCATCTGGACATCCTTCTGCCTCAAGTGATCAGGTTTTCTATAGGGGCACTTCAAATTATCTTGACATCTGCTGGGAATTTTACTCTATCAAGAATCAAAGATCCAACAAATCCTTATCTTCTCTCACTGGCAACTTAATTTATCAAGAGATGTCTCAGTCTCTTTAGACTTAAATGGTTCCAATAGCTATGTTCGAGTCTCTTTGCAAAG
Organism: Protobothrops mucrosquamatus; assembly: GCF_001527695.2. Taxonomy (NCBI): domain Eukaryota; kingdom Metazoa; phylum Chordata; class Lepidosauria; order Squamata; family Viperidae; genus Protobothrops; species Protobothrops mucrosquamatus. The sequence continues at coordinate 1,518,291 of NW_015386412.1, forward strand.
AGGCATGTAAGTTTATACAGGAGGCACCCCACCCTGATCAAGCAGGCATATAAATGGGGCGTTGTCTTACCTGAACGCCTTTTCTCAGCACGGAGATGGAGACTCCACCATTGGGTAGTAGACTGTATTCCTGCCCAATCAGATCAAGTCAGCCAAAGTTGCCACGCCCGTCCTGGACCCTAGACTCCAGTCTTTGACGCGAGCGTAGCCATTGACTGACAGCAAGACGTTGTGGCTCACCAAACTAAC
>NW_015386412.1:1521638-1524149 GCF_001527695.2 Protobothrops mucrosquamatus
TTAGAAGCAATTTTAATTGGAAACACAGCCGTCAATATTTGGTTTTTAATTCGGTTTTTATTGGGGTTTATATTGTTGTATTTTTGTATTTTTTGTATTTGTGTATAGTATCTGTTTTTTAAATATGCTGTGAACCGCCCTGAGTCCTATGGGAGAAGGGCGGTATATAAATTAAATTTGAATTGAATTTGAATTGAATTTCTCTACCTTGAATTTTGTGCCAAGCTGACACCACCTTGCTGCTGCTTATCTGGACACTGCAAGGAGTTAACAGGAAAGTCATGGAACTTCGTGATTAATGGTCTGCCAAGGCTAGTGGTGAAGGGGATCCCACTTTTGCCCAAGGACTGACAGGCTAAGAACTGAGGCTGGTCACTTTTGCCATAGGGACCGAAATACAAAGACCATCACCCAAAGCCTCTCAGGGGTGTCTCAGCACATTTCCCCCTGCTTTTCTGCAAATGGCTGTGCCCAGGAGGGATGGCAGAAGGCTGGCAGTCTGGGCCTTTTGGCAAGCCCCCCCCCCTCCAGACAGGAGGGCTTCCTGCCCCAGGATGCTACACAGGGCAGCTCTGAATCCCTCTGGCTGTAAGAGGCTGTGGAGGGGAGAAAAGGCAAGCTGGCCAGCAAGCCCTGCCGCCCCAGATGTCTCAGAGGCAGATTTGTTGTCCTTTGTGGCCTGGACAGGTTTCACATCCTCCCCAAATACCATTAGAGGGAAATGGGCAACCGGAGCTCTGGCTTTCTACAGAGTCTTCAGTCTCCCAGGGGAAAGTCAGCTGATCTTCCAAGAACTTCTTACATAGGCACAAGTTGCTCAGAATTGAAAGCAGCATCTCCGCAGTCTGAAGATGTGGGGAGAAGCCATTTATCTTTAATTTTGATAATGAATAATAAATATTTCTCCTCGTAACACATCCATCCCCTAACATCAAAAATCTTAAGCCATAAAATGGTTCCATATCATGGCAGGGAGTAAATATAACAAGATGGCCTGGAAAACAGGGAAAGACGCAATTTTCTCCAGCAGCATCAACTTCATGGAAAACTTGCTAGCCGTCAGCAAAATGTTTAGAGTCCATTGGCAGCACTGTCTGTTGAGGGGAATTCTGTTGTCCCCCCCCCCACAAAATTAAATTTGCATAACTCTGTCTACTGTCCCCTCCCCCATGTTTGGAAAACCTTGAAAGAGTCAAGCAGAAAATCCCCTGCAATTTCTGGGAAAACCCAATGCAATCATCTATTTGTTCATCCAACATGACTCCAGCAAGCAAGGCTGATACCAACAAGAAGCAGAATGTGTGTCAGTGTGACTGGCTATTTCTCTTTTTGAAGTCTTGGGTCACAGATCTTATTCTCCCACCCTGAGCATTGGTCAGACCCACACACCCCCAATTTAATATCATCCACAGCTCTGATGAGCAGCTCCCCAGTCACTGCTTCAAATGATCCTGGCCCCAAAACAGATCCCTGCAGATTCCCACGATCACTGCTACGTCCGCTTTAGCTGCAGCTAACTCAGCGGGAGAGAAGTCCACCCTGATCCAGCAAGCCAGGAGCTCCACGTGGACCCCTGAAAGAACGAAGGCTAATCTCTGAGATGCACCTGCAATCAGCAGGCTTCTGGGGGGGGACTTAAGCTGTTTTTAGGGCAGATTTTAATATGTTAAAATCAATTTGAAACCAAAGCATTATTACAGAAAATGTCCAATTTGCAATGAACAGTTGCCCTGGGATAGAACTTTTTGAAAATGCCATACATGAATTGTAAAATTTCACAACATCAAGCAATAAAACCACTTACCATTGCCTGGAAAATCCAGCATTGATAGAAAGAATTAGGAAAAGCATTAATAGCCAGATGTTGTAAGGACAATGACATGCAATGATTAATTTTTCTACAGCCATCAAGGCTGCAGAAATACCACAGTTAAATCCTGCCTTATTTTCACCCCTTGAAAATCTTCAAATAGGTAACTGAACTGAACTTTGTGGCGAAGGTTGTTGAGAGTGTGGTTGCACGGCAATTCCCTCGGCACCTGGAGGAAACAGATTATCTGGACCCCCTCCAGTCGGGCTTCAGGCCGGGGTACAGCACGGAAACGGCATTGGTCACGGTTAATGATCTCTGGAGGGCCCGGGACAGAGGTTATTCCTCTGTCCTAGTTCTTTTGGACCTCTCAGCGGCTTTTGATACTGTGGACCACAGTATCATGCTGCGGCGTTTAGGTGGGTTGGGAGTGGGAGGCACGGTTATGCGGTGGTTCTCCTCCTTCCTCACCGATCGTACGCAGTCCGTATTGGCAGGGGGTCAGAGGTCGACCCCAAGGCCCCTAATTTGTGGGGTGCCACAAGGGTCGGTCCTCTCTCCACTCCTGTTCAATATTTATGTGAAGCCGCTGGGAGAGATCATTCGTGGCTTTGGGGTGGATTTCCATCAGTACGCTGATGATACTCAGCTGTACATATCCACCCCGGGCCACCCCAACGATGCCCTTGACGTGATGACCC
>NW_015386412.1:1524713-1553237 GCF_001527695.2 Protobothrops mucrosquamatus
TGGCCTAGGATAATTTTTAAGAGGGGTTTTTTAGAGGGTTTTTAATTACTTTTTAATTAGACAATTTAAATATTTCATTTTAATTAATTTTAACTTGTGATTGTTAGTGGTGTTTTTAATTGATTGTCAGCCGCCCTGAGTCCGCAAGGAGAAGGGCGGGATATAAATTCAAATAATAAATAAATAAATAAATAAATCTCTTAGCTATTTCATGTTTTCCCTGTGAGCACCACTTAAATTCATTGAACATAATGTTTTAGGGCAGGCTAAAATAGTCTTTAAAAAGATGGATAATATTTTTTTAAAAAATTGGGAGATATTGATCGAGAAGGTAAAATCCAAATTTTCCAAAAGATGAAATTACAGGTTGGCCTTGACTGACAATCATTTGTTTAAAGACAGATCAAAATGAATAAGGGCCTCCAAAAAGTCACTTACAACCTACATTCGCACTTAGTTGCAAACTGTCGCAGCAGCCCCCCACATGATTACAATTTGGTTGCTTCACAATGGGCTTGAATTTACACCCAGTTGCCGCGTCTGCAGTCACCCAACCACAATTTGCAACAGTTTTTGCTGGTTTCTTGGAAAAAATAGCCATCAGGAAAGCTGCATCTGCTTCATGAATGCAGTGACCCAACTTATGACTGCTGTAAAAAGGGTCAATTAGCTGTTGATTGTCAATTGTCATGTAATGATTTATGACCATAATGACTTATGACAGAAATTCCTGTCTCCGTGTGGTCTTCAGTGGAGAGCTACTTGTACTTCTGCGGCCACCTATCCTGACAAACCACAAAACCCAGAGGCCTCTGCCTGTCTCTAACTAAACAGGCGAGAATAATGGATTTCGTTCTTCTACGGAGGCTTCATTTGTAATTTGCCAGTCCCAGCTCAGGGTCCCTCTTCCCAGTGCCAGGCTCCTCTCCCTGGCTGGGCCCCACGGCAAGCAGAGAGTAGCCACGATTAGCCGAAGGGGGGGGGGCGAGGTGTTACCCATCTCGTTACTGCATTAGTGGGACAGCATGCTGCCAGGAACTCACCACATCTCGGATGACAGGGAATGTATTCTTCCGTCGCAGGTCTGGCATGCTATCGATCCCATACAGAGCACTCCCAGGGCTGAAAAGGTGAGAAAGTGGGATAGATGCATGGAACATACCAAGATGTATGGCTCATATGGAAGAAAACCACACCAGTGTTAAAAGTCACAGACTCCTGTAGTCCCTTCGAGACTTTTTTGGGAAGCCTTTAAAAATCCCCAGAACTTTTGGAATTAGAATACCTTGGCCTTTTGAATTCAAAAGGACCACAATGAAAGTTCATACACTGCTGTTGGTTTTATGCTCCTTCCAAAGTGGTCTTGCCAATGAGCTATTCAGCCTCTTCCATATCTTTCCCAGAAAAACTGTGTGGTGTTTTTTCCTTGCACCCAAAATCATAATTAGAGGCTGGAGGAGAGACATTGCTGTAGAATTGACATTGCTCTGCACAGTGTTATGGAAAAATAACAACAACAACAACAACAACATCCTTGGAAAGGACTCGATAGGTATACAAAAATGCTAAATCCAGTCTGAATATCTGTTTGGGTTTGAATGCAGCAAAAACACCAAGTTGACAAAGTTCTTGAAAATGAACAGGTCAAGATCCTATGGAACTTTCGAATCCAAACAGACAGACATCTGGCCCACAACACTGGGCCAATGACTATTGTAGAAAAGAAAAACGTCTGGTTCATTGATATTGCAATATCAGGTGATGCACAAATTGAAGAGAAACAGCTAGAAAAAATAATGAAATACCACGATCTGCAAATTGAAGTTGAGTGATTGTGGAGGAATAAATCAATGGTTGTACCAATAGTAATAGGAGCCCTTGGAGCAATATCCAAAGGACTGCCTAGATACATGTAAATTTCAAATTTATTAGACCTGAGTATTCTGACTTTGCAAAAAACCACCCTACTCGGAACTGCCTATATACTCAGATGCTACCTTAATAGCTCTTAGGTCCTTGGCTAGGACTTGAACCATTACGTTTTTACCAGTCCCAGACTGTGGATCGAATTGAAGATTAAATCTTTAATAATAATAATATTAACATCTGCCTATCCCATGTCCTTGAGAAGGACTCGATAATGCCAAATCCCATCTGAACAATTGGCTGACTGCATGATCTATATAAATAAAAATGTAAATGTTCGTTTGTTCAAAATCTTAAATCTCCTAAAGTTCTTCACCGATTGCTTTGAAATTTTGGCACAACGTTGCATTCGAATACGCGCGTGTTTTTATATACCTACTATTATATAGATGTCACACCTGTGACAGGTAAAAACATGCTTTTTTTGAAAAACAATGCCATCTGTTGGACATAAATTTAACCAGACTGAGCCACAGCAACGCGTGGCCGGGTACAGCTAGTAAGCAATAATAATATAAACCTCTATAAACAGAAAAAAAATGACCGGCACACAGAAAACAAAGAGGAGTAATGAAATAACTAGACACACATACACTCTGAAAGAATGTGCATATCACAAAACTGTTCCAAAATTTTGAAACCAATGGAGGACCACAAAGCTGATAAAAGCAGAATTCAATTGACTGGAAACATATTGAACAGTAAGAGAAGGTTGTGCGGTCACCAGCAGGGCCAGCAGGCAAAGGATCTCTTCTGGCACTTAGGTTGGAGATGTCATGGCAAAGAATAATTGGAAATGGAATCTAGTTAACTGGTGGCAACTCTGACAATATTTCAGACAACTGACAGCATAGCTGGGACAAGGAGTTTCCGGGGGACAGTCAGAATTCCAGCAGCTGCATGGAGGATGAACTTTTAGGGAGGCAAAGTAGTCCCCTTGCAGAACAAGGCAATTCCCTGGCTTTGTCTCTCCATGCCTCCAGTTTGGGTTTGTGCTGAGCTTCTTCTCAAATATCCTCAACTTTAATCAAGTCTTTCCTAAGTCATCTGAGCCTCCTCTTTGCTGCTTTGCTTCTCCTCCCACCTTGTTGAGATGCCTGGACGCTACAGCTGCTATTGATGTTTCTTCCAAAGAACAGTAACATCCTTCAAAGGCAGTTTTTTCAGACAGGGAGGTGCAGGTACTTACCCAGAAAAGGCTTGGACGGCACGTTTGGAAGCCTCCAAAGAACGTCCGCTAATAGTAAGAGCCTTGAAGGGAAAGAAGGGACAGTTCAGGTTCTCAGCAAGTGTTGGCAGGTGGCAAGCAGAGAGGGGCCATATACAGAACAACACCGAGGACGGAAACACGAATGCGAAGCAGGGCCAGCTCCACCACGCCAAAGCTAAGATCCATCTTGTTGGAAAAGACAACAGAGCAACATTCAGCCTTGAAGGGGAAATCTGGCTTGTGTACCCCACCCCTGCAGGCGGTTTCCCTTTAAACCCTGGAGTACAAGCGGCAGTTGGCCAGTGGGTGTGCTGGTCCCAGGGTGCAAAATGGGAAACCTGGGTTTGGCCACAGCAGATCCCTAAGCTGGCACAACTTATGATTCAAAAAACCACAACAGTGAGGACTCGGTCTGCATGTCAATGGGAGGCATCTGGACACATCAATGGAGAAAGAGGAAGACAGAAGCATGGAAAGCTGGGGTGGGGGGCATGCGCATCTCACAACTCAAATTAAAAGACCAAACAGGTCGACCGAGCCACAACCAAACGCCCACAAAAGACACCACCCTTTAAGGAAAGATGCAAATTTGGAACCTTTTCATCCACAGAACTGCTATCTGAAAAAGAATTGGGAAGAGGGGAATAAAAATTAGACACAACGTCTCCAAGAAATGTGCATAGTGAATATTGCAATCCTACCCAGAGCCTGGCTGGGAGGCTCTTGAACTTTATACTCAGATGCTAAACCAGGTTGGGACCTCCTCTCCCCCTTTCTTCCTTCTGCCTGGCAGGGAAAGTTATGGCTGGCCTCTGAAGAGGTAGTGTGTTTAATTAGACCTCTTTCTCAGGCTGGTTCCATTCTTTAGGAAGCCTGATGAGAAAATGTTGGATGTGCATTAGGATTTTCAGGTGTGACAAGAACCCTCAGAACCTGAAGCAACTCATCCAAGGGGGTCTTCATCTTTATGAATGGATACCACGAAGCCCTGCTCAGAAGTAAGAGGTGTTCTGCTTACTCGGGTGCCAGCCTGGCAAAGTGGCTCATGGTCCAGAAAGCTCCTTCTGGGTGCAGCATCATGGGCCACCTAATCATAGCAAGAATCTGTGGATTAAGGCATTGAAAGCCCCTCCTGGACAGCAAAGCCTGAGCGAAAGCAACCTCCCTGACCCACAGGCTGAAGGAGGCATGCTGGGAAACCCTTGCCCACTTCACACATTCCAGGAAAACCACTATCAAGTCATGATTTCCTTCTCAGATGCCCCTGACATCCTCCCTGCAGTCCTGGCTCTGGATGGAAAGCCTTCCAAACACCTTGCCTCGGTGCGCTCAATGGTGTTCAGAGGGTGAACTGACAGCCATCACTTTGGAAGGGGGCATGGAGGGGAGAATGGCCTTTTATTTCAAGCCTAAAGAAAAAGGAGTCCCTCTCCCCCCACCCGTGCCAAGAAGGAATTACAGACCTGGAAGGGAAACATAAAAATAAGAAATGATTGATCTTTGTCAGTAACAGTAAAAGCAGCAAGGCTTTGGCATGACTCTGCCTTGACACCATACAGTCTAATGAAGGACAGTAATTAAAACGGGGGCCTTTCTTTTCTTGTAAATCAGAAACATATATTGTGTTTTTTCTTGGCCATAAAAACAAATCTACTCAATTAGGATTGCTCAATTAAACAGAGGAAACCAGAGTAAAAAGCGGTAGAATGTAATACTTTTCCCTTTGAATGCAGTGGATCCTTCAGCAAATGTCTTATTATGAATGATGCTGCATTGATCAAATCCTTTGCGGCCATTAGGAATTAAAGCTTCCTGTATACAGACATCTAGTCAGCTATAAATTATACACTTTAACTGAGGGTGTATCCCAAAGACACAGAGCACCAAACAGGAAGACTTCTGTGAACAGAACTACGGGTAGTAGCTTGGAACTAGTGACAGGGTGAAGATACCCAGGGGAAGGTGTGAAAAACAGCTGCTCTCTTCTCAGCCTGTTTGTCCTCTCCAGCAAGCTCTCCATGCAGCCCTTGTCTCAGATTCGGGGCCAGGAAACATTTCCAGTCCACCTTGTAAATAAAGGATCTTCTTAGTCAGAAGATGCAGCAAGCATTGCAGTGGGCCAGAGAGATACTGAATCTCATTCAGACAATCCCTGTGACCTAAGGAACCCAAGCGGGGAGAAGGAGGGACACACTCACCGACTCCCTGGATTTGTCTGCCCAGACAGCTGTTGCCACAGCCCCAGGATGGTGGCACTAAATTATTCTAAAGTCATTACTCCAATGCAGAGTTTGCTTGGAGGATATTATCTTACTAGGAGCAGGCAAAAGCATCTAATGTTCTGTGACCAATTGAGAGGATTATGGCGCATAGCAAATGAATAGCAATGGTCTGATCCAGAGAAGGCCAAAGCAAAATCATAGCTGGTTGACAGAAGAGAGGAGAAATTGCAATCAGTAGTTCACAACCTGGGGGGGGGATGGGCAGGAAAAGAAGCCTTAGCAGATTAAGCTGTACTCTCAGGCAAAGGGCTACAGGTTCCCTCTATTTGTTCCCCCAAGACTGGTGATTTCCTGGCCTGTCCACAAAACTCCCTGTTCGAGGGCAACATCTGTCAGGTTTGGTCCTGCTTTTAACCACAACAGAAAGAACTAAGCCAGCTAAGCTTTTCAATTAATAGGCATCCTTGCACTATTTTAAACTGCACAAAAATAAAAATAACCTGTTTAAATAATGAGGTTTAGAGATCTGAACTCATCAGATCTTGCACACTGAACTATGTGAGGTTTCATGTGAGAATGTAGAGTTTTAAACACTGAGGATTAGTCAGCACTATCTGTCACGGGGGGGGGGAGAGTGAGGTCACATTGTTGGGTCCTCATCTCAGTTTCTAGGCACCCTATTAGAAACCATCCTAGATCATTATCCAATGTTTCTTTGACAGAAAAGTCTTTGCTGAGTTCTCCTCCACTGGCTCCCGAGAGCAAAAGCCGCGTGCCAAGGAGACCCCTCTGCTGCCCAGGGCAGAGATGGCCCAAACTCTTGCAAAGAGCTGCTGGGACAGAGATTGGAAATGGACCATCAGGGAAAGCAACAAATCAAATAAATCCAGACAATCCTTCAGAATTTCCAAACTCACTAGATTTTGCGTACTTTTTGCCTAAAAAGAACCAACCATGGTTAGTGGAGGAAGTTCTTAATGGCACATAGGCAGAACCAGATGGCAACTGCACTGCTGCCTGCTGCTTGCCTGTCAGCTCTTCGTTGGAATATCCCACCTAAACATTGCATTGTATTATTCTATGAATTTGAACCACCATTTCTCTGTAGAACCACTCTCTGTCCTACCCCATCCCTTGCTGCAACTAGGCCTAAGAATAAATAGTTAAGCACATACATACTATTACTACACCCCTTTCTCCCTGCCCACTTTGCAAGTTTCTACCACTTGTAGCGTTTCATTTCTTTGGCTCCTGAGCACATGGCAGAACTGTGCTCTGGCTTTGCCAAGCCTCTAAACACTCCTGATGACAAATGAACGCTGCTGTCATTGTGTGATCATAATTTCAAACAGACTTTCCAGTCTTGGGGGTAGTTCCCTTTGTTATCTATCCATCTCCTGTTACCTCCTCAGGCCATCCTGGGGGGGGGGGGGACAGAAATGACCTCATAAGAACATCTTTCAGTTTGATGACACATGGCAATGGAGAAAATCCAAAAACCTTCCTAACCAGAATGTAAAGACAACAACTTCATTCAAAGCAAACATTCTAAGGTGCACACCAGGCAGGGTTGCTTGGGGAGAGCTGCAAGAAAGAAAAAACCACTCCTTGCCGTTTGTACGCAAGGGGCATAAAAGGTCTCATGGCGGCCTTCTGCCTTTGCACAGAAGCCTTGGCATTTAGCCTTTCTGCAAGGGGCTGATTCCAAGTGGAGAGGACCCCCTTTCCAGAAGGTCTCTGGTACCTAACAGAGGAAGAGTTTTTCAACCAAACATTGCAAATTCATTCGTACATCTTCCCAAAATGAACTACCCTTCAGTTTATTCCATCCCAGGTTTGTTCAGATCAGAGAAATTTCCTCCAACTAGGGCAGAAGCCTGGAAATGTAACAGACAGTGCTTGTTCAATGGCACACTATTCCAGGTTTGGGATCTAGGCATGCAATCTGACTCTCAACACACACAAACCCACATCTCTTGCCTTGCGGGACTTTAAAAGTTCCATCCTACAGTATGACGCCCTTTTGTCATTGAGCTCCCCATGGACTCAGAGGGATTACAGTCAGCCCCACCAGCCAGGTATGAACCTAACCTTATCCCAAGTTACAAATGGAGTCTCTTCCTGCTTTAGGACAGCCACATGAAACTTCTTCTCTACTGGAACTGGAGCCAGTTTAGTCTATGGTGAAGATGCTGGCCTACAGACCAGGAGAGGGTCCCACCTTAGGTATGCTAGCCAGCAAGGTGACTTTGGGTCAGTCCCTCTCTCTCAGCCCAACCCACCTCACAGGGTTGTTGTTGAGGGGAAAATAGGAGGAACAAGGAGCATTATGTATGCTTGCTGCCTTGAGTTACTTATAAAGTAACTTATAAAGCCAGGATAAAAATCAAATCAATCAGTCCACAAAAAACTATGCTCCAGGGCACAGTCAGTTTCTAGAGGAAGTACTGTAGATGGGGCTAGACAGAGTGAGGAATTGGGGCCAAGGGGGTGAGATGGGGAGAGGGCTGCTGCATTTATCTAAAAGCTTCAGCCCCACCATGAAACTTGCTGGGCCAGAGCTTCCAGACAGAAATCATGATGAGACATGGGAGTGCTGTGCAGAAACACGTGGACCTGGGGAAGGTGCTTTTGTGGATGTGGTGTAAGCGCAGACTTCTCATTTTGTGGGGAGCTGGGACGGAGAGTGGGCAAGCTCCTCTATAGCTCCAGGCTGGGATCCAGCCAACCCCCACCAGAGCACATGGCTAGAGAGGCAGCCATTCTCTTGCAATTTTTCTTGAAATGTGTTATCAGCAAAGCTTTGCACGATGCAGAGGGTGAGACCCTTGGCATGGAGGAAGCAGCCATTACACAGAGGCAGCATCTTTAAAGCCAGCAAGGGGGTGGGGATGGGGAGAAGCAGAGGATTGACTGGAGTGATACTTTATTGATATAGGCTAGAGGAGCAGACCTTGAGAACTGGGCTGTCCCTCCTTCTTATAACCCCCCCCCCCCAGTGAATTAATCTGAGCTGATTTCTCTGTTTCCCAAACTTAATGGATGTTTTTATTTCTGTAACTGTTTCTGCATGGTCATTTCTGTGGTTCTCTATTGGTTGTTCAGTTTACAGTGCAGTTATCAGCAGTGAATTCCCCAAATCGAAATGGTCAGAAAATAGGCAATCAGATTCCTTGGGCAATCTGCTCTCTGATGCCACAAGGAGGAACTACTAACGTGGCACTTCCTAACCAGCCAAATGGAGCACTTCGCACCCATGGCGGCCTTGGTGGTTATCAATCCTTGGCTGCTCATACTTTGGAAATGAGTATCCAAAGTCCCCCTCAGCTCACCTTTGGGCACCCATCCTTCAGCACCTTCACCTGCCCTTCATACAGATTCCGCCAGAGAAATGGAGGCGGCTGTCAGTCACAGGGGCAAGGTGGGCCTCTGGCAAAGTATAAACCTCCAACTGAAAGTGGCATCTACCCACCTAGCCATCAAGTGATTTCTCTGGAGGGGAACAGATGAGCCCACGTAATTATTTTAAATTATCCTAATTTTAATCATGGTTTCTTTTTTATTCCCTGTCCACAACCCTGACCACAACTCCAGCCCAAAATACTCTAAGCAGCACCAACAGACCATGCAAACATTTCATGGCCGATTGCAATAAACTCTTTTAAGACCCTCAGGCAGGCTATCAATCCTATATTCACTTTAAAGGTAGAGGTCAGCATCAAAGCAGGGCTTGGGAAAATAAGAGGCCTCACCCCCGATACTCCAGGTAATCAACCACTTCCCACAGAATTTTCCAGGTGGTCTCTCACAGGTGGCACTGGAGGACTTAACAGAGATTTGCACCCATTAAACATATTTTTAAATAAGAAGCTAGCTGCATTGATACATAATAATACATATCATCAAGATTTCTAAACCATGATTTATTGCCTACTGTATCATACTAAGTCATAATCGCACATCACTTCACCCTCAAAACAAAGAACATACTCTGTAGCCTCAAGGAAATGTGTGAATTTATCCCCCATCATGGAGCTGGTCACAAACTAAGAGTTTAATCTTCCCTGCCCTAAAGCATAATAATTGTATTGTATTTAAATTGATTCACTCTAATTAGTTGAGTGGGACAAAACATGCCAAATCTCCGACAGTAACTCAGATCACGAGGCACAGCTTGTAACAACATTAGTCGTGGATTCTACAGCAGAATTCAGCATAGTTTCTATTCCAACTGAAAAAAAGGACTCTTACAATTCAACATTTCTTTCTTTCTTTCTTTCTTTTGGTTTATTGCTGTTTGTAAGCAAAATGTAAATCCACCCTACCTCCAGCAAGGATCTTTTCCTGCAGCTCACTCATCTGCTTCTTGTATGCCCTCAGAGCAGCTTCTTTAAAAGATGGGGTGCCTTTTTTTTTTATGGGCACTTTAGCAGGGACTGCTGGAATATTCTTATTTCCCTCTTCACATACATCTAGTTCATCTCCAGCCAACGTATCTTCCCCGGCAACTTCCCACATGTGCTGATTGGCCACCTGGTTCTCCAAACTGCCACTAGGAGAATCTTCTGGTGCAACAGCTGCCGCCTCCACTTCCCCTCCCTGTGTCTCTTTTTCCAACTCAGTTGCGCTCGTCCTGCTCTCCAGTTTAGCAAGGACTTGCTCCATAACTTCCACATAATCTGTTTCAAGCTCGCCCATGGATTCACTGGGATCTTCCCTATCTTCAGCTCGATAATAGGAGGCCTCTGTGTAAATGTCAGAATCCAAGGTGGTGCTTGATTCATTAGCAGTGGATTGAGACAGTGTGCGAAACCTTCCCATAAAATATGACCCGCTGTCCTCACAGCCACTTAAACTCTGGGTGCTCTTATTCCACACCACTTCCAAAGCTGATCTTGCCCGTTGCAGGGTACTTCCGAATTTGGGAAAGAGGAGGGTTTTGTCTGAAAGGTCAATGCTCAGCCGGCTGTGCCAAGACTTGGGAGGTCCTTCCTCAGCATCCGTGCTGGGCAACTCGCTTTGGCTTCGATACATCACAGGCTTCCTGGTTTGAGTGGGAAAGAGGGTGTTGGCTTTAGCCTCCTGCTGCCCAGTGAGCTGGCTGGACCACTGCATTTCAGTAGTGGGTCCTCCCCCAGAGAGGCAGTAACTGTCTAGGGCATAATCATAATTTTCTGCCTCATACTGGGCATCCGAGAACTGGCTGAGGTTTACTTGTCGGTTGGAAAAATCGTTTAAGTTATAACCCAAATGTTGGTAGCTTGAGGAATTTATTTCCATGTCTCTATTCTGGTCTAGCCGATTCCAGTCCTTCCATGGCAAAAGTTCATCTTCTAAGGAGACCTGAGAGTTACTATAATGGCTCCGGTCGCCTGAGGCACATGCCATCCCATTGCTGACCCCACTGTCAATGGTTTCTGTATTCTCCATTTCACTCTCACGTCTATGGGGAGGGCCTTCTGGATTAAAACCCTGTTCCTGCAGATCACCACTCCACTCGGCGGGGTCACCCTGTGTTCTCTGCCAGAGTTCCCGGTCAGAAAAGGATAAAAGCGAGCTCCCATTCATTTTGATGAAGTGCTGGTTCTCTGACAAATCTTCAGAAAAAGACTGGCAAAGTTTAGAAAAATCAGACTCTGAACGACTGAGTTTTAGTGCTGCCAAATCATCCTGTGACGGCCACAGAGAGGTCATGTTAGAGGAGCTGCCAGCTCTGATCTCCTTCGGTGGGCTGCCTTGACCAGGGAAAGTCTTGTCGTCTGGAGCCCTTTTAGGAGCATCTCCCTTGCCTTTGGCAGAATTTCTTTTCATTTGTGGAGCAGATTTGGATATCTTCGCATACCTGTTCCGACTGATGTCAGATTCCAGTTCTTTGCCATGGTTATCACGGAACTCCCAATCCTGCTCTCTGGCTCTGAGATCCACGGTGAGGCACTTCAGGTCCATGCTCTCATACGTCTGAGACGAAGGGAGGCTCCTCTGCTTCCGCTCTCTTGAATCTCGAGGGAGAATTTCAGCTGAAACCCCAATCCCCGTCCCCTTAAGCTTGTAAGACTTTTTCAGAACTAGGTCTCTGTGCTGGGATGTTTCAAAATAAACAAGGATGGCCCGTGGCTTGGCATTAGGACAGTCTCTCTGTTGTCCCAGTCGCTGTGCAAATTCTATTTTGACAGAATTTTGAGCCTCTGAAAATCCCATTTTCTCTATTAATATTCTGTGCACTACATGTTCAACATTCTCAAACTTCTCCTCTGGCACATTTAAAAATCTAAGACTAGTTTTGCTCCCTGCATGTCCAAGTTGTTTGATATAATCATATATATCACGTGTCTCCCTTCGTGATTGTACAAATCCGGTCCTCAACTGTTCAATTTCATTCTGCACGACTTCCACATTGCTGGAGATCTCATCAATGGACTCTCTGAGGGCATTGACGTGTCCCCGCAATTCAGAGAGCTCTGTTTCTATCTGACTGATCCCCTGAAGCTCCTTGAATATCATTTCCATCACATCATGGGTCTGACTGATGCAACCAGTGGAACTGAAGCTTGCTTCCAAGGTGCTGGACTTTGGCGGGCGAGCAGTTCTGTCCAACGACTTGCTCCTCAGGCCCCAGGTTTTCTTCCACGTGCTGAGCTCAGAGTCTGAGGAGACATACTCCTGACTCTTCTTCCATTTCCTCAACTTCCGTAAAGCACCAAGCTTGAGGTTGTGCAGTGTGCGGTCCCCTTCGGAACTGCCATCTGAAGGGGCGAGGCTACTCACACTCTTCCTGTTGCGTCTCATAGGCATTGTGTGCAATGAATATTCTTTGCTCCCGTTTTGGTCTTTGGTTTCACTTAAAAATTTTGAGAATGAGCTTTCGTTAGAAGATGCGTCCTGAAAGGAATCTTCATTCTTATATGAGAAAACTCTCTGTTGCAATCCATTCGCAATGGCTGCCCGATAGCTGAAAGTTGGAGACAGAGAAAATTCGTGGTTGCTTCTCTCCTCTTCGGCTGACCAATTGCGAGCAGAGGTATGTTTAGCTATTTTTTTTACTGTGCTTTTTAAATTAATTGAGAATAGCTTTACTTGTCCAGCTTGGGAAATATTTAGTTCCTTTTTGCTTTGACAGCTCTCTTGTTTGCTCTTTGTATTGTTTTCCAACTTCTTTGTAAACATTCCTTTATAAATCCTGGGTATGTAAAAAAGGTTTCGGTTCTGGTGGAGAGCAGAAACCATGGAAGGCAAGCTCAGTTATCCTTCCCCACAAATACTGCAGTTCCTTCTTGACAAAAGCATTTGTGTGCTTCCAACGATCCAGGACAATAGACACTGGTAAGTGTTAACTGTGGTTGGCAAGTCAAAAGGCAGGAACAGCTTCAGGAAGGAGCCCACAGGTCTGAACAACCCTGCTTCTATTTTCCGTTGCTCTCTGAGGCATCTAAAAAGCAAAGAAGACTATTAATATGACTTCCAAACCAAATTCATCATGTTACACATCTCAAAAATACTGAGCACTTGCTCATCTGACATTTTGATACATAGAATTATTTAAAAAGTAATTTATGACATTTGGAGAAACTGCATTTCCTATTTACAGAAAAAAAGGCTGATCAAGAGAGAAGTTAGGTAAGTTAGTTTTCATGGCACATTTCAGCATACCTGTCGTTTGGGGGGTTAGAAAAATATTTTTTAAAAATAAGTGATGTACCAAATTAGAGCTCCTCAACAGAATCTTTACAGCTGTGTTCTTAGATACGGTTCCTTGGTAAAAAGGAACTAAAGTCAGTAGGTCTCAAGTATGCAAAATGTTTTGCTTAAAGCTATTTGGGATCAGGCAGTTCTATAGAGAGACTGCCTGGCTAGTAATTATTCTGAACACACACAGGCAGGTTTGCACTTTATACTTTTTTTTAAATGGCATCATTCAGAAATCAGGAGAACATTGCACATATTCAGAGAGTACCCAGATCTGATTATGCCTTTGTCTTTACATCCACCTATTCTGTCTTAGCGTTGCTAAAACAAGTGCAACACAAGAAAATTTCCTATAGCAACCCTCTAACTGGTACAATGCAAAAGATTGTTATGCAATATGTATTCGCAGAGATAATTTGAAAGAAAAGCTCTAGATGTCAAGGGAAAAGAAAAAGAAAAATTCAGGAAAGAGCAGAAGGAATTTGTTCTCCTCAACACTTCTTCTACTTAAGAAGAAGAAAAGTTTGGGAGGGGGAGGAGGGAAAAGAGTAAAAAAAAAAACCTGCAATTTTTTTGAAATAATGGTGAATATAAAACAATCAGGCAGGATACAAATAATTAACACCACAATTTTCTCCGTACATAGGATTAATATATAAAATAAAGAAGTGTGTCTTAATTCAAACAAGACTTCTTTTCTTAGAATCAGAAATCTATCAAGATATTAAAGAACTGCTAATTATAGCTATAACTCAGAGAACAAAATTCAATAAACAAGGCAATTTTTGTGAAATAAGTGCTTACTTTCCATACTATAAATATGAAGAGCATAAGAGCACAATATTTTCTTATTACATCAATTACATCTAATTTCCATTTTATTTTTGTCAATATGGCAAATCAACTATATGAAGAGATGTTGGTTCCTTAGAGTTCCTCAGATTATAGTTCCATTTGTAAAATCTTAAACACATTTAAATTAAGTTAGCTCAAAATTAATTATGTTCAAATTCTCCCAGTGTATTCCATAGTCTGGAACCTCTCTCCCTCCTGCAGAAAGGGCTCTCTGACAGTGGGGGCTCAGAAGTACAGAATGCTAGGTCTCTAGAGGTCATCTAGTCCAACCTGTGGCCAAGTGCAAGGCTGCACTACTACAGCATCTTCAAAACATCTTCTGCAGATCTTAACACCAGGACAGTAAACAGGGTTGTTCTTTGAGCACAGCTGTTGTGTAAAGTTTGTACCCTGTGCTGCTTACCCACATTCGATTTTAAAGGGCTTTTCAACCCACAAAGCATGTTGTGATCAGACAGGATGGCCAAGTTCACTTCAGTCCTTGCAGGGCACTTGTGAATTTTAAACATGCTGAAATGCAAAATAAAAAAAGAACCAAACTGGGCTTTTGAGGTCAGCAAACACATGAAAAGGCACTGTGACTAGGCTGCTGAAAGACAGTTTGTGGTCACATGTCCATTTTGATTAATGCCGCTCAGAAGGGAGAGACTACCAAGCCTCCCTTGGGAGACCCCAAGTCCAAGGGAGTCCAAGGCAGCAACAGAGGACCGCAAGACATCCTGAAGCCACGTCCTTTCCCGATTTGAAGAATGTTCATGGAACCGCAAGCATTCACACCTGGCAACCCAAAGCACCTTGCCTGCTGCTCTGCCAAGGTAGAGAAAGAAAGAGGAACTCCAACGAAGGGAGATTGGCCAGACACCAGCAGCTGCATCATAGGAGTTGCTACATCTGCCTGCTTTGCAGTATACCTGGCCTCAACAATATTTCCTAGGCACAGTGCTGTGCTCCCTTGTGTGTGGCCTTGTGTCCTTCTCTGGATTGCTAAGAAGGGCCAGCACAAGAGAAAATACCTTTGGGGAGGGCAAGGGAGAGACTCCCTCTGAGGGCTGCAGCTCTGGGCTGCAGGGAAAGGAGCCCAGCATGGTGTACAAAGTAAATATTGCAGCAAATCCGTGAGGAAACGCTTTACGCTGGAATGCCTTCCTATTGCATTAATTCTGCCTGGGTTTTGCAGGCTGGACTCTAACCACCAAAAGGAACAGAGCGAAACATTTCTTCCCTGGGACTCCCAGGCCGCTTCAGCCCCACCGCTCCCCGCATTTGGCGCAGGGGAGACGGCCTCCGGGAAGAGCTGCTCGCTCGCGGAAAAGCAGCCCCGCCGACCTCCCCGCTCGGGCTTCCTTCCTGCGGCGGGGCCAGAGCCGCGGCTCCGAAATCCCTGCCTCGGCCGCAAAGGGGCCGCGCCGCTCGGTCCATTTCAGGAGCAGCGCCAGCAACAGTCCGAGGAGCCGGGCGGCTCCGCGGACCGCCTGGGGGCGACCATCCCCGCCGCTCTGGTCCCGCTCTCAGGGCTCCCGCGGGGCGGGGCGAGGCGCCAGCGATGCCCCGAGGGAGGCAGGGAGCTCAGAAGGTGGAGCCAGCCCCACAGGGCCGGTCGCCCCCCCTCTCTCGCCCGCTCGCCGCCCTCCCTCAGCCTCCCGGGATCTCCAGAGAGACGCCGAGCGCGCCCAAGCCTCGAGTATGGGGCGGGGTCGCTGGCACGAGGGGCCTCCTTGCTCGGCCCGCAGGCACTGGCCTCCCGCCCGCCGCCCCCGAAGAGGTTCCGCGTCTCGCCAGCTTCCCGGAGCGCCCGCGCGGCCAAGCCGGGGCGAAGCCACCGGCCGGCGGAAACCGGGGCGCCTCCGCTGTGAGGAGGCAGCCGCCCGGTCGGCCTCGCCACCGGCAGGCAACACCTGTGCCAAGGCAGACCGGGCGCGCGGGAAAGTGGATCTCGCCCAGCCTCCCGCGCGCGCCCCGCGGTAGCCCCACGCGAACTTACCGGGCAAACTTGGGCGGCTGCGAGCCTGTAGACGAAGCTCCTCGGCCGGGCTGACACAAGCGGCTGGGCTCGGTTGCGGGCCAGAGCGGCGGCCAGGACAGGCGCCGGCGGTGCCGCCCGTGGGCCCGCGGACCGAGCGCCGACTCAAGTGCGGCGCCAAAGCTGCCTCCGCCGGCGGGCGGTTCCTCAGCGCGCGCTGAGAGCGCAGCCAGCTGACTCTCGCCGGTGCTGATGCTGATGCTGATGCTGCTCAGAAGGCTGAGCCCAGCGCGGGCGGAGCGCTTTCCTCCGGCGCCGCCCCCGCTCCTCGGGGGCCTCGTCTCCGCCCGCGCCAGGGGAAGCGCACCCGCAGCTCCGGAGGATAGCACGGCGGGCTGGGCGGCGTCCGGCCTCGCGGTTCACCTGTGACGCTTTTCCTCCGGCGCTTGCGGGAAGGCTTGGCTGAGGCCCGCTGCTTCCAGCGCCGACGGCACTGCACCTCTGCAAAGCGTGGAACGCTGTCAGGGCAGCGCCGCTGGCCAGAGAGCTGGAGAGGCGCGGCCCCCTGACCGGTCAAGGCTCTCTGAGAAAGAGCTCCTTCCCGCGCGCCGAAGGCTAGACGCGGCGCGGCCCTTGAGGCCTCCTGGCGGCTCGGTCGGGAAGGGGGCAGAGGCCAAACACGCCCCCATCCCCGCCAGGTTTGCCGCATGTGCAGTGGAGCCTCTCAGGCTCTTCCGAGGTGTTGCAATTAGGTGCTGGGGGGGGGCAGGGGTTCAACCGCTTTTTCTCCTTAAATTACTGCAGGGGCTGCGCGGTGCGGGGGAGCCTGGCGGAGCTGGCGCCTTGGAAAGAAGCCCAACGCTTGGCTGAGAGGCTTTCGGCTAGACTCCGGGGGAGGACCAGACCTCGACAGCCAGCTCTTGCTGGGTTTGCTTTGGGTGCCCAAGGCTCGCTCCGCTGGAGCCAGTTTTGATAGTCGGTGAAACCTTACCGGGCCCCTCACCGGGCCCCTCCCCCTCCTAAGAAAAGTGATCTGTTGTGGTTTTGCCACCTGGTGGCCTGGGGAGTGGGAGTGGGTAGCGAGGAAATCAATGCCTGGGCAGTCCACCCATGATTGCAGCCCTCAACACATCCCAAACACTGTAAATAAGGACACTCCCATCTCCTTCCAGCCTTGGAGGGCTGCACTCTGAGATGAAGGACACCCTATCTGGTTGCAAAGCTCTCGGCATCAAAGGCCACAGCCTCTCTGGCTTGGCAGGCACTGGCCTTCATGTCTGTTTCCCTGCCCCTGCAAGCAATAGGACGAGGGTTCTGCTTTAGAAGAGGACAAAGAAGGACTGGCTCTGTGGGGTGAGAGTAGGTCATGTGAAGGGGTTTCCTAACACTTCATGTCAAAAAACGCCGATAGAGTCATTTAGTAACCCGCATTTTTGAACAAGGTCACAAATAGGGGAAAGAACTGTGCAGCTCCATTCAAGCAGGATTTGCACTTCCAATGGGGCCTTTTAAGGAGAAGCTCTCTGTTGTGTCCCGAGCCTGCAGAAGCAGGCTCAGGACGATGCAAGAGTCCCGGGCATTTGCAAAAGCTGCCCGGGACCAGACTGAGCGGCGCCGGCCTTGCGCACATGCGCAAGGCGGGAAAAGACTGCCTGCTATTGGTTGGGATTGCCCGGGGATCAGAGGGTATAAATAGAGGCCTGCGTGCCTCTACTCTTGTTGGTTGTTAGTTGTAGAGAGCGAATAAAGATCTGTTAGCACAATGCATTGCTTCCTTCGCCATTATTCTCCGGACTTAACACTGGCGACGAAGGTGGGATCTGGTCTAGACAGCTAGGGAAGCTTGAAGACTCACCCAAAAGAAGTCCGGAAGAGGGACAATGGCGTTGAAGTCAGCGTCT
This sequence comes from Protobothrops mucrosquamatus, assembly GCF_001527695.2. Lineage (NCBI taxonomy): Eukaryota > Metazoa > Chordata > Lepidosauria > Squamata > Viperidae > Protobothrops > Protobothrops mucrosquamatus. The sequence continues at coordinate 1,542,471 of NW_015386412.1, forward strand.
ATCCTGCCAGTACAGCATCGCTGGAGGGTGAGTGCGGCTGAAGAAAACCCTGTCCCTTGATCATGGTGAAAATAGGCCGATTATCTGAATTTGATGTTTCTCACCCGGAGAGTGAGAATCTTACGTTGCAAGGGTGGAGACTTACTTCTGCGTGAATCAGATAAGGGAAGATGGCCTAAAGGCTGCCACAATGTTGTGCATTTGTGGGCAAGACGCCTTTGAGATCGCCGAGAATCTAGTCGCCCCGGCCTCGCTAGAAACTGTTTCATACGCTGATCTGAAGAAAGCTTTGAAAGAACACTTCCAGCCTAAGCAATCTGTTATTGCTTGGAGGCACACATTTGAACTGAGGGATCAGCGAGCTGGGGAATCAGCAAAAGAATTTATTGCAGCCTTGAGAAGAGCGGCTAAACCGTGTGAGTTCAAGGATCTAGAGGAAAGGCTGCGTGATCGTTTTGTGTGCGGACTGAGGAACAGAGACTTACAGCAGAAGCTGTTTGCTAAGGAAGATGTCTCTTTCCAAGATGCTCTGCGAGAGGTTACGGCAGAGGAAGCTGCAGGTGGAGCGGTCAAGAATCTGCGGCCCACTCAAAGCGCTCCAGAGACTGCAACCATCCACAAGGAGGACGTGCGAGAGGATTCGGAAGAGGATCCTGAAGATGAAGTGGACAAGCTTTACCAAGCAGCTGGGAGGAGGCCCAAAGATCGTCAGGACAAAGGCCCAGCTGAGCTTCGTTGCTTCGGATGCGGAGGTCGCCACAAGCGAGCGGAATGTCAGTTCCGTTCCGCCATCTGCCGAGCGTGCGGGAAGAAAGGCCATATCGCTGCGGTTTGCCTGGGTCGACAGAAGGCACAACCGAAGGAAGAATTGAATCTGAAAGGTACCAGGGTACCCAGTCAAAACAGGGTGGGGTTCTGTGTAACACGCAGGATTTTTTTAAGAATAGGCATACACAAACCCCTTAAAAAGAAATTATCCCTTAAAGTGAGATTGCAGGGAGTTCCATTGTCGATGGAACTTGACACGGGGTCTGCCCTATCCATAATTTCCCTCAACACATTTCACAAAATCTGCAGCAGCAGTGGCCAGCGAGCTTCGCTAAGGCCTTCTAATGTAATCCTTACTGATTTTCAAAATTCCAAATTGTGCGTTAAGGGGGAGGCCACCCTTAAGGTACAGTATAAGAATTTTGAAGGCCTCTTAGACAGGCTGGTTGTGGGGGGTGAGGTGAGCGCACGAGTCTAATTGGACTCGATTGGTTTGAGGCCTTAGGAATCCAGGTAACAGGGCTGCACAAGTTGCAAACAGAGACCCTTGCAGATGTCTGCAAGGAGTTTGCAGATGTGTTCAGTTCTGAACTAGGATCCTACAAGGGACCTCCAGTTTCATTAAAGCTAGACTCAGCTGTAGAGCCCATAAGGGTTAAACCTAGGAGAGTACCATTTGCTTTTAAGGGCAAGATTGATGCTGAACTGGACAAGTTGCTCCAGCAAGGCATATTAGAGCCTGTAGATTCCAGCCTGTGGGAACCATTGTAACTCCCTTTAAAGGCAAATGGGGATATTCGTATTTGTGCAGACCACAAGTGCACACTAAACAAGGCCTTACAGCAACATGCGTATCCTGTGCCTGTAGTGAGCCACATTTTGGCTTCTCTCAAAGAGGGCAAGATTTTTGCTAAGCTTGACCTGGCTCAAGCGTATCAACAGTTGCCTGTTGTTGATGATGCAGCAGCAGAGGCTCAAACTATTGTTACCCATAGAGGGGCTTTCAAGGTGAAAAGGTTGCAGTTTGGGGTGAACGTAGCCCCTGGCATTTTCCAAAGTGTAATGGAAAACACCCTGAGGGGTATTCCTTATGTGTCCTTATTTTGATGACGTTCTCATCGCAGGGGACTCAGCTCAAACACTGGCAGAGAGGTTACGGGCTGTTTTGCTTCGTTTCCAAAGAGCAGGCCTTAAGTTAAAACAGGACAAATGTAAGATTGGTGTACATTCCACTGATTTCCTGGGGTTCAGGATAGATGCTCAGGGCATACATCCGTCTGATGCTAAGCTCAAAGCTATTCAGCAGGCTCCAAGCCCTAAGTCTAAGGGTGAATTACAAGCCTTTTTGGGTTTACTAAACTTTTATCATGCTTTTATACCTCAGAAAGCTGCTATTGCTGAACCTTTACACAGACTTTTAGACAAAAATGCCTGTTGGCGCTGGACCAAAGTCCATGAAGCCAGTTTCAGTGAGGTTAAGGCCTTGCTTACATCCAATGCGGTGCTAGCTCATTTTAATGAGCAGCTGCCAGTGTGTCTGGCTTGTGATGCTTCCCCTTATAGGGTGGGCGCTGTGCTTAGCCATCTGACGGCTGAAGGGACTCAGGTCCCTGTGGCATATTATTCTAGGTCTAGGACATTGTCTGCTGCTGAGCGTAACTATGCTCAAATTGACAGGGAGGCTTTGGCTATTGTGGCTGGAATTAAAAAATTCCATGATTTCATCTATGGCCGCCATTTTACGGTCTTTACTGACCACAAGCCTTTGCTGGGGTTATTCACTACGTCTAAACAAACCCCACACATCCTATCCCCTCGCATGCTGCGATGGTCCATTTTTTTGTCAGCTTATGACTATTCACTAGTTCACAAACCTGGCAGAGAAATGGGTCATGCTGATGGCTTAAGTAGTCTGCCTTTGCCTACTATGGAGCCTGATCCTGCCCCTGCTATGCACATATTGTCCATTCAGGAATTGCCAGAGTGTCCCCTTAATGCTAGGGATGTGGCTGCTGAAACTGCCACTGATCACATGCTTAAACGCATGCTGACATGGGTGCTGGCAGGTTGGCCTGACAGATGCCCAGAGGAGGACTTCCAATGTTTTTGGGTCAAGAGGCACGAGTTGTCCACTTTCAATGGCTGCCTCCTCTGGGGCTCTAGAGTCGTGATTCCGGCCTCATTGAGGGCGAGAATCTTAGTTTCCTTACATGAGGGCCACCCAGGGATTGTCAGGATGAAAGCGCTTGCGCGCAGCCATTTGTGGTGGCCTGGCATTGATAGGGCCATTGAGGCCCAGGTACATGGGTGTCATCCGTGTCAGCAGTACAGGCCAGAGATGCCCCAGGCCCCTGTGCATAGGTGGGAGGAAACACACACTCCATGGTCTAGAATACATATAGATTACGCTGGGCCCTTTCCTGGTGGTTGTAGATAGCCATTCCAAATGGCTGGAGGTTGTGCCTGTGTCATCCACCACGACTGCCAAGACCATTCAAGTGTTGAGAAACATTTTTGCTGCCCATGGTCTGCCAGACGTTTTGGTGGCGGATAATGGTCCTCAGTTTACTTCTACTGAGTTTCAGGGATTTCTACAAGCCAACATGATTCGCCACGCTACTTCGGTTCCATTCCACCCTTCCACCAATGGTCTGGCTGAACGAATGGTCCGCGTCGCCAAGGACGCTCTCAAGAAACTGACTCATGGCAACTGGCATCACAGGTTGGCTGACTTCCTTCTAGCCCATCGTACTACTCCGTGCACTGCCACGGGTAAGTGCCCGGCTGAACTCCGTTGGGGCCGCCGGCTTGTGACTAAATTGGACAGGCTGTATCCGGAGCGAGTAGCTTCACAGGTGTCCCAGCCGCACCCACCACGGGTCCTGCAAGTGGGTGATCCTGTCCGGGCCAGGAATTATGGGCCTGGACACCTCTGGGTCCCGGCTGTGGTCTGCAAGGTCTCGGGGCCTCTGTCCTATGAGGTGTCCTTGGACGACGGCCGCGTTCTTCGCCGCCACATTGATCAACTCCGTGTAAGGCGGAGTCTTCTCTAGGGGGGGGAGGAGGAATGGGAAATGCATTCTGGGAATCAGAATCAGAATCAGCAGCCGACAATGGCTGTTGAGGACAACAGGGGTACGCAACACCCACATTCCGCAAGTGCTCCAAATAGGAATTCATGGGGCAGGGGGCAAACAGACACCGCCACACTCACTCCAGCCTGGGAGTCACACCAGAGGTATACTAACTACCCACAACTCACCAACAATACTCCAGACAAGGAGACTGACTGGGAGCATACTCATAACTCACAACATACAAGAGAGCAGGCACAACAGGGTGGGGACTTGCCCTTTTCAGCATTGGCTCACAGAAGGATGTCCCCACGCATTAGGGCTAACAGGGAGGTATCCATGGACCCTATCACTACAGAAAGGAGCCAGGAAAATTACACACCTTCAGGGAACATTGAGATGAGTTCAGAGGGCTCAGAAAACTCCCTAAGAGGTAGGTCAACCAGGTATAGCAAACAGCAGAGTCCTGACTACCTGAGCCTAGGAGGCGGACAGGGAAGTCAGGCAACAGTCATAAGACAGCCACAGGGTAATTCACCTAGTGAGGAAGGCAACGGTGGGGGCACTTCAGTCTCTCCAGGTCCGAGAAGGTCGCTACGGGTCAAAGGCCCTCCAAAATACCTTGCTGATTACGTAAGGTGAGCAAGAGTTATAGGAACCTGAACAAGAGGTCAAGACTGGTTAGCTCTTAGGAAACTGGGTTGGGTGCGTGGGTTCTCAGAACGACAGAACGGCCCCATACTTCTCATACTCTGTGCATTTAATGCAAAGGTTAGTAAACACATGCTCTACCAAAGGTGGCGTCCATGTGGGCGCAGTATTATTTTATCTAGGGGGGAGGGGTGTTGTGTCCTGAGCCTGCAGAAGCAGGCTCGGGACGATGCAAGAGTCCCGGGCATTTGCAAAAGCTGCCCGGGACCAGACTGAGCGGCGCCGGCCTTGCGCACATGCGCAAGGCGGGAAAAGACTGCCTGCTATTGGTTGGGATTGCCCGGGGATCAGAGGGTATAAATAGAGGCCTGCGTGCCTCTGCTCTTGTTGGTTGTTAGTTGTAGAGAGCGAATAGAGATCTGTTAGCACAATTTGCTTAGGACTCAACCTGTTGAGTTTGGGACCCCTCTGACTTCCTTGTCTGAAGGGCCCTCAGAGGCCCCAGGAAATCTGATATGCTGTCGCTTGCTGATGGCATCCCAGCAACCTGAGTTTTAGGACGTGGTTCCAGAGAACATCTGTTAAAGCCAATTACAAGAATTAAAAGACCATTGAGGACTAGTCCTGCCAACAAACTGTCTGGGGATTTTTATGGATTAGCATATAATAAAATAAGGCGCACTTTCCCTGCTTTCTATCAAAGTGAGTGGGGAAGAGAAATATTTTTTGCCAGCAACTAACAAGTGCAGAGGACCGAGTAGTTCATCAAGCTCTAGAAAGCTTCTCCCCACTCCCAGGTCACATCGTCTGTCCTGCATGGGAACTTCCCGAGCTGGGCACCTGTCCTTCAGGATCCACATGCATCTGACCTGGGTGACTCTGCATCTGCGCCAGCTGCTCACTTGCAAGGGCTTTGGAGAGAAAACAATGGCTTTGAAGCAGAGCAAAACAGAGCTTCCTACACTACTAGTAAGAGGTGCATTTGCAATGGGAAGGGGTGGAGGAGGACATAACCCAGTCCTGCATTTAAGAAGAGGCTGGGGATGCTGGTGCTGGCGCTGGGGATGATGAGTGTCCTGATGAGGGGGCAAGCAGAGGTAGAGTTTTGTCTCAGGTCTGGGACCAGAGTAGTCACAGCTCGGTCTTGAGGAGCTTGTGAATGCCACCTGAGCCGCTTTCTGCAATCTTTGGAACATCTTCATGGAGCACTGGATTTGTATCAGTGGACTGGAAAAGGGAAATGCTTTCCCTCTCTACAAAAAGTGGGGAAAGGATAGAACTATGGGCTCGTCAGTATGAGATTGACACACACAAAATTCTGGAACAAATGATTAAGCAGTTCTGTGAGCATTTAGAAAATAATATACTGCTTGTCAGGAGCCAGCATAGATTTATCGAGAATAAATTGTGCCTAAACAACCTGATCTTCTTTTTTGACAGGGACCAATTTAGTTGTCAGCAGGAATGTGATGGATATTGTGACTTCAGCAAAGCAGTCGACAAGGCATCCCAAGGTATATGACAAAATGAGGCTTGAATTTTGCTGCTGTTAGATGGACACGGCTGGTGGAAGAATCGTAGCCAGCAAGTGTATGTCCAGGCTGGAGGGAAATGTTCACTAGCAGACTGCAGTGCTCTGCTCTAGGCCCTGTGCTGTTCAATATATTTGCAGATTACTTGGATGAGAGTTAGGAAATATAATTATAAAATTTGTAAGCAATACAAAGGTGGGCCAATAGAAAATAGCTTGAAGGGCAATATCAAGATTCAGGAGGATCTTGTCAAGCAGGAACTTTGGGCAAATTTCAGCTAGACAAATTTCAAAAGAAACATGCAAACTTTTGAGTAAAGAAATATGGCAAGAATATGGGATGGAGAAGGGTCTTAGATCAAGTCTTCCTTGATCTTTCAGTAGCCTTTGGTGCCATCAGTCACCATAGCCTTTTGCAACAGCTTAAAGAAGTAGGCCTTTTGTTGGCTTTTTTCCTTTGGTTCTAGTCAGTGTTGGTAGTGAGGAGAAGTCTGGCCCCAAAGCCTCCGCTATGCAGGGTCTGGAGGACTCAACTCTTTCCCTGGTCCTATTTAACTTCTATATGAAACCACTGGGCAAGGGAACTTGTTGGTACAGAGTTAAGTGCCATCACATTTTGATGATACTCAGTTATGTATGTCTGACAGGCTGTTCAAGGTTATTTCCCAGTACCAATAAAGAGAATCTCTGTAGTTCAAGGTCGATCTGTGGAATACTTGGTGCTCTCTGAGCTTGATTGTTTGCTTGCAGATGTTTCATTACTCAACATCATCAGTGTTAGTGAGTCTGGGGTTTGTTCCCTGCTTACATACAGTGGCTTGCCCTGCCAGTGTTGGTAGCAATGTGGTTTTCTCCTTGGTAGTTCCTTGATTCGAATATCTTTCACTGCTTAATGTTTGTCGGGTGTTAATCCCTGCTTATCTGAGTGTTAGCAACTGGAGAGGATGTCTTTTGGTCTTTTTGTTCTCTTCTTATTGTCTTTTTTGAATGGTGTGTAAATTGTGATTTATTTCTATGTGCCTGTTGATGGCTGATTTGTCTGAATGCCAAACAGAATTCCTGAGTATTTGGGGGATTTAGCTTGGTCTAGGATACTCACACTTTCCCAATTGACGCTATGGTTGAGTCTGTCTATGTGTTCTGAAATTAAGGAGTTTTTATCATGTCTTCTGGTGTTCATGGGCACCCTCTGCTAGACTTCTGCGGATTTGTCCTATAGAGTGGTTGTTACAGGACTTTACTGCCAGCAGAGGCTCAAGTAATGTCAAAACCAGCAGCTATAAATGACATTTCATTCCCCACTATCTGAAATTAAGTCCAATTGTAAAGTAACCCTTACTTGTGGAGAAGGGGAAAGGAAACCCCTCTTGGCAGTGGGGGTGGAAGGGACTACAATATCTGCAGTTCCCAGCAAGGACCTGGTTCAAACTTCACTTCAAAAAGCTAATGTCTGAGCGCCCTCTTGTGGATTTGTGGAAATTGTGATTTCAGTAGGATACCTTGAAAAATCAGGCTAAACCTGGATCCCTGGAAGGAAGTTAACCAGTGAAGATGCCAATTGAATGCTGTAGTTGAAATTGAAGAAACTTCCAATTTATGAAGAATTTTGGCTATATTGTGATTGGAGTGTTGCAAATTATTCCTGCAAGATGATTATGCATCAGATTCTAAAAAGTTTAATTAACAATGAAGGCAACTATAATACGTATCCCAGGATAATGTTGCAAGATCTAATCTGGGTCGCTCACTGGAACCAGAGGTTTGGCCTTCTGAGCTTTCAGACGCGTGCTGGAGCCCCCATCCTCGGGGAACCTCTCCCTCACGAGAACTTCTCTCTCACCACACACACACACTGCTAGAGAGAGAAGCTCCCCTGAGGATGGGCTCAGCACAAGTCCGAAAGTTCAGAAGAACAAGCCTCTGGTCCTAGTGACCGACCCAGATTGGATCCTGGTTTAATTAAATTTGCCAACTCTCAGTCTTTGAAGTGCCTTTGTATTGGACAAAATTGGACAATATGATTCCATATGGTCAACTGAATGGTAATATATAATTAACAGCCTGACAATGTAAATTTTGAAATTTGAATAGTTTAAAATTTTCATTATTTTTTTTTCAACTTTCATTTTTGGTTTTTCCTCCCTCTTCTTTCACATTGTTTTCTCTTGGTTGTTTTCAACATATTTTTCTTTTTTTAAAAATGAGTTCATTTATATTTTTCTTTCCACATATATTGTTTATTTTATATTAGTTTTATAGTTTATATGTCATGGTTCCGAAAGATGAAGCTCTTCAAAGAACTTTGAGGTATTGTTTACCTTAAAGAATCTTTTAATTTGCAACATAGCTTCCGCATAGTGAAGCCAAAATCTGAATTCTCCTCCCCCAGCACATCGTAACAAAGCATAACTCACTTCTTCATTTAACAGTCATTAATCACATTCTCCAATTAGTTTGAAGTGTGAACTTTCCCTCCGGTTATCTCCTCTTATTACAACTAACTTTGAAAAATACCCTACTGAAATATTGTTATGGCTAACTAGTCCCCAAGCACATTCTTCCCCCCTCCCTGCCAGCATTATCTAATTTTAACTCTAAAAGTAATACACGGGTTAAATAGAAAATGTCTGCATCTTCATATATTGTCAAGCAAGAACATCCAATGTTAGCAGCATTGACATCATATTTGCTACCATAAATATGTTTTAAGAAAATTTAATTGAACTTTCAGTTTAGGAAATTATTTTAAGAAAATTTAACTGAAAGTTTCTAAAATTTAATTTAAAAAAAGACCAAGTCCCCTCCCCCCCCCAATCCCTGAGCATTGCAAAGGTTGCAAGACTGGCAGATTTCTAACCCTAAGGGAACTCTAAATACTTAAGTCAATTTTTGTCTGCACCAGATGAAACCCTCTATTTTGTATTTCCATTCACTTTTTATGTACACGGTGATATACACAAATGCTGACCCAAAATTCCAACAAGTATTTGCTGTTCTACAAACTGATCAGTTGGGAAGAGGGCCACTGGGGTTCCCAGTTTGGGCTCATGCAGAGACTCTCGAGGGCATCCCAATGGGATGAAGGTGGTAACTAGAAAAATATTTGGTTCTGATTTTGGTCCCGGGACTCCTTTATCTTGCATTCTTAAAATGACTGAGGACCCCAGAGAGATTTGTTTTATGTGGGTTATAGCTATTGATATTTGCTGTATTAGAAATTATAACTGAGAAACGTTAAATAACGTTTAGTTATTTAATTAATACACACACACACACACTGGAAGGTGTGAGGAGGCCTCCGTGGTTCTCTGGCTCTTTTGGGTCACTGCATTTGGTGGCCAGCAGCACAAGAGCAGCCCGATACTCTGGCTGGCCCGATGCAGTCTGCGTTTGAACCCGCTGAAGGCCTGTGCTGGGACAGCACCTATGGAGGGGCTGGAAAGGCTCTGCTTGTGCCTTGTGTGTGGTCATCTTGCAAAGCAACTTCCTTTTGAGAAGTGCCTTTTTCAGCACCAATATGAGTTACCCAGAAAGGCTTCTGGCAGGGAGCAGGAGTATACAATCTTCTCTGGATGTTCCCAAAACAAAGAAAATATGAAGTGGACATTTTTATCCTCATTACATCACCTCCATGGTAGGATGTACCCCTTATTAAAGCTAGTCAGCCAAACCTGTCTTTAGGAAACTTTACCTTTCTCTTATAGAAAAGTATAACATCCCTGGATCTGCTTCAATCGACTGAAAATTTTCCCTGCCAAACAATCAATACAACTGCTAAAGATAATTGTTTTAAAATGCTTTAAGACTCTACTGAGGTAATGTAGAAGAAATTGACCTGCAGTTTGGAATTTAAACAGAAAGGGAATGGAATGACTGTAGAAAAAGAAAATACCTGGGCCTCCATTCCATTGTGCCTCCCGAGTGTCAAGCAGCACTTGGACTTCCCTTCTGCAGGCTACAACCTCCCCAGAGCTGAGCTGCAGAGGGAGAGAAACAGAAGCCAGCAGAGGCAAGTTTTTACTTGCTGAGCCAGAACCGGTTCTAACCTTCTTTGCAGCTCCCAGCCCACCTCGGAAATGTGAGGCGGAGGCGGAGGCGGAAGGAGCAGCGGTAGTGGGCCCTTCCCAAGGACACCAGCTGAGCACAAGAGAGCTCTCCTCAGCTTAAGGAAGCTCCTGGACTGGATCAGAAGAGCCCCACTTTCAGGAGGAAAAACTTCATGCTGGTGAGTTGGGGACAAAAGGAAATGGAGGATCTCTCCTTCCTCGTCTAGCCCTACATAAGTTCCTTAATCTCCAGATTTCCCATTAGCTCAGAAAGAGTCATTGGTTGCCCCTGAGCACAACCGCAGATCAGGACAGGATAAAAGGAGAACGGGCTGCCACAGAAGCTGCTGTGGGGGGGGAGGGGGGAGATGCATACATCTCTCTGTGTGTGTGTGTGTGTGTGTGTGAGAGAGAGAGAGAGAGAGAGAGAGAGAGAGAGAGGGAGGGAGGGAGAGGGAGAGAGAGAGAGAGAGAGAGAGAGAGAGAGAGAGAGAGAGAGAGAGAGAGAGAGAGAGAGAGAACAAACCTAAATGTCAATCTGAACAATGTCCCCAGTCCCTGGACTTGCCTAGGCTGCTCTGGGAGGGCAAAGGGGATTCCCTCAGCTTGTGGGGGGAATATGCAAAAATGTCAAAGAATGGAGCTGTAAAGTGTCAGGAGCAGAGCAATAAACTGTGGTGTCCTCCTCCCCTCCAGA
>NW_015386412.1:1553278-1572985 GCF_001527695.2 Protobothrops mucrosquamatus
CCTAGGGCAATTTTTAAGAGGGGTTTTTAGAGGGGTTTTTAATCATATTTTAATCCGACAATTTAAATATTTCATTTTAATTAATTTTAATTCTGTGATTGTTATTGGTGTTTTTAATTGATTGTCAGCCGCCCTGAGTCCGCAAGGAGAAGGGCGGGATATAAATTCGAATAATAAATAAATAAATAAATAAATAAATTGATAGAGGTGGTTCTTTTACACTCTTGAGGCTGCTAAGCCTCTCCAGAATCTTGCGGTTGGGTGGTACAAAAACGCAATGAAGAGACATGTTGTCCCTTCCTGAGCAGAGGGCAAGTGACTGGCACACCTTCATTCAAGTCGCAGTTGGCCATCAGCTTCAAGTGAATTTTGCTTCAATTATTTGGGTTTCATGGAAAACACCATCTTGGCTATGCACCTTCAGACCTGGCCAGAAATTGTGATTTTGTGCAAACTCTCCCTGGGAGCCATTTTGATATTCTTTTAAAATATCCAAGTATAATTATAAAAGAAGTGTGAGTATGAAACCTATTTTTTTCAACCACTTACTCTTTTTAAATGGTTTAAAACAAATCACCCCAGGATAGCACATATCAATAATTTGAGAATTATAACTAAAAAAACAGAAGAGGATGTTTTATAATAGTTGGCAAAAGCCTCCCCATGCTTGACTTTTCAGCAAAGCACTTTGTGTGCAAAGGCCTTGTGTTAGTTCTGTGGGACCAGACACTGCCCTGAGGCAGGAGGAGGCCTGTGGAAATCTCTGGTAACCTGGGTGGGCATGTATTCCTTCTTGTTCTAAGGGAGGAGGTGTTCTCCTCCCCACAATTGCCAGGTCAAGTGCAACATAAACTATTTTAATTAATGATGTATCACTAGAAGACATGAGAAGACCAATTCAAAATTCCACCAACATAAAATATTTCAATTGAATCATTGCCCTGTTGACTAATTAAGAAAATAGTTCTTGCTAAGGAATCCAGAGAAAAAACATTTCCCTCTGAGAAAGCTTCTGAGCAATCAGTCAAGAGTGGCAGCATGGAGTTGCATTTGTGATCAACAGCTGGAGAGGCTCTGGCTGTGCTCCTCACATTGGTGCAGAGTGAAATTAGTCTTTGTTTTTTGAAGCAAAAGCTGTAGCAGATTCTAGCTCACTGTCTGGCCTGGTCTCACAATCAGAGCAGGTACATGAATGAGGGGCAGAACAGGACACACAATCTCAGCCCCAGCTGCTTACCGCAGGGAAAGTCCCTCCCATTTCTTTACCCCATACCTCCCCTAATGGATTTCATAGTGTCCAGTTTATTTGTCTGTTTCTAAAGTTTTTTTCTGAATGGCCCTAAGCTTAGAAAGGGTATTCCAAAGAAATTTATTGAATTGAATGCTTTATTAATTTATTCATCTATTCATCACATTTATATAGACTGATGGTCACAGTTCTCTAAGCAGTTCACACAATACACGTACAGTACAGTACGGATATGGTCTAGAAGAAGATGGAGTTCAACAGACATTTGGTTAAAACCAGCCTAGGCTGGAAAGAGAAGGAAGTGAGAAAGAAATTTAGCATTGCCCCACCTTGATTCTCTTGGATATAAAAGGGGGGAGAGAGGAACTCTGCCAGGCTTCCAAGAGTATGTTAATTATACCTGCAACAATAAAGTCAGTTCCAGGAGTTATGTAGTTATTATTCACCAACAACCTTGCAGCCTACTTTGAACTAATTAAAGTTTTCAGACTTTTTTCAGATGGAGTCCCAGATATAACAGATTCCACTGACAATCTAGAAAGTTAAGAGAGCATGGATTACTACAATTGCAAATGGGCAGAGCAGATAGGTGACAATCTCCATTTCACTGAAGCCGAATTAAAAATACCTGTGACTGGCTGACTCTGGTGAATTCCAGAAGATCCAAAGCTATGCACTTGGTCTCTTTTGCAAAAATGGAATTGAATGGAGAATTGGCCTCTCTCTCTAAATCCAGGCAAGAAAAGACTGTGGAACAGAAGAGGCCAACTCTTTGATTTCTTTGTCCATTTTTAGACAAGTCAAGGGAGAAAATTAACTTATTTGAAACACTGACACTATGTTTGATTTATTGATAATTGCCTAAGCTATACAAAAAGTCCAGGTAAGGAAAATCACAAATGAAAGATTAAAAAGCATTAACACAATGCAAAGGAAAACAGCCTAGAAAACTCCTCTCTACCTGCTGTTAAAAAAGCTGTCCCTGTTTTTTCAGGCAAAGCCACTATGAGGAAGTCCGTTCAGATGGTAACCCTATGGGGAAAACAAGCCCCTCCCCACAGCATCACAGCTATCCTCATCACAGATGACCAGAGAACAATTGTCACAGGGAGTCATGAAGGCCAAGTCTGTCTTTGGGATCTGCTACCAGACCTCCAGGTGTGAAAAGTTCTCCTGGCTCCTTCCAGGGCTGCTCCCAGCACCAGTCTGGTCAGAGGAAAAGCTCCTCAATGAGGACTGCATCTTCCCAGGTGGAATTAGCCATTCCTTTTGGGATACCGTAACCCTATCACAGTCCGGGGAGAAGCAATTTCATTCTTCCCAGTAGAATGTTATTTTCCATTTATCTGCTGTGTAATCAAAAACATACTATCTGTTATTGAAAAACAATCTCTTTGACTTTGTTATACAGTTAACTTTTTTGCCCTTATAGATGTCATCAAGGCAGATGCTTTTGGGGCACACGGCATCAGTGACGTGTTTGGCGAAGGCAAGAGATTTTGAGAAGCAACCATACGTGGTCAGTGCTACTGAGAATGGGTCAGTCGCTTTGCATTTCCCATGACACCTCATCTATGGCAAGTTCTGAGTTGAAGGAAATAGACATGCTGTTTTGGAGCAGTAGAGATTGGTGCCTTGTGGCTTTCTTAAGAGTAATTCTTGCTAAGGTAGGTTAGGACTGGTATGAGTATCTCCAAGATTTCAGGTGAAAAAGGGGGCTAGTTGTCGAAGAGCCCTGGAAGGTGTTTTAATAAAAGACCTTTTCAGTGGGAGGCCCAAGATGAAAGGGAAGACTGATCTTCTGAAATACAGAGAAGGGATATGAGCCTTGATCCATTCTCAAGAACACAAGAACCTTCGTGTAACCTGCCTCTGATGTGCCAGCTAATAGAAGCAAGGTAGCTTGTTCAATGTCTGAGACAAAACCATTTTCTATGCTTTCTTTAAGACAGCTCATGGGGATATTGACAAAACTGTTCCTCTGTAGGTGAGGAAAGTTAAGCCCTAACAATTATTTTAAAATTGATTTTATCATATTTCAATAAGAACTGGTTTCGGTGTAACTTACACCTTATCTACTTCCTTCTGTCCTTAAATTTCGAAGTAAATCCCATGCTGTGTATGTGTGTGTGTGTGTATCATAGCACATCATCAATAGTTCTTTTGGCAGAGAGATGAGCATTTGGGACATCACCAGTGGACGGTGTATAGAGAATACAAGGCTTCCATTTCGGCACACAGCCATCTGTGTAAGTAGAACATATCCTTACTCTGTTCTTTTGAGGATCATCTCTTAGCAGCTTCTTCTTACACAGAGCTTGATGGTGTCTCCAGTAATTTGATGAAAAAAATGTTCCAGATGTGAGAAAGGACTAAACAGAATACAGTCTGGGTTTTATACCTACATTTATAAAAATTTGAGTAAAGGCTGTCCTTCCAGGGCACAACTAAATGAAGATCTCAGCAAATGCTTAGAAGTCCATGACTTCTGGTAAGCACTGGGGGTTCAGGAATGCTCTGACTGAATCTGGCATGCTGTTTCTTTTTGGGATGCCATTACATCCATTAGCTTCTGTCTAGCACCATGCTGAGTTGAAGCAGCTGCACTTTCTGCTTTCTTTAGCTTTGGGAGGAAGGAACCGATTGGACAAGACTGGGCCATCAACAAAGCATGCAGCTCCTGCTGCCATGGAATTGCAGCTGCGCACATCTGTAGCTCCTGCTGTGGTCTTTCTAGCAGTGGGGCCATGAGCTGAACTGAGCCTACCTGCAAAGTGGCTGCAGGTTTGGATTTGGTTGAGAAGCCATTGGCCTCAGACAGAATCTGCAGATAGCGCTGAGCAAAGTGCAACAGCCTTGTTTCACTGCACTAGCCTGCTTCTGTACTGCAGTGCCTGTTTAAGTGCATCAAATTTAGAATTAGAATTAGTATGCTCAGGAAACATTTATAATGGAATTCAGTCATGTGATTTGCTTGCATTGTGGGTGAGATGCAAAGAAGAGTCTCTTTTCCACTTGTGCATCATCTCTCACCTTTGTGTACTAGTAATGGTGCATTTCCTTGGTACACTAGCATTTTTCTGTAGAAGGACAAGGAGATGCAGGAAGAAGTATCTCCTACATGCATCTTTGGAACAGCAGACAAATGAGATTGAAATGGGAATGGAAAAGGGTCCACAGGACTTCCTTCATAGCTTGGAACAATCCAGAATCAGCTCTAGGTCTAGGATGCTACTGTAAGCTGTCCAGATGCATCATCTTGGTCAGCCACTAGAGGGCACCCACCTCTGGGGTCTGCAGGCTGTTTGATGAAGGCTGTTCCCAGCTAATGTCTGGTAGAAGTCAGTCTCCGGATAACAGAGGTGCTTCTCAGTGGGCTTGGGTCCTGCCAGCTAATCTCTCGTGCCTTTTTCTCTTTGTACAGTATTACCACAGCTCATTTCGCATGGCAGGAGAGGGCTGGCTGGTCTGTTGTGGGCAGTATAACGACATCCTCATTATTGATGCGATAACCCTGGTTGTGCTTCACACATTAACCTCTTCTTCCTCTTCAGACTGGATCAGCTGCATGTGTTTAGTGCATTCTCTTAGGATTCAAGGTATATTTGCTATCAAAAGCATGCAAGTTGGATGCTTCTATGGGAAATCATCCATGCTTATCCATAGATAACATATAGGAGGATTGATGTAGAATTGTATTGGTATATCTATAATTTCTGTGGTGAGTGGGTGGCTATTTGGAAATTACAGGAATTAGTCAGAGCTGCAGGATACAGTACAGTACTTGACAACATCATTGTCAAGAAGGCTGATGGTTTACTCCCAGAGGAAACTCCCTCCTGCTGGGAGCAAGGCTGGATTCTGTGGGACCCCTTTTCTTCTGGTCAGCACTTCTTAGGCCCTGGGACACATCAGGACTGTTGCTGCAAGGACAATTTTGCCTGTTCTTGGGACCCTGGGATAGTGAGCGAGGGCAGAGCAAGCCTCAATTCTGAAGGCTCGGAACAGGAGCTGCAAGAACCCCAAATGGGTGCAGCCACCCACAGACAAGGGCTCTCCTTGGAGGCCGGGCTTAGCTGCATGAGCAGGGTCTTAGCCCTTCCGTGTCATCTCGGGCGGGCAAGAGCAACAGCACCATTTTCCTTGTGCCCCCTGCCTGTGACTCTCCCACAGCCATCATGTTTCACTTTTCCAGAGGATTCTTTACTAGCCGTATCTGCAGCAGGAGACCTTAAAGTCTGGGATTTGTCATCTTCAGTCAGCAGGATACAGGTGAGAAGCAGCAAATGTCCATGTCCTGGGCCAGGTGTCTCTTTCTCTTCAGTCTGGCAATGTTGATTCAGGAGGGTTAGAAACATTCCTGTGAGTGGACATAAAGGGGCCCCAGGTGTGTGGAAACTTCTGGAAAATTCTGCATCCAGGCCCAAGCTGAACGCAAAGCAAGTTTTCACCTAGAAAGGAATGATTATATTTGGCATTAAAGATGATAGCAAATTAATTTCTTAGATTTTACAGAAAAAAACCCAGGTCAGTTTTTTTTAAAGGTCTAATTCCAATTATAGATAGATCAGAATAACTAGAAAATAATTTATCTTATAAAGAATTCCTAAGATTTGGTTGCAATTATATTTCTGGAATAAATTTCCTAAAAGAATCCAAATCTTAAAACACATATTCTCCAAACTAGAAAATATGCACAACTTTCCAACTGTCCTAAATCAGATATTGTATGGCTTTTGGAGTAAGACCTCACAACTGAAGGAGTGTAAAGGGGCATGGGGTTATTCTAGGATAGGTCATGATGCATCAACGTGAATTTAAGGGAAATATCAGTTAAAGTATCGGTAGTTTCTGTGCTCCCTAGACACTCCAGTATAAAATCTGTCATCAGTCAGTCATATGAGGAAAAGTCAGTGAGCCTCCCTGGCCTTTGCTTTTTGTTTTGTGTGCTGATCCGTTGCCTTGGGTTTTATTTCCCATAACCTCCAAGGGGGGAGAGTGCCCTGGAGGTCTCCTAAAGTCCCAAACTGCCCCAGACAAGGCAGCATTGTTTAGATGTTGAAATCTTATAAGGGAACTGGCCAAGGGTTCTTATGGTCCCTTAACTTTGCCATCATAGCTTGAGAGCATGCTAGAATACAAGAGAACTGAAGGGAATAGATTGGAAAAGGAGTTCAAAATACAGCCATCCCCCCATTCTTTCCATTAAATCTGGTCGATGGACTTAGGAAACCAAATACCATATTTGGGAGAGGCAAATTCTTCCTTAATCAAATCCATTGATCCATTGTGTCAACGTTTACTTTATAGCCCAACTGCAGTGATGACTGAACATGGTATTTTTCTTTTCTTTTTTTAATTCCTCCCCCAAATGACCTTTTCTTTTTCTTTAAATTTGCAGGAGAAGCAAAACATTTTTGAAAGAGAATGCCAGCCTCTGGACTGCACACTCTGCAGCGCAATCCGATTTTGCACTTATACGGAGAGGCTTCTCTTAGCTGTACTCTCTACCTGCTGGAAGGTACTTGTTATACAGCAGTGCATGCAATATTAGGCATTTCCTTTACAAATAACTTCAAGAGCTTATCAAAATGCAGATGTTGAGTGAAAACTGAAAAATAATCATATACAAATTGTAATAGGGAATTAAGTCATACAAAATTGTCATGAAATAGGCTAATGTTTAATAACCAAATCAATGTGCAGATCAAATTAATGTTATTGATTTTAACACACATCTATTTCCCACAATTTGAGAAACTAAATTAAAGCTATACCAGAATGTGAACATTCATGTTTCATTCCTTTACAGTAATAGATCGGAAGAAAAAAGCATCTTATTATTCTAGATGTTTTTTCCATGATTCTGACAACTTTAGTGACTGAGTTTAATTAAATGAACTGTTATGCCCTGAGCTGATGAACTGTCTGGCCAGGATGTTCTTGGATGTGCCAATGCTTTTCTCCAGTGTACTCGCTGGACAAAAAGACCACCCACCCACCCTGCTCAGAAATCTTCCAGAAGGCATTCATCACACCCAGGTTTTCCACTGTTCCAAGATTCCTAAAGTGTGTCCTGCTTCCAAATTTACTTTGCTCCCATGCTCTGTAACTGCTTCCTCTGATGGGAGGGAAGCGGATGATGGGCCAGGGCTCTGGCCAGAGGGATAGACATCTTTAATTCCCCCTTCCCCTCTTTATAGCAACAGGGTCACCTTCCCCCTTTTGTCTCTGGCTTCAGGTGTATGATTATTGTGACTTCTCCTTACTGTGGACTGAGTTTAGCCCAAGCAGCCAGACCCTGGCAGGAGGGGAAATCCTCGCTGCCCACAGGTTGATCATTTGGACAGAAGACGGGCACAGCTACATCTATCAGTTGGTAAACAGGTGAGACACACCAAGCAAGGGAGTTGGCAGAAGCACCACCAGGAGCCTGTGAAGCCTTTTGATGGCTTCTAAGGTCCTGACTGGGGGACCCTCCCTTTGGCCCAAGGGGCTTTCAGTCAGGTAGCTGCTGCCCTTGTGGGCCAGGAGGGCATGTTTGTTGGGGCAATACCCAGAAGGAAGTGTTTACTAACGGAGGAGCTTCTGTTCCCATGCATTATCAGAGGATTGATCCTCCCTCTTCCCCTGTTTTTAGTGGCCTTTCACAGAGCATACAGCCATCCAAAGGAGGGGTGCTGAAAGAAACAGTTCGTCCTGTTTTGCTCTCTTCTACTGAGGTGGAAGACAACAAAGTAAGTTGGCTGAATTTCTAGAGACTTCACTGGGTTTCCATGAACGCAAGCACCATTACCAACCAAAGGCCCATAAAGCTAGGAACTGAGGGCATTTTCTCAAAAGATTTTCAGTTTGCCATTGGAATCTCCATGGATTCCATTGTAGGAAATTAAAGGACTTTAAAATGGCTCCTTGCTTTCTTTCATGTTTCTTGCATCTCTAAATTTGAACTCTTTAACCTGAAAATCAACTTATGAGTGATTGGAGGCCATTCTCAGCCTCAGACCATTCAAATTTCTAGAGGAACATAAGTGTGTAAGGGAAGGTGAAATATCAATATCCTGAATATGTGCATTTCTTAGACTGCTGTACCAATATGCAAGAAAACATAGAGAAAGCTGTGTGAAGAGAGAACAAGCAGAAGTAATCTGCAAACTGTGAATTGGGACTTGTGGGGGCCCCTCAAAGATGATGAAGAAGTTGATTATCTGTCAGCTAACTCAGTTCCTCTTCCGTGATTTTATTTTCAATAGAGCTTTTCTTACATCATGGGCTTCATGAACGAAAGGAAGGAACCCTTTTATAAGATTCTTTATTCTGGACAAGCTTCTGGGAGGATTACTTTATGGCATGTTCCTGATGTGCCTGTTTCAACTCTAGATGGCTCTCCAAAAGGTTAAAATGTTTTTTATTTTAGAGTTTGCACTGGAAAAACTGAAAATGGGGCCTCCTAGCATAAACTCCCTTACTACTTTGCTTATCTACTCTATTGTATTCAGAGAGTGATCTGGGTTTGGATATACATCCCTGCTAGATAATATAGGCATTGGGAAGGTAGATAGTACATAGGGCAGTGGCTTCTCACCAGATCTTATTTTTCACAAAATAAGCCTTCTATGAGAAAACATTTGCACCATTTTGACTCTTCTGCTGAAAAAAGTGTGTAAAATATGCATGTGACAGAAAATCTGGAGAGTAAGTTCCTTCTCCTCAAGATTGCCCAAATCCAGGGAAGAAGTAATAGAAAAAGAAGTGCTTCTTTTCAACACCTATAGTCGCCCTATAGAGTTTGCTTCCACACCACGATACAGAATTTAGCTGAGCTAAATTCCTGGGGAATAACAGTCTTGCTGGCTAGTAACTAAGATGACTGAAGGCTACCTTGGAGGCCGATGGTTGGAGAAGGCCATCCAGAGGGGTGCTTGCACTCATGTTCTGCTTATTCTCCATCCAAAGGCTTTTGGTGGGCTCAGAACACTAATCTAGAGGGACCAAACTCTCCTCAAGGATATGAACAGGAAGATGCCATCGCTCACATCTCATTGGTTTTTCTCTCTGCAGTGATCCCAGTAGCAGCATCCAGAACTCTGCAGGATAACTTTAACATCCACTGTCAGATAGCTGAAGGTATCCCGGATCACCCCTGGGAAGCTCCCATCACAGTTTCTATATACATTCCCAGCCTTGAGAAGTTGGTCTGCGGATGTAAAGATGGCAGAATTATCATAGTATCAGCTTTGCATGCTGCGAAGGCCAGACTGTTGGGAGAGGATTCTGTGCAGAAAGGTGAGCAGCTTTGCAGCAGCTTTCTTTGACAGAGATATTTACAGGGGTGTCAAACTGCTGGCCCGCAGGCCGGTTGCATCATGCAGAGGCCGCGCCTACCCCAACTCTGGCAGTGGGGAAAAAAGATACATCGCAACATGTCATGTGATGCTGCAAGTTTGACACGTGTGCTTTACAATAAGGGGGGGAGGCATTAGGGTACCCCTCCCTCACCTGAATAAACCTTCCTCAACTCCCAGGTGCTTCAGGGACATGGCCATTCACTTTTTTTTGCAAGTGCCTTCTTGAGTGCCAGAGCCCGCGGGACAGCCATTTTATGTACCTCCTCCCCATCTCTCAGGCCCAGAAAGGCCGCCTCTGGCTCCCTGGGGGTCGATCCGGGAGACCAGCTGCTTGGTTCCCCCTCTGGGAGCGTGCTGTGCTGCCCACGCCTCTCTCGCCTGCTTCCAAGGGCCAGGAGGAGCCCCCGCCCAACCGAGCCTGCCTCAGCCGGGGCTCCTGGGTTGCAGAAAGGTGGCGGCGGGGGCTCCTGGCGGAATGGGAGGCTCTTTCGCTGTACTCCTGCCCGCCCGACTCTCTTCGCAGACGCCACTGCCGCGCCCCGCGTGCTGAGCGGCGCTGACGGCAGCGGCGTGACGGCCCTGCTGGTGCTGCCCGGCCGGCCAGCGCCCTGCTGGCTGCTCTCCGGGAGCCGGGACTCCTGCGTCGTCTGGTGGGACCTCTTCACCGGGGAGGCGCTGCACCGCTTCGCGCTGGACGCGGGGCCCATCGCCCGCCTGCTCCTCTCGCCGGACAGCTGCAGGGTGAGTCGCGGCCCCAAGGCGGCTCCCTGGGAGCCCAACCAGGCGGGCGGGCTTCTGCTCCGCTCCAGGGTTGGGCAAGGCGAGAGGGGGGGTTGGCAGCCCTTCCTTCCTCGAGGCCGCCCGACACGTGGAGCTCTTCCCGACGTCCCTCTTGTATCCGGCCGAGGAAGTCTTCCTTGCCTTGTCTTTGCAGCGGAAAGGTCACCGCCTCGTATGCTGCATGTGCAGCGACCACTCCATCATACTTTTGCACGTGCAAGAGCGTGCCTGCCTTTTGCGTGCCAGGAAACACCTTTTTCCCGTGACGGCGTTACGATGGCACCCCATGGAGAATCTGCTGGTCGTGGGGTGTGAAAATGATTCGGTCTACGTTTGGGACATTGAAACAGGTGAGAGAGGCGAGGCTGCTCCAGTTCGCCCCCCCCCCAACTCTTCTGCGGCAGACAGCCCCCTGGGCCTCCTTAGGAGCTAGTTATAATCATCAGCAGGAAAGGAACAGATGGACTCTCACCTGCCCCCTATTTTTCCTTGTACAATTCCTATTTGTGATTATTAGAGGAAGCAAAATTGGCCCCGAATAGATTTGCTTTTTGTCTCTCGGCCCAAAACCTAGACCTATTATAAATAAACTGCAGAAATATGGGTGACAATTAGATGGCAGGCAGCTATGCCATCATCAAACGGCCATCAAGATTATCAGCTCAGTTAGTGGTAAGTTTATGAGCAAATAGCCATGGATCCCGAATCCTTATCTCGGGTCTGTCCCAATAGAACCCAGATTTCGGTTACAAAACCTCGGATGGCCACTAGAGGGCAGTGTTTCTTAGCGTTTAGAGAAGCTTACTTGTCCTGATTTGGGTTATCAGAGGATCACCGTCTATAAAAAATTGTGGCCTGATCCTGGAGAATGCAGGGAGGAAACCTGCTGCTGTGAACATCCACCTTCATTTCCCCTTTGCCTAGGAAGTCTAGAGCGCTACGAAAGTGGGGAAACAGCCAAAGCGATCCTTTCTTCCTGTGAAGATTCTGGTCTTATGGCTGACCCTCTTTATGCAGTCTTGGAAGAAGATGGCCACAGAGAGAAAGATCTGGGTGGCCCATTGTCCAGCTCCTCAGCCTTTGGCAGTTTTTCCTGCAGCAGGCTCTCTCATCAAAGGAGGTCTTTTTCTCATCAGGTGAATACATAGAAGGAAGCCACTGCTGGGTGTGTGAAGGAAAACCTTTTGCGCTCCCTGTAGAAGCCTGCCCCCCTTTCTTCTCCAGGACTCCTCTGATGACTCCCCCATCTTTGGACTGCCCAGTTCCAAGGACTCCCATTGATAGGTTTTAGCTACAGGTGGTATTTGTTCTAAATCACCGTAATGGTGGATTTCACCCATTCAACCTTGAGAAAAAGGCATCCTTTTAATTGCCCAAGTGTTGAAAAATGGGCACTCTGCATTACAGTACACTTATTAGCCACCTCATCCATACAGATCTTTGCAGGCTCTCTACCTACCTGTGCAAAGTCTGGGCATTTTCAGATGTCAGTGTGCATGCTGCAAGTATTGTAACTATTGTGTAAGTATTGTAAGTATTGCAACTATTGTGTTCTATTAGCCATCAATAAGTTTAGAGGAATGTTTTCAAATGAAAATGAAGCATTCACAAAGAAAAAGCAATAGAAGCCCTTAGTAAGAAAAGTGTGTTTAGCAAACAAGAAGATGCTCTTGAAAAGGCTCCCTGGCTGTTGCTGCTGCCAATGAAGTCAGCCTAGGTGAGTAATTCACAACTGTGTTATGTTTCAAGGGATCTCGCTTCTTCTCCCTGCCCCTCCCTCCCCCCTTCAAAGAGCCCTCTTTGGGATACAGGGAAGAATGTGGGAGGAGAGGGCTTTTTCAGGAAAACATGCAAGTCAGCAACATCTGCAGACTTGAGGAAAAGAGCACAGGAGACCTTCAGGTTTTCCAGTTGTTTGCCTGTCTGGTCTTAGAATGGCTGAGATTTGCATGTCTTAGAGCTAAGATTAGAATTTGCCTTGGAGACAAGCTTGTCCTTTGCTTGTTTGGTTTGTTTACAGATTAAGGGTGGCCAGCTTTGGAATGCTGATTTCTGTCTCATGGAGGCTGGCAGCACTCATTGCAGAATTGTCAGAGTCCAAAGGGAAAAGTGGGGCTCTTGATTGAAGAGGCTACTAGGGATTAAGGAGGGCTCTTCATTTTACACCTGCTGCCAAGTGGGGTGGACCTGCTAAGGGGAAGAGAGTTGTGTCGCCTGGAAGAGTGACAGGAGATCCCTGGACAGATGGTGCTTGTGGCCGATGACCCACAGTAGCTTGGCTGCAGATGGACGATCCTCAGGCATTTCCTTTATGGCTGTTTCACTACACATTGGAAACATGTTTATGTCATTTGGTTGTTGCTTTTCAACACTTCTTTACCATATTGATATGTCATTTATTCCTCATGTCTTTCTGTTTGGTGTTTTGCTATTTTCAATAGTGGCTTACTTTATACTTTTCAAAAGTGAAATATTGGCATATTTACTGATTACATTCATTGTTACATGACAGCCACCTGAATTGGATATCAATGTATATAAATATTTTGTTATATCAACTAAATTATTAAAACATTTATCTTTCAGTTAACCACTCTCTGCTGGGCTCAGGGGCCTTTTGCTGTTTGGCCATTGCGGGCAACATGGGAGAGCATCAATGTCAACATGCTCCTTTTTGATTTGGAAAAGCTGGTGGAATTGCTCTGCTCCTCTCAGGCCAATGGACTGAAGTCCTCCAATTCCTTCAGCACCCTTGACACTTTAAAGAGAGCCAGAAGCACAACAGAGAAAAAGAAATTAATGTTAAAGAGAAACAGAACTTCTGGATCCCTCTCTCCAGTGGATGGGCAGGTCAGAGTGGTTAGTGAAGAACAAGACTCTGGGGAGGTGCATATAGGTGGAACCTTTGAACAAAGTGATGGCTTCAAAAGATGCAAAAAAGCAAAGAGTTCCAAGAAGATTAAAAGGCAGTCCTCAGGAAAAACTAGCCCGACTTTTGCCACAGAGGCAGCCAAACTCCTTTTGTCCTGCTTTTTCCCCTGGGGTGTGAACAGAGAGTTGGACGGTCTTTGTGTTCAGTATTTAGGTATCTTGAGACTTTTTTCTCCTGTCTCCTTCGGACTGCTTTCAAAAGAAAATTATCTTACTCTGATGTTACCAGGATGGAGCAGTGCTAATCCTGAGAGGGTGGAAGAGCAGCAGGAGGTAGTCAATCTATTTTCTAGCAAAGTGCTGCATTTACATAGTAAATACTATAGTGTAACCCAAGAGCAAACAGACAAGAAGGATGGATGGAGAAACACTGTTACTTCTACAGAGCAAAGGCTAGCTCTCGGCTATTTGTTGAGCAGGATGTCTTTAGTTCAAAGGATAATTAACAGTCCTTCAGAAAAGTCCAGGTAAGACCAAGTCTAGCTTTTTCTGAAATAAAAATTAGTTGCTGTAGTTAGAAGAAACAGATGGATGAACAATTCTTGCCTATCATACGTCATTCACATATATCCTGGGGTTCCCTTCTCCCCAATTAGCTTCTGGTCACCAGGTCTATTCCTCTGAAAGGCCTGGGTTTATCTGGTTCCTGGGAGAAGGTGGCCTTCTGAGGCTTCCTTGCATGGTGTGCCCCACTCTCTTTCACAAAGGAAGATCTTGCCAAGCACACCCTACTTCCTCAAACTGCCTCCCCCTTCAAAGACATAGTTAGCTCCTGTTTTTCACTTCACTGACTTGTCTTCTTTATCATCGTTATAGCCTGTAGTTCACCAGCTTGTTCAACCATGGCTAAACTATCCTCAACATACTTTGGAATGTTGCAAGAGCCTAGCTGAGAATGGGGATTTTTCTCTTGAGCTGAGGCCTTTTCAGCTTTGTCTGCCTGCAAGATACACATTAAAGGAAGATGCTTTCTTCCTCCTCCTTCTCCTCCTTGTATATACATGTGAGCTATCAAAGAGCTAAACTAATAGTGGAATTAAATTAATAATTATACTGTGTTTACCTGTTGGCACCTTTGCTATCTGTGTGAGGGTCCCTGAGAGACAAATGATCTCTTTGCTTTCAGCCTCATGAAGCGCAACAAATGGAGACCTGCAGCATCTCTGCTCTTGGATGATTTTAATCTAGAGACTTCTCCACGTGAGTCCTGGTGACACAATCCACATTGTTTCCTAGGTGTATGATGAGAGGAAACCTTCCTTCCTGAAGAAAAGCCATAGGTTGCCTCAACCCTTCCAAGCTCTAAAATGTGCAGAGGCACCAGGTAGCCCAGAGGCCCTGTGGAAGACCAAGATCTGTCAGTATCTCCTTAATTTAATAATTTCAGCACATGGTACAATAGAACTGAACATTATTAAATACGATATACATTATCCAATATTCTTCACAATAAAGATAAGAAATGGCGACAAATATAGGCAGGTTAAGAAAATTCCAAGACAAATAGAAGTCTTGGTGCTGAAAAAATTGTAAAGGAGCACTTAAAATCACTTGGTGAGATTAATTAGATGTTTGATTTTATAGGCTTTTTCCTCAGAGCAAAATGAAACTTCTCTTAATGCAGTTGTTTACAAAAGTTTGCTTTTTAAAATTAACCAAGATTTCAGAAGCAATGGCAAATATAATTTACTTTATTTATTTGCTCATAGGGCAAAAGTAGTAAAACAAACACTTAGCACAGAAGATACTAAACTAAATGAAAGAAGCTATAAGAGAAAGTAGAAAGGGAAAGGCGCATATGTGCCTGCAGGTGGGGGAGGATTAGGAGGCGGGAGGCCCAGACTGTAGTTCTGCTCTGGAGTGACTTTGAGCCAGTCTCCAACCCTCAACCCTCAGTGGGGAAATCTACAAGCAACTGCCTGCCACCTGCACTGGACCAATATGGTAGATTATGGTCAGCATTATTGTGCCCTTGTGAAAGGCCCTTCTTTTTTCATTTCACTTGTCACTCTTGAGCCAACTGTCAAGGAAAGGGATCCTTTCTAGAGAAAGTTATATTCTGTAGGAAGTAGATCCTAGCTGACAATGAATGTTTCTTCTGCTTCAGACATGTTGAGGTTTCCTGTTTGTGAGTCAGATAATCGTTCATTTGTCAAGCTAATTTCTTGCTGGAGAGACCAATCCATAGAGGTAAGAAACGAGCACCATTCCAAGGGCTTAAAATCCCCTCAGGTTTCAACTGGGGGAAGAGTTTTGCAGGGACTGGATCAACAAAGTGGAAGTTAATCCTGGGTGGGGAGCATTTCTTCTCTTCCATGCTGTGAGCCTTTGTATAGAATTTGGCAACCATTCCCCAAACTGCCTGATGCTTAATGTAGGAGTCCCTGGTCATTCCTCAGTGTTTACCAAGGTGCCCGCTCTGGCTGAGCCTTCAGCCTTTCAGATGAAGGGCAGCAGCTAGAAGGGGAGCTCAACAGAAGAGGCCACCATCTGCTGGTCTCTTCCTCTAGACCCCTTCATTTGCAGAAGCACCATGTGGCTGATTCCATTTCCAAGCAGGGTACATGTGAGGCCTTGCTGGCTGGCATAGATATCAAGACTGTTTAATTGTATATGTAAAGCCTATTTGTTGTAAGAAAAACTTTTGAACAATTCAGGATAAACATTCTCTGCATATAGAAGAAAATGTGTGCCTAGCCCTTTCCCTGATGTGCTAACTTGATAGGTGCATGGGATATTTTGGAATATTTCTCCTCCAGCACTTTCCTTCCACCCAGCCTGCAACTGGACTGTTGCTGCCAGTTGCTGTTGCTGCCAATTCAGCTCTTTTTGCTCCTTCCCTGGGGAAGCAGTGGGGCAAGGAGGCCTGCAGAACCAAGTCTGTCCCAACAGAAATTTAATTCCGCCTCTCTGTCTGTGACAGGTGATGGAGGCCACTCAGGCAACTTTGCTGGCTGAAGTGGAACAGAGCATACAGCAGAAGACCTTGGCTGGAGGCCATGGGCAAACAAATTCTACCAGACAGGGGACAGAGGGGGCCGAGAACCTCCCTTTGCAGGGTACGGCTTTTGGTAAGGTTCACAACAGTGATTTGGGGAGGAGGTACCTGAGGCCTATTAATAGGCCTATTCCTATTAAATTATGGAGGCAGAGGAGTGGTGAAATCCACATTTACTACCCCTGTATTTACCTGCCTCCTACATTAGGGAAACAGTGCCATCCCTCCTTCACCACTTCTTCAAGTTACAGCAAGAATTGCTGCCGGTTGCTCTCATCCATGACCCCAAGAGGATGCTCAGGCCTTAGATGCTGTGCCAAACCTTTGTGGGTTTGAGCCTCATCTTCCAGCAGTGGTGCTTAAAAAAGAGACCTGGTGATGGCACTGACTTGTGTCCTTGTAGAATCAGTCTCCCCCTTCCAAGGGAATGAAAGGACTGACCAGACTTGTCCTTGATTCTTCTTAGTCAGCTGTGATTAAGACCTTTGGCCGTGGACTGCGCTTCAGCCGGTGTCCATTAGAGCCATGCTTCAGGTTACAGCTCTTTCCTGTAAAGATATACAGCTCAATATAATGCTTTCTCATCTGACAACCGTGATTGCAGTCAATTTCTCTCACTTTGTCAATGCTCATTTATAAGTGCAGCTCTAACATTAGTGGTCAGGTATTAAAGAAAATGCATTGGAAGAGTCTGTAGAATTGCAGCTTATTTCACTCCTTGCTTCATGTTGTTTAGCAGAGAACTTAATGCAACAGAAATCAGATTTGCTGTGCATTTTACACAAAATCCAATTGTCTAGGCGCCATACCAGGCATAGCCCAAACCTTAGGAAGATAGATTCTAATAGGCCATCGTTCAAGCCTCATGTGGAAGCCATATATTTGGGATGCCTGTGCATGGAATATGATCCTTTAAAAATGTTCTCTTATTCCATGTACAATGTGTGCTCTATGGAAGAGATAGTTAAGTGTCCACATAGCCACAGCAGCAGTGCCTAGCAAGTTAGTAATGACAGTTAGGCAATTCCTGCTGGTATTTGGGTGAACATCCCTCGTAAACCAAAATAATCTCTGCAATGGATTACAGTACGGTATGTGCATAGTCAGGGGAGTGATCTCTGAGGGCCTGCCTCTTTTTTTCCCTGGTCCCCTGGCATGGGGAGTCCAGGAACTGGGGGCTGGAAGGGACTGCAAGGATCATCTAGTCCAGCTGTAACCCTATAGGATCCAGCTGTGTGCAGCTACTCCAATGTGAGGCTGTTTTCACAGCTACTCTTCCAAATCCTGCTGGAAAACACCAAATTGGTGGCAGTGGGGAAGAAGACTTCCACTCACCTTAAGAGGTGCTGCTGCATTGGCTACTCTTTTGTAGGCAACAAAGTGGGAAACTGAACTCCACTGAGTGGAAGCAACACATGGAGGGATATTTCTCTTTTAATGTTCATTTATGTTCACATTCATTTTAATCTACTCAAGATTTGGAAGGGTGGGCTTGCTATTGAAAGACTATAAGGTCTTGTGATTCTTCCCAGGTACCATGGGCATGATCAAGTGTGAGAGCTGCATAACCACACCAAATGTTGAAGATAGGGAAGGTTCTGCAGAGGAACCGGGGAATCCAGGTGAGGTCCTGATCAGTGGAGCCATCATGCCAGCTGGTTTCAGCAGCCTTTGTGTCAGATTTTGGTTGGACATCAGGAAAAATGTTATGATTGTAAGAACCATTCAAGCATGGAGCTGACTTCCTTAGAAAGTGGTAGACACTATTGGCTGGAGGTATTTAAATAGAGGCTGGGTGGCCATTGGTCAGAAAATTGTCAGAGAGCAGGTTTGTACCTTTCAAATTAGATTATCAAAAACATAATTCATATTATTACTCAACAGATGCAAAGAAGCCACTTCCTTGGGTGTCCAAACTGTGTTCCTGCAAGGTGTGTTAGAAGAGTGGTTGAATTTCCCCATGATAACAAAGAATTGTTGCAGACATAGAAGTGTCTTCCCTTCTTGGCTGATGTTGGCTTGGAAAGCCCTCCTGTTTTCTTCTCAGCTTACTCCTACATCTCTTCCTTCAGTTAGTTAAATATACTCTGACTGCCATTGCAAGAACTCTGGAACATCAAGATTAGATCGACCCCAATCCTGCTGACCTATTGCAAACCGCTGAAGAACTGGGTATGCTTCAGGCTTGAGGCAGGAGGTATTTGTCAGTTGTCGGGTTTATCCTCATCAATCACTGTAGGTTTTTATCGCTGATTTTTTTTAAAGAGTTAAGACAATTTACAAAATGAACATGCCAAAAGCCCACTTTATTTAAGAATGAGATTGCAAGCCTGGTATGTAAGAAGTCATGGTAGGTCCTTGGGGTGCTTCATTCTCAGTTGTCTGTTTTCACAGCCTGTTTCAAAGGCTACTACCTAATTTCTCAAGTACTTAGAATTTGCTTCCATGCTACACAAATTCTGTAGATGGGGAAAATATCTTATTAACAACCATGTAAACTTAAATTTTTAATTTATAGTTTACCATTTGATGGTCTTTGAAATATTGCAAGTGATTAAAAGGAGCATAAAGAATAAATATAGCCTGTAAAGGGCCTCATGCATTCTTAATGGCAGCTGGTTAATCCAAAGTCTAGGTAGTGGATTTGAATGCTTGGACACTAACCTCCTTGGCAATTTCCCCTTAGGGTAAATTATAATTCATTATTCTGTAATTAAATTAAACATCTGTGACTAACACTATCCCAATTTGTCTGCAGGCCATTTTGTCTTCTGTAAGGCAGGCATTGGTGGTGAAACTGGCCAGGCATGAAGCAAAATATACCCACTTTTTATTTCTGGCCTTTCTCCAAGAGGAAAAAAAATAAAGAAATACCGTATATACTCGAGTATAAGTCGACCCGAATATAAGCCAAGGGATCTATTTTTCCACAAAGAACTGGGAAAAAATGGTGACTCGCCTATAAGCCAAGGGGGCATTTTTCAGCACACACATTTTTCCGCCTGGGCTAATCGGCCTCTTTGCAACCCCACCCCTTAAAAAAAAGAGAGAGAAAAAAAAATATGAAAGAGAGGAGTAAGAGGCCTCTTCTAACCGCGGCCAAGTTCATCTCGCCTAAGGCTGTTGACGGCCTCAAATTTAAAAAAATGGTCGGCTTTTTTAAAAAGGCGCAAGAAAAGGGACACCCCAGAGCTTCTATCAGATTTAACCCCAGCTTATTCTGACACATTGGAGACTGTCTTTCGCTTTCGCTTCTACCAGAGGCGAGGGGGATTTTGAAGGGTAGGCGGAGAGATGAATTTAAAACAAAAAAACAAAAAAAACCCCAAGCTGATGTCTCTCCCTTAGAATAAATGCCAACAGCAAGCACGAATGACCGGCAACTTCCCCGCCCTTTTTTT
>NW_015386412.1:1573851-1579658 GCF_001527695.2 Protobothrops mucrosquamatus
AGGTTGAGCTCCGGAGTTTTTGGTGCTCTCCGAGATTTTATTAACCTAACCGGGTAATAATCGGGTTTTTGTGTGCGTGTGTGTGTTTTTGTGTTTTAAAGGAAAACGGGGAGAAAAAAAGGGCGGGGAAGTTGCCGGTCATTCGTGCTTGCTGTTGGCATTTATTCTAAGGGAGAGACATCAGCTTGGGGGTTTTTTTGTTTTTTTGTTTTAAATTCATCTCTCCGCCTACCCTTCAAAATCCCCCTCGCCTCTGGTAGAAGCGAAAGCGAAAGACAGTCTCCAATGTGTCAGAATAAGCTGGGGTTAAATCTGATAGAAGCTCTGGGGTGTCCCTTTTCTTGCGCCTTTTTAAAAAAGCCGACCATTTTTTTAAATTTGAGGCCGTCAACAGCCTTAGGCGAGATGAACTCGGCCGCGGTTAGAAGAGGCCTCTTACTCCTCTCTTTCATATTTTTTTTTCTCTCTCTTTTTTTTAAGGGGTGGGGTTGCAAAGAGGCCGATTAGCCCAGGCGGAAAAATGTGTGTGCTGAAAAATGCCCCCTCGGCTTATAGGCGAGTCACCATTTTTTCCCAGTTCTTTGTGGAAAAATAGGTCCCTCGGCTTATATTCGGGTCGACTTATACTCGAGTATATACGGTCGACTTACGACCGGTTGGGGTCGCGGCATTAAAAAGGTTGAGAACCACTGCTCTAGGTGGTTTACAATCATAAATCATGTTCCCAAAGTATATGAGAGAAAAGACCAGGAGACAGGAGCCTGCTAGTTAATGGAAGTACAAGAACTGATATATTGCAAGAGAGATTTGGTGATGTCCCTGTAGAACTCTGTTTGGTGGCTTCCATCAGGATAATATTGCTAGTGGAGGGAGTGGGGAGAACCAAGATCCATTTGTCCTTCTTTCTGGAGAGCCAGATGGCTCCATTCCCATGAGTAAATACACGGATGCTCATTTGGCAGCCTCAGGGAGAAATAAAATTTTTTTGCAAAGCAACTTCCTCCATGGGGCAACTAGCTTAGCTGCTTCTCTCTCAGACTGTGGATGTTTCCAAAGGTATACCCATTTGGCTTCCTGGGCTTTTAAATTTCATTTTCAGTTGTCACTCTGTTCCCGACAGCTTTGCAGCACTCTAGAGCAGGGGTGTTAAACTGGCAGCCCCCAGGCCGGGTGTGTCATACCGAAACCGTGCCCGCCCCATTGCTGGCAATGGAAAAAAAGTTGTGATATGTCACGTGACGTTGCGAGTTTGACATCCCTGCTCTAGAGGAATCTGACCATACTTAGCACACTGGTGCAAACAACAATCCCACCTGCTCCAGTCAGAGAGAAGCTCCCGATCACCAATGTCTTTCCCTCAGAAGATCATCTGGAAGCCAACCAGTCTGTCCTCAGAAGGGAGGCTGTCTTGCCTGACTAGAGGAGCCCCCCAGGGATGAAAGGCAGAAGAGGAGGCAGGCAAACAGGGGCCCTTCTCCTCCCCCCATCCTTTAGCTGAAATGGATCACAGCTCTGTCCTATGATGGGGCTTTCTCTGGCATTCCAGGTTGTTCAGGGCTGGCAGTGAGTTGATAGGATGACTGTTACAACAAATCATTTTTGACTTATATTCAGGTAAATATAAAAGAGCACCTATAAAAGAAAAGTGACTTTTGGGATGAAAGAAAATACCAGGAAAGATTATGTGGATCCACAATCCCTTTGGCAATTTTTGCTCTGTGAAACTGATTAGTGTCCATCTTGTTCACCAGATCCCTACATGGGTAGAAAATGTTATAAAAGGTGAGAGCAGCAGATAGGAACCAGGGGTGATACGGATTATGGCCACTTGCTTTCTGGGATTGAACTGAACATTTTTATTGCCAAGTTAGCCCTTCAAAGCCTTGTACTTCTCAAATGTCAGTGGTATGAATGTAGTGGCTCTGATGGCTTCAGGGTAACAGCTTTCCTGTATATTCCCACTTGAAAAGATATTCACGATTCTAAAGATGCCCCCTGGAAATGGTTTCAGGTGAGCCATTATCTTGATAGTTAGTAATTGGCCTCAATAAGCTGCTAGTTTGGCTGACTCAGGTCAGGCCTCTATGTTGGCTGGCTTGTGTTTAGTGACCCTGTTCCAAAAGTACATTGTTAGGAAACCCATTATGAACACTGCACACACTCAGAAGAAGTGGCAGTTTTGCAGATTGATGGTGCGATGTTGCCACTTTAGAGAAAAGGATCCATGAATTATTGACATAATGAGTTAATGTTGCTTGATTCTCCAATGAGGCTGGTGCTATTTAATGGCATTCTTAAGGTCCTTCCAAGGGAAAGAGAAAACAATAAGCGTCTAACTTCACCCTGGGCAGATGCAAATTTTCAAATGTTTAATAGGCAAGAACTGTATTTGTTTTTACTGAATTTATTTATAATGGAGTGTGGCAGGGGAAGAGCTTGTAAAAACATAGTATAAACACAAAAGTTGTTTATTTTTTTCAAAAAGCCTAACTACTAACTGCTGCAAGAGGCGAAGCTCTTAGCAAGTTTAAATCAAGCCTGCAGGCCAATCTACTTTGTGGAATGTGCCTAAGGAGGAAACCATCTCCACTGAGTAGGGTTTGCACCCAATGATCTGCAGGGTACCTCCCAATTCTATGACTCGCAGCTCATGCAGGGCAAATTCTGCAGCACAAGTGACACCTTCTCCACCCGATTACATGTTAATTCTACATAAACCAGCATAAGCTATCTGAAGTGGGCATTGCAAGCACAGTGGATGGGAGATAGTGGTCATTCATGGCCCTGTAATCTTCCAGATTACTGAACATCACTGTACACAGGGGTACTCTTCAGGGGTACCCTTGAAGACTATGCAATTGAAGACTAAACTCGAACAGTTGCAAAATGTAGTAGCTAATGTGTTTGCAGTACACTTTCAATACTATAACACCTTTATTTTGGGAGCTATGTTGGTGACCAGTTTGTCTCTGAATGCAGTTCAAGGTTGAACTAGAAGATCTTCAAGGTCCTTCCAACTATTATTATTATTATTATTATTATTATTATTATTATTATTATTATTGTTGTTGTTGTTGTTGTTGTTGTTGTTATTATTATTATTATTATTATTATTATTATTATTATTATTATTATTATTATTATTATTATTTACTATATAGCTTAGGGCCTGATGTGTTTTGTGTTTCTGCCCATATCTCTGCTGAAGTTCCCCACTTACTGAGTAGCCCTGTGGAAAGAGGCCTAGCAGCAGGAGCTAGATCTGAGGCCCTGTGGCCCTGGCTGATGGGAATCTATAACCATGTTATTGAAAAAATAGTGCTAATGAATATTTAGAAAGATAGGCAATTTAGAAATGTTGGAATACTCAATACTCAATCAATGCTAAATATTAAATATTAAGCAGCATTGCTTGCATTTGCTTGCTAAATACAAACAAGAATCTTTAAGTCAGGGATTGACTGAATCCCATCTTTATAGCCAAATCTAACTAACTGTAGACTTTACAGTTTGACTGTTGGTTGATCTTTAAAGATCAACCAATTTCTAAAGACCAATTTCTAAAGACCAATCAGCAGTCAGGGTACCTGATGTAGAGACAGGAACCCAGGCAGTTCCATGTCCAGTTTTCTGTGGTCTGCAAGCATGTCTACCTTGCTTCTGAAGATGCCAGCCACAGCCTGCATGTTTCCTGAAACATCAGGAAACCAGTAGTATAGGCCATGGTTACTAAATCCTAAAGCCCATCAAATACTGGCTGCGAAAATATACATCAAGTATCTTTGTAAGTTTCAGAAAAGCAGGAAACTCCTTCAGGGACTATGTAAAGAGAAAGCTGGGCAGCTTCTTGGAACTTTCTGAATCTTAAGTTAATCTAAGTGTCTGAGCTGAGCTTTTCAGGCAGTTATTTTTGTTGAGGAGAAATGCCTTCAGTGGAACCCCTCGTTGTTACTTTAGTTTTCTCCCCTTTCATCCATATTCCCATAGGGGAAACAAAATGATTCTCTCTGTTTTGTCTGGGGGATGGCCTCCTTTTGTGATCTCAGCCTTCCAAGGCTGAATTCCTATAGACCTGTCTTTTGGCTCATGCTAGTGCCACTTAGCAGACTTGCAATGACAGTTGTTAAATTAATTCAAATGAATTAATAATGATTACCTAATTATTCACGAATTTCATCGCACTTTAGAAGCCATTTCATAGTGATGCTGAGGGTT
This sequence comes from Protobothrops mucrosquamatus, assembly GCF_001527695.2. Taxonomy (NCBI): domain Eukaryota; kingdom Metazoa; phylum Chordata; class Lepidosauria; order Squamata; family Viperidae; genus Protobothrops; species Protobothrops mucrosquamatus. The sequence continues at coordinate 1,578,067 of NW_015386412.1, forward strand.
AATGACTTCACTTATTTTCTATTGTAAATCAGTTGAGGGGGAGAAGGAAAGAGTGGAAGGAAAACCCAGCCTGAAAGTGGGCATCGGGCTTTATACCATAATTAGCAAATCACACCAAATGGTGATTATAAATGGATCTTCAGTTCTGAACTTGTGTGGTAAAAAGTCTTCTCCGCAACATCCTCTTATTTTTTGTCAACCAAGCTGAGATGATCTCTTCATTGAGAAGACAAGGCAGTACCTATTTTTCCATATATAATCCTAAACAGTAGCAGAATTAGCAGAAATGACATAAACTTAGACTGCAAACAGCACAAATAAAACTTGAGCAATAATTCAACAACATGTGTCTTTTGAGCAGGTTGACAACATGACCCTTTGACACCTCCAAGGAGGGTAGGTGGGATGCCTGTAGCACCCTTCTCACTGAACCCTGAGGAGTACCAAGAGACAGGAATCCTCCAGGTGGCGCTCAGCCTGGGTAGCTGTGTTCCCAACAGAAGCCAGAGGGTTAGCTGCCACCTCACACCTGCTTATGCTTGCTTAGTCTGCCATCAACTCTGGGGAGAGTGGATGGGAGGGGAAATGCTTGGGGGAATCTTGCTTGAACCTGATTGGTCATGGGGGGCTGGTCAGCAATGGGAAGCAGTTAAGGGAGGGAAAAGTTGAGCTTAAGGATTTTGGTGCTTGATTCTCAGTTCTCGCTGTGCAGTACTGCAATGCACTTGACTTTTAATAAAACTATACCTTTCTCAACAAATGGAGCCAAGGATTGTTTCTATTTAGAGGTTTAAGCTTGTGGCAGCTCTGACACAGGAATTGTTACCTCTGGGTAAAACTATTCCAATCCCCAAAGGACCCTGCTTTTTCCAGATTGAAACATTTTTTACATTGGGAAAATGGGAAAAAGGCTTTCTTTTACATAGAAAAGCAGAGGCCAATAGATCTCAAAGATCTCAAGCATTTAAAAGCCTCTTTAAATATTTTTCTTTTCCTGTTTGCAGGCATCACTATTTTCTGATGTGCATACCCAACAAACCTCTTCTCCCCATAAGTCATATTATTTGCTTCAAGGAAACCAACATATGAAAGTGGCCTTTGACTTGACAGGAAATGTGTTCCTTCCATTGACCTGCGGTCATAAAGAGCTTGCTGCCCATCTTGATGCGAAAGGTTATCGGGTTGATGCATGTCAGCTCCACAGGGATGTGGCTATGGTGACCTTTGGGTTTGGAAATAGCCACTCAGGGTGATAACATGAGAGTCAGTGTTAAGCAGCTCCCATCCAATTGAGACAAGGGAAGGTTGTGATGTTGTTCTGAGTTTTTCAAACAGCAGTATGACCTTATAGGACCCTATCAGCATGTCTTTAATTCAAGATATTGAAGAGAGCATTCATTGATTGATAGTGACATCTGCAGTGAAAAATAGCTATGTAGTCTCCTTTTGATACTGTGGACCATGGTATCATGCTGCGGCGTCTCGGTGAGTTAGGAGTGGGAGGCACTGTTATGCAGTGGTTCTCCTCCTTCCTCACCGACCGTACGCAGTCTGTATTGGCAGGGGGACAGAGGTCGACTCCTAGGCCCCTA
>NW_015386412.1:1580142-1609600 GCF_001527695.2 Protobothrops mucrosquamatus
GACATGGCTTTTTCAGCAAGCGGGACTGACCTAGGGTGAATTTTAAATAGGGATAATTTTTAATGATTTTTAATAAGAGACACAGCTACAAATATTTGGTTTTAATTGGCTTTTATTGGGGAAATGTGCTGTGTTGTTTTAATATGCTGTGAGCCGCCCTGAGTCCCGTGGGGAGAAGGGCGGCATATAAGTCTTAAAATAAATAAAATAAATAAATAGTCAGATGGTATCTTCCTATTGAAGATAAAAATAGCATAGGTTATTTACTCCTATTTCGAGAACTGATTCACACCACCCCAACGATATGGGCAACCACTGTTCAAATGTACACCCAAGCCATGCAAGTTCCCACAACTGAAAAATGTCTGAGAGGTGGAAGCTGACATCACTGCCTGTCTATGGCAACAGAGCTGAGGGGGGGGGGATGAGGGGTTGGGAGAATGGCAATCAGGAGAGATTGACCTGGACTGCCTTTCTCAGCCCCACCCCACCCCACCTCCAAGGGTTTTCCTGAGGGGCTGAGCGACCTGCGGCCTCTGAAAGGTTTAGTAAGGGGAGGCCTCTTCCTTCCGGTCTTTCCCAGGTTCCTCCTGGATGCTCGTGGTAGCCGCGGGCCGCGGGGCATCAATTAGCCTTCTTTTGGCTCTTGCCCTAGACAGCCTCGGCTCTTCCCCCCCCCCCCCCGCGCTCAGGCACCTCTGGGGGCGTCAGGAGCGCATTTCAAAAACTGGTCTCGCGGCTGAATCTTGCCAGGCAATTTTGCGTCAGCCTTGGGGTTGCGTTTGGTAGTTCCAGTCCCCCGCCCAGCGCCAGGTCCCGTCGGGTTTGTTGCTTTGGAAGGGGGCGGAGAATGCAACTCCTCTGTCCTTTTCTTGAATGCGAGTAGTAGCTAAGACCATTTTCACTTTTTAGCAGGAATGAAGAAATTAAGAAAGTTTTTATTACAGTAATAAATTTGTTTGTTTTTCTTTTTAAAATGTTTTCTACTGCAGGCCTTAAGTCATAGATTGGTAAAGTTCACTACCTTTTATAAAGATGATGAAGAACGTAAAGTGTCATTTTTTGTGGCAATAACTAATCCAGCAATTACATTCAGATCTGACTGCACTCTAGATACTAATCGATGTAGGCCACGTGTTGGGGGGCTAACTAGGCGACCACTTTCCTTTCTCGGTGGTGTTTAATCGTATCAACTTCTTAAGTCCGCAGTCCGCTGTCGTTCCCCTATTTGAATGCTCCCCGGCCTCGCCCAGAAATCTCCTCCGGTTAAATAGGGGGGGGGGGAACAAAACCAGTGCCGAAGCCTTGGCAGAAGGAAAGGAGGCGGCTCGGCGGGGATGACAAACCCGCTTCATTGCTAATAAGTGGCGCGGGGAAACGGCTTCGTTTTGCAAAGCCGGGGTTGGCTCCCTCGGTGATGCGTTTGTTTTTTTCAAGAGAAGGAAAAAAATACGGGACTGTTTTTCTTAGGACAGGCCACTCGTAACAGACATGAATATATGGGGAGAGAAGAATAATCTTGTCAGAAGTGGTCGATTTGCGTTTATTACTTATTCTATTGATAATGGCGATGTCATCCGTTCCATCGTGTCGGATTGCCGGCAATTCTATGGATCGACTCCCTCCACATTTCTTGATCTCGTACGCTTCGTCCGGTTGTTTTATGCTCTGACGGGTGTTGGCTTCCATGGAGTCAGGCCACCCTGTGGCCAACACAAATTCTGTTAACAGTACATGATTATATTCAAGCACTCGTCAAAATGGACATCTATTTCCTGGACAGAGGAGGGAAAACGAAAGGGGTGAAGGAGAGACGCGTTTTCTGGGTTTCCTTATTCACTGTGATTCCAGGGAACCGTATAAAATCTCTGACAGATCTCGCGTTCCCCAAAGTCAAGCTCAGGGAGAAAGAAAGGGATTTAACAAGGTAGAGGGCAGCAAACCTTTTCTGTAGTTTGTGAAGTATATTTTGCTTACTTCTTTGTAAGAAGTAAGCCGCCTAGAGTTACTTGGAGTCACGCAGTTTGTAAGCTTAATAAAAGAATATTACAGAAAGTTCCATAATTTTTTTCATAAAATAGCCTAGCAATCTGATGAGCGCAGGACCCCTCTTAATGCAGATTAATCTTTCCCTCTTGGCTTTTGGGACTCCTGTTTGTTTGTTTTTAATTACCCGCTGTTTTTCGTTCTATTTGACTCTTCTTGGGCCATTTCCTCTCCCTCCCCCACCCCCGCCACTTAATTAGCAGCAGGACTTGAGTTCAAGACGACCGCTCTTGAGCCAAGCTCTATGGGGATCAAGCGACTGAAATCCACCTACTTTTGATGTTTACTAGCTTCTAGATTTGGTGACGGGAGCCCAGGTCTTTTCGCCCATCCTGTAGATATTCTCGACCTTCATTTAAGGATATTTAGAAACAAGATACTTCCCCCGCCCGGCGATTAAATACAGCCACGCATAAGGATGGAAGCGGCCGTGAACCGGTTCTTGTCCCGGTCAAGTCGCCCGCCCGCCCCTTTCCTACCCCTCTCCGAGTCTTTGCGGTGGACAGCGCAGCATTTCAGACTGCGGAAAAGTTCAGGCAGCCAGCGACCTCGCCCACCGCCTCTTCCTGCGTGGGTGGGCAAGAGGCGTGTGTTGCAGAGGCTCTTTTCGCTGTTCCACGGCTGTCCTGCCCTGCCTCCCCCGTCACCCTTCCTCTCCCCACTTCTCTGTTGTCAGGACTACCTAGGTCGCTGCTTCTCATTGTGATTATCCGGCTTGACGACTTGCGCCCCACAATCCCATTAGTCTGCATCTGTGCACCAAAAGTTTCGAATTCAGAGAGAGGATAAAGGAACCCTCAGGATGCATAAATTACCCTCCGTGGGCTCCGTAATTCATGGCTGGCGCTACAGCAGATAAAAAGTTTATAAGCTGGTTGGTTCTTCGCTTCCCCTTTGCTATCATCCAGGTCATTAATACCCGCTATCAATAACATCAGTCCTTCGAGCCAAGTGCCGGAAGATCGATCTGTGGCTTCTTGATCTCCGCCTTGGAAGACACGGAATAATTTTCGCATTACAGCCACTTGAAACTGCTTTTAATTCATATTTAAAGCTGCAACTAACTCTGCGGAGCTTTCTGCAAAAAGACTAGAAGGCGCCTAATTAATAAGTTAGAAACGAAGGAAGGCACCAGCCGATTAATATTTAATACCGGCATCTCAATCTCTTTGAATATTGCTACTTTCGAGCGTGGATCGCCCAGCCCCTACCCGAAGTCTGCAATTTATAGCGCGCGCAGAAGTGATTTAAGATAATGATTTTTCCCGAAATCTAACGCTAAATTATTTAGTGTTTTGCAAGCTTCCACAAGTTTCTTCCTGACTGGGCGGTGCATTTAGGGGTAGAATCAGCAATCCTCGCCTGAGAGCTCCGAACCCTTTTCGAAAAGATTGCGCGCCGGGGCTGGGTTAGCGGGCATCTGGCCGCTGGATCAGCTCGTGAGGTTTGTCTCCCGCACAGAAGTTCCCTGTCGCTCTATTTGCATATGATTTGCATTCGTTAGGGTAGGGATGAGCACCCAGGCCCTACTACCTCACGTAGCCTCGTGTTTCCTACTGGCCTTGCTTTTGTGAACTTCGGCTGGGACACCGCGCTCTTCCGCAAGGAGCTGGCCACAACCGTGGAGCGCGACAGTCCCTCATCTGCTTCTGCAGCGTGTCTGGGGCGCCGCCGGGAGCAGGCCGTTCGTGGGGATTTCCCCTCCCCTCTTCCAAGACTCAAATCCTGGCTCCCTGGACCCATACACCGAAGGATTTCGGGATCCCTCAAGTCTCAGCCAAAGGCGTTTTGGGTGAGACTTCCTTCCAGATCAACCCCGATTTGGCGCCTCTTGAACGGCGACCCGGCAAGGGCCGGCAAGGGGAAGCTTCCTTCGGGCAGTTGGATCGCGGGCCATTCTCGCATTTCTGCTGCCTCTGCCCAAATGTTTTTCGCTTGGTGGTCTCCAGGAGTGAATGAAAGCCCCACCATTCTGACAGTATTCCGAAAGAATCCTGTCCAGCCTGGAGCGCAAAGCCATCGAATTGGGAAGGCCGCCTCAAATGGCCCCGGCACCAATCTTGCACCTGAAGCGACAGGTGGTAGCTGGAGCCGTGGCGGGATCTTTCGGGATATAAGAGCATCTCTCACACACTCTGGTCCACTTTTCTCTCGGTCAGGAGAAGGGTCCCAGGACAGAAAGCTCTCCCGTGCTGGCGTCCAGGCCATGGGGCCAATTCCGGGGCTTTGGGCAGTTGCCCCGATCAAGTCACGGGGCGCAGGAAACGCTGCGTGGGCAGAAGCGTGGGGCCAAAGAGGCAGAATCGCAGAAGAGGCGGTGGAGAAGGAGCGGTCCCAGAGAGGCAGGCGCGAGTTTTGGCTGTCGGTATTGATTACCGATAATTCTATGCTGCCTGCCGGCTTTCGAAGAAAAGCCCTGGAGGCCCTCTTTCCGCTGCAAGGTCGCTGGAGCCCAAATCTGGATTTGTTCTCTTTCGAGTAGATTTATAATTCACACATTGAATCCAAATAATACAAGTGTCACTGGGTTACAATATTCTAAAATCGAAGTTTCAGTCAAAGCTCTAATTTATGTAGTCACTTATTTATATTATTTTTTTTATCCCTCATGTGCATTCCTAAGAGAGGGTCTGTTTCATTTTTCTTAAAAGAAACAACGATCTATAAATAATTAAATCCCATTACAATTTAAAAAACTCTATCTTTTAAATCGTTTTCAATATATATATCTAAAATCATAACATTTTGCAAGCTCTAAGATTCGTGATAATTCCAGATGAAGCTGAAGGTTTTGGCTTAACCAAATGCCTGGTTAAAGCTTGCAGCCTGGAGCTTCTCCTACCAAAGGCCTACTTTGTGGCAAATGAAATGAAACTCGATGGGATTGTTAAACACTACAGCCGTCATTAAAATGTAAAATTTTACTATTTTTTTTAGTTGATCCCCACTGATTTATCCTTTCTTTCCAAATCAACAAATGAGTAGATGTGTGCCAGACATTCCTCAAGGTGAACTTGAAGTTCACCCAATCTTTCCTGAGAATTCAGGGCCAGAATGAATAACGTGATCAATTCAACAGTCTAAAATTTCTTCAGCTTAAGTCATTCTACTAGCTGAAGATTGTGGCTTTCTCTGACTAGCATCGAAAGCTGGGACTCACCATTCTTGAGAGCTCCATAGATGTGGTGATGGGATTAAAAGTTTTTGGAAGTGAGGGTAAATTGATAAAGAATGCTTCATGCCACAAAGTCACCTAATTCTGCCCAAGAGAACACTGTAAGTTTTAATCAGCACTTTTAATTTGCTGTGAACACACAGATGATAGAGCCGTTTTGACAAGGGATAATTGCCACAGGCAGTCTATATTTGGTTATGACATTTCTCCTTTGACGAAAAACAAATCAGATAAAATAATGCAATCTTCTGATGTAAATTAGTCACAGCCATGTCATACCGAGGGTCATACCGAGGATCCTACAGAAATTCTTGATGACAGCCCTAAACATGAAGAAATAAATGCAGGTTTACAACTTCTATGGTTCATGTTTTGAACTAAAAGCTCTACTCATTCACCTACCACCCTCAAAATTGATCTAAATTGAGAATTCAGACTGGGCTCTGTCCATCAGACCCAAAATGTGTGATATGCTTCAAGAAGTACAGTTCCCATTCAGCTTTACATCTTCCAAAAAATATCTCCAATCCATCAAAAATGGGCACTTTGTCTCTCATCCCACTTCTTGCCATTAGAACACTATTGCCTCATTCATCCACATCCATCTCTAGGAACCATGTCTTCTGTATATCTTTCATGCTAAATCTTTCTGCCTCCATGACCTGAGTTGTATAATTCCTAAGTACTCCATCTTTCACACAGCCTACAAGACTCTGTCCTATTACTATACTATGACATTGGCACTAGCATCGCTGGCATTACTACTCACCAATTAATGAGATTACACATGGTTAAACATGCTGTCTTGTAAACACAAGCTATTCTCTGTCACCATCACAAGAAAACTTTCCTTCTTTTTTTATTATAATAATAAAAAAAAACTTTCCTTCTAAAGTACAGGATGCAGAAAGTCATAGCCTGCCCCATTCCAGTCCTATTTTTAAAAAATTGGTAAAACTTGGCTGTATCCCTAGAACTTGGCTGAGTGCAGGTGACGGTCTCTTTCTGATGTTCTGGTGTTAAATGATTGCTCCCCGTCTCAGACATCTGATTGTTTATTTTACAGTATTTTATTGCTGCATTTTGTGCAGCAATAATTACCCAGCTACCCAGAGTTGTAATAGATTGTGGGTGGATAGGTATTGTACTTTTAATATATTTCTTGTCAGATGAAATTGGTCTTATATTGAGATCAGGGTCTACACTTTGCCTGTCATTTCTTGAGTTGTATGCTATACTAATTTCACATTGTTTTCAATAAATGTTATGATTTATTTATTCACTAAAAACTTTAGACCATTTTCTCTAAAGTACTAGCAGATGTATAAATTAAAGTCACTCACAGTACAATATAGAGTGATAATGTAAGATGCATATAAAATCATAAACCAGTAACAATAATAATATCTCCATATTTGGTGTGGATTTTTCTTCAAAAGCCTTCTGGAAAAACCAGAAGTTAATTCTCTGAAAGACCATTACAACAGAGGCCTTTAACAGGCTGCTCCAAAGGAAGGGAGCAGCCACCAAGAACTCTCCAAGCCTCCTCCAGTCTTACTTCTCAAAAGGAGTGGACCTTCAGTAGATGCTTCCATTTACCTAGTCAGTTGACAGAATTTATTTGACACAATGGAAATCTACCCAGGTCCTATCCAGTATTTTGAATTGCATTCAGAAACCAACTGGTAGTTAGGGCAGCTCCTGTAGCAACAGAATTATGTGACAGCACTGTCCTTCATGCTCCCATTCCCAGGTAGACCAAATTGCAGTAACTGAATCCTGAGGTGAAAACACTGAGCAACTGTTTTACTATGTTCTGTTCTAGGCCACACTAAAATACCAGATGAAGCTGGGCAAAGAACTCCTTGCCACAGCCTTCATCATGTCCTCCAGCAGGAAGTATGAGACTAAATTGTGAGGTTACTCTCTTAATGGAAAAACACAACCCCATCAAAAGTCAAAGTTGGTGTCACCCCAAAATCAATTGGGTTCTAAGCCAATTGTTTGCTTGGGCTGAATCTGGTTCTTGGCAAGTTCCAAGCATCATAACTCTTTAGTCTGGGGTGAAGATGTATAGCTAGGAATCATTAGCATATTTATGAGAACATGGTCCATACCAATAGATGACCTTTCCCAGTGTTTCATTTCCTGGCTATTCATCTTTAGGGATCCTGGGCTTTAACCTCTGTTGGATCATTCAAATGTCTTGATGCTCACCTCCTGCTGAAATCTCACTCTCATGATATATGGCTTTTTGTTACATATTGGGTTTAAAGGTTGTTACTTGTCACCACCCACTTTTCACTTGTCACACACCTGCTTACAACAGGTGTGTTATAATGATTAAAGTTCTGTACTAGGAGTGAGGAGGCCTGATTCTGGTCCACTGTCCCCCACAGAAGCTCCTGGGTGACCTGGGCCAGACATTCCCTCTGAGTTAACCTAGCCCATAGGTGGCGGTTGTGGGCAAAATAGAAGGACACATGTTGTCTTGATCTGCATGCAAATCAGGGTGTAAATATGTGTAAACATCTTTTTTATGCTATGATTTTTCTAAGTTTAAAAGACATGGCTTCTTACAGTGTTTTTAAAAAACAATTTAAAGTTTCATTCTTTCAACTTTTGTAGACTTGGAAGCTACTCTTGTATTATAGTAACAATATATTATATCAATGTTTAATATCCATCTGGTTTATACAATTCTATATTTGCATTTATTATCACTACCATTATCTAATGACTACAGTGGCATAATGTATAGTAGGACACTGTACATGTCTGTTGGAAGTAAGCTCTGCTATGTTCAATGGAATTTAGTAGGTAGTGGAATTAGTGGAAATGTAGCCTTAATTTCCAGTGGGAGGAGAAAAATCATGCTGTAACACATTTGTTTGCATACCTCATCTATCCTCCTTGTCTGTATTTGTTCTCTTCTATGGCTGAGCTTTACTACCATGCTCATAGGAGCACACGTTCTATCATCTCTGCTTTAACTATTAATGCAAGCTGGACCTTCTGCTGCTTTGTTCTTCATTTCAGCCTCTTGGCCAAAGCCCATTTACACATAAGCATCAATAGATCCAAGCACAGAATTTGAAGGGTTCAGTTAAAAATCAACTCACTTCCTTTGGTCCTGGTGAAACTAGTGGTTGATGCTTTCTGTTGTGTAGTGCCTTTAGCTATGCAAAGCATTATTCAGGCAAATGTTGAGAGAGAGTGTTATTCTAACTTCAAACTTTATTATACTAAGTTGTTACATATGCAGTTTTCTTTCCTATAGCCCAAGAATATGAAACTTCCATATTGGTTCTTGGCTGCACCATAGAACTTTTAGAGCTCTAAGTCAGGTCATGTCTCCTTCCCTTTCCTCCTCAGTTCTCAGTGGAAAATCACAGCTCTAATCCCTTGCCATATTCCTCTCCTAGCTGCTTGGCCCACCTTAAGAAAAGCTGCAGGAAGATCACCCTTGCAGCTGTTTCCCCTGGGAGCCCCTCCAGCTGCAGCTTTCATGCAAGAACCACTTAGTTATTCTGGTCCCTTTGAAGCAGGTTATCCTGGCAAGCTGAATGACAACTTGAAGAAAGTGAAGGGGTTGGTTTTGGCACACCTTTTCCCATGTCATCTGACTCTTTGGAGGGACCTGAAGTGGGGATCAAGATTGTGGGACAGTTCTGATTTCATCCCATGAGATAGCCTGATGATTGGGGCTGCTCAGTTCTTCTGATTTTATTCCAAAGGGGGTTCTGGACTGCAGAAGTATGTGAATTGCATTTCCCTTCAATTCTAAAGCAACTATATTTTCCCAAGATGACTGCAGAGAAGTGCAACATGGTCCAGGGAAAAGATACAACTATCATGGACAAATGCAGACAGGTGATAGGTCTTTTTGCTCCTTTTAAAAACTATTTCTGCTGAGTCTTGTAGGGCATGATGGACAATCAATGGTCATCTGCATTTAGGCCAAGGTATTTGGCATTGCTTTCATTGAATTCCAAATCACTAAATACTGTAACTCTCATTTTTCAGGCTGTCACTAGAACTCATGAAATGAAACCAAATCAAGAAACCTCTGCAAACTAAATTGTTCCAACAGTGAAGTCCTGTAAGCCTATTGCAGACTTGAGTGACAGAATGTGGGAAGCTGAGAACAGTGTTCCAGGACATCATTGTGGCTTAGAAGCCTAAGGGAAGGGTTTACCTTAGGTTTGGCTCAGGTTGCCAAATGCTTTGGGCCAGTCCTGATGCTGTTGTCCCCATCACTTCATGGCTTTGTATTCATGGGGTTTTGGATGAGACATAGCTTAGGCTCAGTCACTCCTGGAACAGGAATACCATTTGCAGAATTTTGAGCAATGAGTATGTAAAATGCAATGAGTATGTAAAATGCCCTGGCCTTCACTTCAGGGGTGTGTGTTTATGTCTGTGATTTATTTACACTATTATTGTCATCAGATAATCACTGCAGAGCAGCAATGCTGAGTGGTTCCTGCTCTTCCTGATGAAGAATTAGAGCAGCATGTACCTTACTAAAGTTCCATAACGCCATTTCTGAAAAGTACAATTCATTTGCATTTCCCAAAAGACTTGGTATGAGGAACCAAGCCGAGCTTCCCTCACCCTTGCTGGGGAGCTTGAACTGGTTATTTAAGATGTGTGTGTGGGGGGGGGGAAGACAAAGGTCGAAGTCTGGAAGTCTGCGTGGAGTGGATATGCCTGAGGAGGAACTGGAGGGGAAGTAAAGCAACTGGATTGGAAGGTCGCTGCCAGCTATGATTCCAGCAGGGGCGCAATAAAATTGTATGTATTTACTGGTTAAACTTGTTACACTTCCGATGACCTGGGATGCGCCTTGGGCTTCACACCACCTGCCTTGACCGGCAGGGTTGTTGGCCGAACCAAACAGGGGCGAAGAAATGCCAGGCGGGAAAATGCCATCATGAGCGAAAGTCTGCTCTGCGAGGACCACCCTTCTGCCTTGGCTTCCACTTGCCCGCCCCAGCCTCGCCGACCTCTTGTCCTCCGCGAAGCCGGAAGTGAGGCGGACAATGCGCCCAAGGGACGGGGCGGGCTTGCAGCCCCCGGGCGTACTGCCGGCTTGCTCGGTAGCGGCGGCCGCAACGCCCTAAATGCGTCCTGCAATCGCTCCGCCGCCGCCGCCGCCGCCGCCACCCTGCTCTAGAAAGCAGAGGCCGGCCGAGCTCCGTCCCCGCCGGGCTCTTCCCAGTAGAGGCGGAGGGCCAGGCGCCCGCTCAACCCCCAACCCCGCAAGGCTCCGGCTGTCGAGAGTACCGGGTGACCGGGCGCGCGCGCTCGCAGCCGACGGGAGAGCGAGGCCGAAAAGGAGGCGGGGCCGAGGGAGCCTCAACGCGCATGCCCGCCAGCCGCCCGCCCGGGCTGCACCAACCGCGGGCTCCGTGTCCAAACCTCCGCAGAAAGAGCGCGGCGCCAGAGCTGAAGAGCGCCGGGCAGGCGGCGGGCCCCCCGGCGGGGACCACACTAGGACAGCCGCGGGGCTTCCGGAGGAGGGCCAGGCGGGCCGCGCCGCGCCTCTTCAGGAGAGCCGCCGGGTTTCCGCCACGCGAAGTCCCGGCTCCTGTTTTGGTTCGGGCAACGGAGCAGTGCGCGTCCTCGGCCCTGATGCATGGGCGGCCCACGCGCCTGCCCGCCCGGTCCTCCCGAAGGTGTCATCGGCGATGGCGCACCTCTGCAAACTCCCGGGACTCGGCCGTGAGACGGTGGAGCGCGTGGTGGAGCAGCTGAGCGCCAGCTCTCCGGACCGCGCGTCGGGCATGCAACCGGGCGGCGGCCACCCCTTAGCTCCCCCAACAGGCGCCATGGCCATGGCTATGGCTATGGATGGCGGCGGCGGCGGCGGCGGGGGGGAAGAATACCAATCCCATGCGCATCACCCGAGCTCCGCGGAACCCCCGCTGGGCGGACCGCTGCACCCCCTGACTGGGAGCTGTCAGAGTCCCGCCGGGCTGACCGGGAGCAGCAGCTACACTACTCTGACGCCCCTGCAACCGCCCCTGCCGCCCATCTCCACCGTTTCGCCCAAGTTTCCTCACCATCCCCAGTCACACCCGCAAGCGCATCACAGGTTGGCGGGCAACTTTACTCTCTTGTCCGACAATCTTTACCCCTCACCCTACCCCAAAGAAGTGGCCGGCCTGGGACAGACTCTCTCCCCATTGGGCGGGCTCCACAACACCCAGCAAGCCCTGTCGCATTACGCCGACGCCGGAGTCGCCATGCCGGCCGAGAAAATGCTTACCCCCAGCGGCTTCGAAGCGCAGCACCCACCCCTCTTAGCCCGGCCGGGTGACCAGCATCTCACCCAGTCTACAGCATGCCTGGTTCCGCTTGGCGGGATCCCCCGACAACCTCACACCCATCTGAGCGCCCGAGGGCACGGGCAGATCCAGGCCTCCTCCAGGGAACCTAAGCCCGCCGCCGCCGCCGCCGCCGCGCAAGGGAGCGCTGGGAATCACTCAGGGCAGCTGGAAGAGATCAACACCAAGGACGTGGCCCAACGGATCACCACCGAGCTGAAGCGCTACAGCATCCCGCAAGCCATCTTCGCCCAGAGGGTCCTCGGCCGCTCGCAGGGAACGCTTTCCGACCTGTTGAGGAACCCTAAGCCCTGGAGCAAGCTCAAATCTGGGCGGGAGACCTTTCGCAGGATGTGGAAGTGGCTGCAGGAGCCCGAATTCCAGCGGATGTCTGCACTCCGATTGGCAGGTGAGGGGCAGCGATGTGGGCACAGGCTGAGGGGTAGGGCCGACCTTCCTGGGATCCCATTTTAGAACCCTCGCAAGAGAGGCAACAGTCGTGCCGTCCCTCACTCTCTCACCTACGCCCGGTGGGAAGAGAGAAAAGGAGGCTCTGGCCTTCAGGAACCGAGGGCGGGCCAGGTGGGCCCGCCTACGAAGTCCCCTCCCTCATCCTGCCCAGTGCCAGGGACTGCAGGAGGACCCGAGATCCCAGGCCTCGCTGCAGACGTTGCTCTGGTGTTCCCGACAGTGTAGGGCCGCCTCTCCTTGCACACGAACCCGGCCTCCAAACGGAATGCTGCTGGTACCTTTCTGGAGTGTTTCCAGACCGGCAGAAAGCTGGTGGGAGTTGGCTTGCCAGTCAAGTCCGGTAGCGCTTGGTTAGCTTTTCTAATTTTCCCGGGAAGGACAGAAACCCTTCCCAGATGGTTGTAGGTCGCCTTCAGGGGGTCTGGCTGGGTGGGCTGGCCGTGGGAAGGCTTTGCATGCACTTGAAAAGTCCTGTGCTTTGGAGGAGCAGGAAAACAGTAGGGGGAAGAAATGTTTGCCCCGCAAGTGAGGATCTTGATGCCGAATGAAGTTTTGTGAGGCTCAGGCTCAGGCTCTTTCCTCGCCTAGAGGAAACTGAGGAGTTGGCTGGATCCAGACGTTGATGGAACGGGTTTCCTCAAGGGGTGCAGGCCACCCGCGTCCTGCACGCCGACGGCAGAGGAGGCCAGGACTCAGAATTTAAGCGCCGGAGCAACGGCTGCCCACGATGTGCTGGGCGGCGGGTTCCTGCAGCTGGATTCTATTTCTCGGGTAGGGCAGTGAAAGGCTGGCTGGCCGGGATATTTTCCTGGCTGACCCTCTGACACAGGCCACCAAGCACCTTCTTTTCCCGTTGGGGAGTTGGCCGAGTTTGCTTGGAAAAGTGGGGCGCGGCGGCCGGCCGTAGGCGGCAAGAAGTTTTCCTGCTCTCGGAGTGGGAAGGCGGCTTGTCCCTTTTTGGCGTAGAGAGCAACTCTCCTTTCCTGAGAGGAAAGGGAGATAAGGCTGCTCCAAGTCGGCCCTCCTCGGCCAGGAGCTGCTTTGCTCTTGCTGAGGCTTCTTTGTTTTCGGCTGCTGCGGCTGGAAATCCTGGTTGGAGTTTGGTCCACAGAGAAGCAGTGAAAGCCACACAAAGTAACTTCGGTGGCAGGTCTCGTGTGAAGGAGAGCGGCTACCGGGGCTTGGGCAAGGCCACTATCGCTGGAGTGGCAACTTTCAAAGGGGACGCACCGGCGAGGACAGACCTGGGCCGCTCCGACCCTTGTTCGTCAGAGGAGCCCATGGAAGACTTAAAGCGCGTTCTCGTTGCCTGCCTCCGGTCGTGAAGGGCTGAGGGCGCAGATGGCCGGAGAACGGCGCCCCTTAAACTTCCCTCAGTAAACGGCGCTCGACTGGCTTCTTGTAAAGAAGCCCTCGCCGCCCTTTTCTCGGCTGATGCCCAAATGTCCCAGGAACGGGCCTTTTCCGCCCAAGGGTCTGCCAGGGCCTGGGGAAGGAAAGACAGAGAAGCGTTTCCCAAGGGGGGGGGGCGACGGGACACGAGGGTCCTGTTTTCTCCTTTGCTTTCTGCAATCCGATAGGACAGAGCACGAGCAATGCTCAGTGAAAAAACGCAGAACGCCGCGTGGATGTCGTGGGTATTCAAACAAAGACTGTGTTTGCGTTTATACCGAGTTCGTCTGGAGTCCTGCCGCTCGCGCCGGTGGCCTTCAAGAACCCATCCCGGCCGAGCGGTGGCAACTCCTGCAAGGGAAGGTGCGTCCGGAGGCATTCCGCGATGCGCCGTCCTCTTTGGCTCGTCACGTCCGGAATTTAGCAGAGTTTGGGTCCCCTACGTTAACTCCGCCGCCACTGCCAACTTCTTGGCCATTTGTTCTTAGAAAAGGCAACCAGGATTGTTTTATATTCGATCCTATAAACAGTTTCAGTAAGAACCCCTCTGAAACCTGCTAGATAAGGTCAGATAAATACCTCTACTCATGGGCCAAGAAATGCATTTCCTCTATACTCCACAAGTCTTTAGTGTTCAAAAACTTAATGCCTTCTTACCTGAGAAAATTATGTAAGAAATAAATATTAAGTAAATTATATTTTTAATTTTCTTGTATTAATTCTAACTTATTCTAATTATCAGTATTTATTAACAGCTAAATTTATATCCTGCCTTTTATGCAGGAGCTCAGTTGGGTTTTCATTTTGCTCCATGATAACCATCCTGTGTGGCAGGTTAGACTCAGGGAGAAGGATTGTTCCAAAATCACAATTTCCCTGGCTTGGGGGATATTTGAACCTGGGTCTTCCTGCTCTTAAGTCCAGCCATTTAAATTGCCATATGATACCAACATATCTTACTAAATAAAGCAGCTTTCCATAAAAGAGAGTGTTCATTTGAGAAACAGTCCTGCATAGTGCTCTGTAATTGTTTCCCCAAGGTCAGAAGATGCCACGGCTCTTAAAACAAAGGCACTTATTTTCTTGGCTTGAGGACTTGTTCGCACCTTGATGGAGAAACCATGAGTCAGTATGTACAGCGGACTGAGGCCCTTTGTCCATTCAGAGTTCTCTCACTTTGGATTGTTGAGGGGCCTCATTGCAGGATCTAACCCAGCCCAAGAGATAAATATTTTCACATTCTGGTGAAAGAGGCTCCCTGAGGATCGGCTCCAGCATGAATCCAAAAAGCTCGGAAGAGTAAACCTCTGGTCCTAGTGACTGACCCAGATTGGATCCTGCAACATTATCCTGGGACACGTATATTTGCCTTCATTCATAAACAATTTCTGCTGATCTTTCTCTTTCCAAGAAACAACTAACCCTTTCCCCACAGTTAAGTTAAGCCCTGAATGTCATGGATTCAGTATGGAGAAGCATAACACTGAGGAAAAATCCCCAGTTCTTTATTCAACCAGCTTTATATGAAAGAGAGACCCTGACAATAAAAAGCAAAGGTTTTTTATAGAAGTTGAAAGCTGAACATCTGCCAGCATTAGTCTGTGTATCTGGGTTTATTCCTAGTTTTAGGCAAAATGGACCTTTCAGGAGGGCAGGAGAGCTGGGGAAGCCCTTGCAAAGGAATTGGGGGGTGTCAGCTGACGGAAGATGGAAGTTTGGGGTTTTTGAGCTTGTTACTATATTGCAAGCCACCTCCTAGGGGCTGCCTGGGTGTAATAAAGGCTTTTATTCCTTCGTTTAGAATGGATTGCAGGGGAGCTTCAGCTGTGCCAGGGATGGTCAATTTGGACCTAAGCCAAGAGAGGACTTGGCCTGACCTTGGTCATATCCAAAAGAGGACACTTGTTGGTGCCCTCTCCACTGTGTTTATTTTCTCCACTAGACTATCAGCCTCTCTCAGGAGTGAACAATGTTTGTTGACCCATAACTAACCTTTGTTTTGCCTCTGTTGTGTCTCTACTGAATCATTGCTATGAGCATGCCAGTCATATCTACAAAGTGATGGGCTCTCTCTTCTGTCACCCCTTTTCAGCACATTATCAGCCAGCAGAGATGGTGGCTCCATATGACTGAGCTTCTATCAGGACTTCAGGTTGGTCGGGCTGCCCCTTCTTATGAAACCTCACTTAGCGGGGTATAAATGAAATAAATCTTAAATCTTAAATCTTAAATCAATACTAATAGGAAATAAATAAATGATGTAAATATAATTGCTAAGGAGAAAAGGAGACACCTGAGACCCCGTCAGGACTGTGTAGTGAGCTAGGTCCCCATTGAAGATGTTCAAATGCTGCGGGTATTCATGTACCAGAGATGGTTTGATAGTGGTCTCTACCAATGCTTGTCTGCCCATCCTCTGGAGATGCCTTGGAGAACAGAGGTGAATTCCAGAACTCCTCAGGAAATACTGGATGAGGCTCTTGTGAGACTGGCTCCTCCACCTCTGAGAGAGAAGGCAAGGCCAAAGCTTCACTGACCCAAGACAGCATTCCCATTTGTGGATACAGGCCCCCAATGTAGGTGTAGGATGTTCCTAATGAACAGAGAAATAACTTGCTTGGGAAAGGAGCTATGCTATTCACCACAGGGTCTTCTTCTTCCAGAGGATTTCATGGCTTGCAGCTGGTGGCCTGATAGCTCTGCTTTTTAGATCTAACTGCTGCATTCAGGCAGTGGAGGAAGCTGGGGTGCCCACTCTTGTTATGTTCACTCACCACCTTGTCCTCACTTTTAAGCAAAATAAAGCTTTTTGTTGGAGAAATGCTTATTGTTGCTTTTCCTGGTATTAACATTGTAATCATTTCCCTAACATGGACCAGTGTGGTCACCAAAAGTGACTTGAATTGTGTAGTTTTCATCCCGGTTCACTGGCCAGGCACTATAATAAATGCCGCTCCAAAGCTCATTTTTAGACTCTTGTATTCTTTTCTCGTTTTCAGAAATGAAGTGCTATCTAGCGGGTGCAAGTAATATGGAAAACTGGGAGCCCACTTTATTTAACTTTATTGCTTCATTGAATTGTATAAAAAAGTGAGAAATATTGCACATCAGTACATTTATATTGGGATTATATTCTGACCAGAGGCATAGTGCTTGTCACTGTGATTAATATTATTGGCATGTAGAAATACTTGTGGCAAAAAATAGAACTGAATTCAAATTTTCCTTTTTTAAAATGTGGAGGTGGCTATTGACTAGAACATTTAAAAGTTAATTTTGAATATCAAACAGATTTTCCTAAATATTTCACATTAGATCAGATTGATGATTCATCTCAAAGGCAAATGGTGTACTCATAATAAAGTCATCTGTCATTAATCCGCAGGAAATGACATTTGTCCTTTAAGAGGAGGTGTGTTTCAAGAGATTCTGGCTATAAATATGTTTTTTAGAATAGGCTGCTCAGCTTTGTTGCTGCTGCCGGGAACAGATAATTCTTGCCTTTTTCTGTAGGTTATAAACCTGTCCTTAAAAGTAGAAAATGATTTAACAGAATTTAACAGAATAACAGAGTTGGAAGGAACCTTGGAGGTCTTCTAGTCCAACCTCTGCACAAAAAGGGGATCTTATACCATTCTGGACAAATGGCTGTCCAATCTCTTCTTAAAAACCTCCAATGTTGGAGCCTACGCAACTTCTGAAGGCAAGCCATTTCACTGATTAATTGTTCTATCTGGTTGTGTTTGTCTGCTGGCCTTCACTTCTCTCTTAATGAGCTGACACAGTGCTCAGTTTGAGATGTGGGATTGGAACCCAATCCAAAACCAAGCAAAATCTCCCTGCACCTCATGCAGGGATCTCATCTAGGGTCAGGAGAAAACCTGGCAGGGCCCCATGCAATCAATAGGGTTTAAATATTAATGAAGTCTCAATTCAGAGACTCCTATAAAACTTTTTAGAGTGTCCCAGGAGCCAGAGACCAGGTCGTTTCTCCCCGATGATGGTTTTGGCTCTAACTTTGGAAGAAGAGATCTGACCTTTCTCTAAGTACAGGAAATGTTCAAAATCTTTGAGAAGCGGGGAATGTCCCTGGATTTCAGCCCTCCATTCTTGCCTCCTACCAGACCAACTTTGAAAGATCTGAGGGCTAATTCAGGATTTTCTTCATGGTTTCATGGATCTGAACATTGATGTCAGGTCTTATTGAACTGGAGTAGTGGAAAATTAGTGCTAAACAATAGAAAATATATGCACATTTTAAACGTAATATGTGTATGATTTTGGCTTTTTCTAAGACAAATGTGTTCAAAACTACTGTTTGAAATAATCTCACAAAGTGGGGTTCAGCCTAACTGCCTTGTTTTGGTCTATGTGTCACTGCAGCCCTTTTAATCCATTTCCTCACACTTAATATTGATTGGCCTGTCCATCCTAATGGCTATAGTCATTCAATTCACAGTCACTTACATCCTAAAAACCTTGAAAATTAGTAATATATGCCTGACTGGTGAAGAATGAATTCGACTGAACTCCATTCTGGTATCTTTAAGACTGCATTGTAAACATTTTACTTTAAAAATGCAGCCTTTCTTTATTAAAATTCTTTTAGTAGATTGTTATCAGAAAAAAATCCCTCTAACTCTTATCTATCCCAAGTCTGAAAGTGATTTCTTCATAATATTGCAGCTTGTAAACGGAAGGAGCAAGATCAAGGGAAAGACCGAGGAAATGCACTCAAAAAACCCAGACTGGTCTTTACTGATGTTCAGCGCCGAACTCTCTATGCAATATTCAAGGAAAATAAACGTCCTTCCAAAGAATTACAGATCACCATTTCCCATCAGTTGGGGCTGGAGCTGAGCACCGTTAGCAATTTCTTCATGAACGCACGACGGAGGAGCCTAGATAAATGGCAAGTTGAGGGCTGTGCCGACTCAGGCAGTTTGTCCTCTTCTTCTAGCACTTGTACCAAAGCTTAAAGGAAGGGCTGCAAATGTAGTCTTGGTGGAATAGCTTTGAAACCACCCAGAGTTGAAGAGTTGGGTGGTATATACATTTAATTTATTATTATTATTATTATTATTATTATTATTATTATTATTATTATTATTATTATTATTATTATTATTATTATTATTATTATTATTATTACAAATGAGCAGGACCTCAAGAAAGCAGGTTTATACTTAACATTATTTATAAGTCCAAAGAAGCCAAAGACTTATTTCATCTGATTTTGAATTCGCTCTAAATAAAAAAAAATCATAGAATGGCTTGCAAAACAAAAAGGTTAGAAGGAAATTGAGGGAGAAAACTGATTTTTACATCTTCCCTTCATTCTTGCACTTAACCCACAGTCTTTAATCATCTAATGTTGGAGCATGGTGATAATTTGTTATCAAAATAGATGTCCTCAGATATAGCTCCTCATGTCCATGGCAAAACCACAGAGATGAACATTTAGTGGATGCAACAGTAGCAAGGAAGTTTTCCAGGGCAATCACAAGCCTAAAGCCACAAGTTATTAATATTCATTTTAACAATATGGTTTATGTTGATGGTCTGCCAATATAGACTCTGAATACAAGTTGAAAGAAGGTAAAGACATTTTGACTTTTATGCAAACCAGTTACATTCTCTTTGCTTAGAAATAGAGCTATTCTTTATCTTTCCCCAAACCATGGTTTTCTTGCAAAAGGATCAAAATAGTACCAAAGAAGACATTTAATATATTGCTGGTATTTTGTTGTGATTATTTTACTACTTCAAAGCTATTTTTACATTCAATTCTATGCAGAGCTTAGGGATAAACTAATTAATAGTAACAACACACAAGACTGTTATTCTACCGGTAGCTGTGAAAATATTTTTCATTGATTTCCAGAAGCGATCAGAGCATATAGCTCACACCCACGTGAAACTCAGGTTGTCTTTCTGCATCTCAGACAATCTTTTTTATATTTAATCTTCTTCATAAGTGTACTATAGTCCAACTTTCAAATGCTGTCCATTTTAGATGCATGCTTGCATTTATATAGTTTATGCCCATAATATTGGAATGATTTAAAATGCCAAATCCTGGAACGCAGGCTTAGCTCTGAGCAGAAAACTGACAAGAAGTGGTCTAGAGCCCATCCAAGATACTCATTATTTTATTATTATTTATTTGTTTGTTTGTTTGTTGTACTATTAATCTCCCCAGTAATTGAAAGTAAATATGATTATGATTTGGAAGTATCCCTGCAATATCTACAGAAATAAAGAAAATGAATATCACTTCCCATGAGAAGACCTCATAAACAAGTCTTCAGCATGGCCTCTTGGACAACAACCCAGCAACAAAGGAATATCAGATTTCCAGCCAAGTGGTCCAAGAAGACTGCAGTTTAGTCTGTCGCCATGAAGGTGGGATAAAGAAGATGGCTGTACAATATGGTTTTTCTCCTGAGATACAGTGATGTTGGGATGGCTTCAGAACCATCTCCTCTCATGCCCACTAAATGATCTGTATGTTAAGGGCATGTTCCCAAGGAAGCCAACTTTGGCTTTGTTTGCATCACATTTCTTACACAGAAAGTCATACAGATGACAATCTCTACTATATTGGAACATGCTGGAATTTGTGTGCCAAGGTAACTTCCTTATCTAGTCAGCAGAAAGTTATAACATGAAAATTAACACTGGCATTCTTCATTCATTTCTGCATTCATTCTTTCTCTCTCAGTTTATTGCAGACTAACTCAGCAGGCTATTGTTTACTTTATAGTGGAAGGAATACTTCTTCATGTGCATCATGAACAAGTTATTATTTCCACGTGACTAGAAAAATGGTAAAATGGTTCATTACTGAATTTTAAAAAGGCACAGGGAAAATAGAAAACTCGGGGAAAAATTATAAAAAAACATTTTTACAAGATTGCAACAAGCAACCTTTTATTTACAGTGCAAGATTGATAGTCATTGTGGCATTATAGTACTCATGGCAAATATAGGTCAAAAAGAAATACGCAATAAGAAGGGAATTTTAAAAGTTGGTTTTACCTGCATAAATGTGCATTTTGGTATTTAAGTTTGTATATACAGATAGTCCTTGACTTACAACCATTCATTTAGTGACATTCAAAATTTAAATGGCACTGAAAACAGTGACATGATTGGCTTTTCACACTTACAACCATTGCAGAATCCCCATGGTCACGTGATCAAAACTTGGGCACTTGAAAACTGGCATGTACTTATAATGGTTGCACTGTCCCAGGGTCATGTGATCACCATTTGGAACCTTCCCAGCTGGCTTCCAACAAGCAAAGTCAATGAGGGAAATCAGATTCACTTAACAACCTTTATCAAGCAAAGAGAATGTAATGGCACATTTCTATCAAGCTGTTGTACTGATATATTCAGAAACTTACAATCATTATGCAGATTTCCCTTTCAAAATACTATTGTGTCATATGGTTGATTTTACAATAAGCACTGTAAGTTATCTGGAAAAAACAAAATCAAGAATACTTATGCCTACAATTAAAAAAAAGAAAAGTGTTATCCCATGCTATTTATCATGTGAAACAGAGATGCTACCTCACTCCATTTTCCATGGGTGATTTTAATTACACTGATGAATACCAAAGATTTTTTTTACACATAGCCTGCATCTGAAAAGGGAACTTGTGCTGCTAAACCGTGCATTTTCTATTTGTAAAGTTACTTTTCTAACTGTACAATGGCAACATAATGTTTACACTATTCTTTCAATAACAGTACAATAAAACTATGAGAACAGGTTGCAAATCACATTAAATTGGACGAGTGCCTTGCTTGAACCAAAGCATTAACCACTTTTGACCTCTTTAGACCTTACTGTATAGATACTCTCTGAATACCTCAGCCTAATGGAATGGCCATGAAAAATAAAAGGAATAATTCTTCACAATGGTGATTTTTGCCAACTGGTCATAACATTAAACTTTCCCTGCTAGCAAAGGAAAAGAGTTTTGCTTTGAGTTCTGCTTTTTTGCCAGCAACCCAAAGGTTCTTTGCAAGTGGCTTGAATCCTCTGAACAGACAGGCTGGGCATTACTTTGACTAGTTCCTCCAAATACCTCATTGCATTAAATAATTACAATTATATTATAGGGAGCCCTGCAGAATTAAGCAGAAATTATTTGTTAATTGCCATGTTTGCCTTAAGAATTGTATTATTTGTTCTAAAGTCATGATTTGTTAAGATGAGGCACTTTCTCATTATTTTGCTAAGCTTGAGGGTTTTTTTAAAAAAATTTCTCCTTGATTCAAGCTGCTGGTAAACACACACACACACACGATATTAATATATCCCAGGGAAGTTACTTTTTTTTGTTTGAAAGGTTTTTTAGTGTTATTTTTACAATGTACACTTGCACTCTTTATTTTCTAATATTTTATGCTTCCCTGAGTTTATTTAATTTTGTTTATGATACTGTTGTGAATACATAATCATTACATCTTCTGTTCCATCCCTTTTGCTCCTGATTCCTGGAAATGCCTGGCTTCTCCAGGCTTCATGCTCAGCATTTTGAATATTCCGAGTCCCATGCCTTACCTTCAAAGTCAGCTGCAGTACACATCAAAGGTAGTTCTTTGATCCCAAAGAAGGCAGAGCTGCACTCTGAATGTGTTTATGTGATTTGTATTTTTTGTTTAACATTTTGCGTATGGGTGAGTATAAAGAGATGAGATGGGGAAAGTGTTAAATACTTAAAAGTACTGAGATCTGTGACAAACTTTATAGGTTTGCCCACCCCCCTTTCTTTTTGCTGTTCACATAGAGTTACACATGTAAGAATAATGGAGAACATGAAATCAAGTTAACCTAATGTGAATTTGGAAATGACCTACAATAAATAATGCTAGCAATGATTACTGTTCATTGGAGAAATATGCTGAATGGTTTATTAAGACTTGGGGTAAAATCTATGCTGGATTTAAAATAACACATGGATAAGGGATGGGTCAGGGTTAGGATTAGGTACATAGCAGGGATGGAGGGGGGTGGGCGGGGCTGAGGGTGGTCCTTGTGTTGCCTCCAATTTTAGGCTTCTTTATTAACATTTTTAAAAGGTGATATTAGTACTGTTAACATGGCAGCTCAGGCTGCTTCTCTATCGATAAGAAAGCATGTTTTTCTTTTAGTCAAGGCCATTTCTTTCTTATTCAAGAACTCATCTTTTCAGCAACTACAGAATAGAAAGCATATTCTGAAAGTCCTTGGATGCACTTGCAACTTTCACAAAAGATACAAGCCTAAGTGGAAAAGAGCAATGTAACCCATAATGTTGTCATTTGTGGAATGTTAGCTAGAATCAATGTTTTCTAGTGTTCAAACATCACAAGCAATCAATGTATTGTATCTTATTGTTTTATCATGTGCTTACTGGTATCACATGTACCGAATGTACGTATCTTTTGCTTCTATACCCTATAAAAAGACTTGATTCCCCCCTTCTTAATGAACGCTTTTTGCTTTACCTGAATTGCTTGGTAGTTTGTATTTTGAGGAGGCCAAGAAGCCCCTTTGCAAAGGTAGATGTGTTTTCTCTCCCAAGTTCATGGAACAGGTTCTTCGCTAAATGCAAAATTGGGGTGCCTGAGTTTTGAAGAACATTTGGCTCCGGTCATCAGGATGTCCCTTTTTCAGTGGTGAACATGTTAAGGAGCCATTCCCTGTGTGTCTTTCTTTTCCTTTTTAATTTGCACTCAAGTAGAGACGATATCGCACAGGTAGTCTACAGTAGTTACAGCAGAAATCAGAATTTGCACAGTAAGCGATCCCATTTGTAAGTTGAGGCATCAAGCAAGCAAATAGTATTTTACAACCACAGGGTTTCTACAAATAGAAATAAATATTTCCCACAGCAAGGAAAAAAGTAGAGATGATTAAATTGTTTGTGTTATTCAAAGAAAAGAACATATCTATGTTTGTTTCCATTTGGAAACAACTTCTGGATATATATATTTTTAAGAGTAGAATATTCTTTATTGGCCAAGTGAGATTGAACACACAAGAAATTTGTCTCCAGTGCAGAAGCTCTCAGTATACATACAAGCAACAAAATGATAAAATCATAAATCATAAGATACAACCAACTAGTGATAGTCATAAGATACCAACAGGAGTAGGTAATAGGAAAGGTGAGAAGGATAATAGTAATACAGTCCTACTACAGATTAGGTATCCTTAGGCCCAAGACAGCACAGAGAGACTTAAGTGTTCAGCAGAGTGATGGTATGGGGGAAAAACTGAGTCTTGTTTTTTTTGGCATGCAATGCCCTATAGCGGCATCCAGAGGGGAGGAGTTGAAACAGTTTATTTCCAGGATGTGAGAAGTCTGTAGATATTTTCACAGCCCTCTTTCAGGCTTGTACACTGGCAGGCTGGCTGTGATTGTTTTTTCTGCAGTCCTAACTATCCATTGAAATCTATACCTGTCCTGTTTGGTTGCTGTATCAAACCAGACAGTTATAGAGGTACAAATGACAGACCCGATGTCATTTGTACTTCTAACTGTTTGGTTTGACATAGCAACCAAACAGGACAGGTATTTGTGATGGAAAAAATGAAACTTTGATTTTGGTTTTGCTGACTAGATAGATTTGTTGTTATAGAAGTGGCTAGTATACATTATTGTGTAAAAGCAAAAAGCTGAAGCTGTAATATTATCTTCTACTGTGCTAAAAATAGTCAGAATCAATGCCTTTTTTTCTTTTTCCCCTTCTAACCCACAAATCCATGGGAGAGGAAAAGGGGCTACCAGAAATACCAGAGGAATACAGAGATCTTGCTGAAGTTTTCAGCGAGGAGAGGGCGGATGAGCTTCCCCCCCACCGACCCACAGACTGTGCCATAGAATTCAAGCCCTGAGCAAAACTCCCAAAGCCCAGATTATACTCCATGAGCCCAAAGGAGAAGGAGGAAATGGAAAGATTCATAAAGAAAAACCTAGAAAGGGGGTTCATCGAACCTGCCAAGCCAAAAGTGGCCGCTCCGGTCCTCTTTAGAGAGAAGAAGGCCGGCTTTTTACACTTATGCGTGGATTATAGGCTCCTAAATACAATCGGTGAAAGCAACCTATACCCCCTACCCCTCATGAAGGACATGTTATCACACCTCTCGAAAGGAATTTTTTTTACTAAAATAGAGCTAAGGGAAGCATACTATTGCGTGAGAATTAAGGAAGGGGATGAATGGAAGACCGCATTTAACTGCCGTATTTATGCAATTAATCAATGACGTACTAAGGGAACACCTATTTAAGGGGGTCCTGGTTTACTTAGACGACATTCTTATCTTCACCGAATCAAAAGAGGAACATGTCAACCTAGTCAGAGCTGTTTTAAAGAAACTGCGAGCCGCCCACCTATATGCCAAACTCTCGAAATGCGAATTCCACCAGGAAAGGATAGACTACCTAGCTTATCGCATTTCCCCACAGGGCATTGAAATGGACCCAGAAAAGGTCAGAGCAGTATTAGAATGGGCACCACCTCACCCAAGAAAGCAACTGCAAAGTTTCCTGGATTTTGCAAACTTTTACCGCCAATTCATCCCCTCATTTGCCCAGATAGCCCTGCCCCTCACGAACTTACTAAAAACAAAAGGAGCATCCTCAGTAAAGCCTAGCCAGCCACTAAAATGGACAATGGAATGCCAAGTGGCATTTGAGAGATTAAAGAGACTTTTTTCTGCTGAACCAGTACTGAGGCACCCAGACATGGACAAGCCCTTCGTAATACAGGCGGATGCAAGTGATGTGGCAGTGGGAGTTGTACTATTACAAGAAAACGATGAAGGGGTATTGCAACCCTGTGCGTATACATCTGTCGTGACTCCGAGCCAGCCTGTGCTCTCAACAGCAGAGTCCGGGGAATCTGAGGAGGAGGAGGTGGAGGGAGGCTCTGAGGAGTTACAAGACTCACATTCCAGTGAGGAGCCAGGCCCCTCCAATTGTGTGCAGGGTGAGCTGCAGCTGGGTGGGGAGGAAGAGTCAGACTCGGATGTCTCACAGCTGTCGGAAATGAGAGACGCCCGAAAAAGAAGACAAGCTAGGAGAGTAGACCAGAGAGAGGCTATGGGACGACTCAGGAGAAGGCACTGAGAAGCCACACCTTGAGGACTGACTTACAAAAGGGGAATGTGTGGGTGGTGCTCGTTGCTGAAGGCAACCGTTGCAAAGTACTTCGTGGGAATCTTGTTCTGTTAGTATTGCCGGTGATTACTTTTCTGTTTTGCCTTGTATTTCATGTGGACAATTTCCTCCCTTTGGTTTGTGTTTTGCTGTTTCGGTTTCTGGACTATTTGACAGGTTTGTCACCCATATTAAAAGGGATTTGTTTTCTTTTGGAGTCTCCAGCCTATTTTTCTCAACAGGGGTTTTGTCCTTGTGCCTTTAACAAGGACAGCTATAGGCTGGAACATAACAACATCCAAGAAACTCACCAAAATGGAACAGCGCTGGCCTGTATGGGAGAAAGAGGCATACGGGATTCGGTGGTCATTACTCACGTGGCGCAAGTTCCTTGAAGGCAATAAAATCCCTTTCCAGGTGTGGACAGACCACAAAAATTTGGAAGCCTTGAAAACACCCAGGAAGCTCAACCCCAAGCAAGCCCACTGGTCCCAGCATTTTCACCAATTCCACTTTACGCTCAAGCATTTGCCGGGGGGAAAGAACTTCCTGGCAGATGCACTATCTCGCATGCCCCAATATAACAGCACGCAAACCACTGACTCTAAACCAATGATGGTAGAATCACAACTGGCAGCGCCAGTAACCACCAGAGCCCAAGCTAAATTAAAACCACAGCTGGGTAGCCAAACCGGAATTGAATTCCGGAAAAGTTTGGAAACAGATGTATGGTTCCAGAAAAATAAACACGTGTGCACAATGAAAGACGGGCTGCCTTGGGTGGGGGAAAAGTTATATATACCAACAACCCAAAGAGTCACATTCATGCAGCTTTGCCACGACACAAAATCAGCAGGGCATTTTGGATTTGCAAAAACATTACACTTAATTAAACAGCAATTTTGGTGGCCATCCATGAAAAAGGACATAGAAAGTTATGTGGCCAGCTGCCCAAAGTGTGCAACTGCCAAGAGATTGCAAGGGAAATCGCCCGGGCTGCTACAAACAGTGGCAAATCCCTCAGCCCCCTGGAGGGAAATAGCCATGGATTTTATAGTGGAATTACCAGAAAGCAATGGGAATACTGTTGTCTGGACGGTCATGGACTTGTTTTCCAAACAGGTGCACTTTATCCCTTGCCAAAAGATTCCCACCGCAAAAGCCTTAGCGAAACTTTTTGTGCAGCATATTTACAGATTGCATGGGGCACCCCAACACATATCTGATAGGGGAGTGCAATTTACGTCTGCAATTTGGAAGGAATTTTTATCCCTCTTAGGGGCCACTCAGGGACTGACATCTAGCCATCACCCTCAGTTGAATGGTCAATCGGAAAAATTGAACTCAGTACTTGAGCAATATTTAAGATGCTTTCTTAGTTTCCAGCAGTCGGATTGGACGGACTTACTCCCTTTCGCAGAAGTGGCCTACAATAATGCAGTCCACTCCAGCACAGGTTACACTCCTTTTCAAATAGCTACCGGTCAAAGTTTCAACCCCATGCCAGAACTAACCCCAAATGAACAGGCGATCCCATCACTGAAAGAATGGATGGAACAATTACAAAACACCTGGCCAATAGTTAGAAAAGCACTAGATGAAGCTAGGCAGGCATACAAAGCACAAGCCGATAAAAAAAGAGTTGAGCCTACACCATTCATTATAGGAGAAATGGTGTACTTATCTACAAAATACCGAAAATCCCTACAACCCGAAATATATAGGGCCTCTTCCAATTAAAAGAATCATAAACCCAGTAACAGTAGAATTAGAATTACCCAAAAATCTCAGGCAAATACACCCAATTTTTCATTGCAGTTTGTTGAAAAGAGAGCATCAGTCACCTTTACGGCCAAAAAGTCCCCCCCACCACCACCTCCAATCATGGTGGAAGGCGAACAACACTTCGAGATAAAGGGAATCCTAGATTCTAGGAGATATCATGGGGCAACTCAATACCTAGTAGCATGGAAACACCTCCCTGCCTCACAAAACGAGTGGGTCCATAAACATCATGTCAGAGCCCCGAAGCTATTAAAGAAGTTTCATACAGAGTATCCTAACAAACCAGACTAACTTTTATACCTGTTTTGTTTTCTTTACAAGTGGATCTCTCTTATTTTTAAGGAGGACAGGATGTCAGAATCCAATTATATTTCATTTCTAGTTATCGACTATGGAAAACCCCATTTCTGCTCTCTCTGGATTCTGTCATACAATGAAGGGGAAGGGGGATGAGCAAAGGGTTTTTATGGCTCTCACTTCCTTCATTAAACTTCAAAGGGACTGAATGTGGATTCTCACCAAGAGGACTGACCATAACAATATGGCCATAAACTTTCATCTACTCCTCCCTGAAATCTCCCATTTGCGACAGTAAGGGAAAAGGGGGGGAACAATGCAGCGCCTGGAATCTGGGAAAAGAGAGGAGGAGGATCGTTGCCCGGAAGAACTGTGGGGTGGGTGGGCTGCTTGAAAACACTTAAAACATTGAAGGGTGGGAGACAATTCTTCAGATCCTGTCTAGCATGCCTACAATCATTTTCTCTTAATAAATATGCCTGTTGGAAAAGATATTCCAAGAGTTCTGTATTTTTAAGGTGTAAAGTGAAATGGGTCCTTACACATACATAGGTACATACATACATACATACATACACGCACACGCACAAAGACAAAAAACAAATCTATCTATACACACATACATAGGTACATACATACCTATATACACATGCACGCACGTGCACGCAAGCACAGGTACACGGACACAGACACGCACGTGTGCACGCACAGACATGCACGCACACACAATGAGACGCACGCACCCAGACACGCGCACACGCGCTCACACACAGAAACACACGGACTCACACGCACGCACACACAGATATGCACACTCATGTGCAATGAGGCACACGCACGCATATGCCGATGCTCAAACTCAATGCGCATGCTCATGCACACACAGACACGCACACACATGCAGAGACTCACGCATGCACACACGCAATGAGACACACACAGACACACACGCACGCACACACACACAGACACGTGCACGAACGCACACAGAGACACGCACGGAGACTCAGGCACATTCGCGCGTGCACACACATGCACACTCACAAGCACACAGATGTGCGCACACACGCTTGCAAACAGACATGCAGAGACACACAACACGCGAATGCAGACGCGCATGCACACGCACGCACAGGCAATGAGACGCGCGCACATGTGCTGACACACAGACACGCACACGCACAGACACGCACACACAAGAGCACACAGGCACGCTTGTGAAATGAGATGCACACGCAGACACGCGCGCGCCGCACAGACACACAAGCAGACGCGCACGCAATCGCACCTGCTCGCGCACACACGCACAGAGACTCCTGCACTCATGGGACGGGCACACAAACGTACACACACGCAGACGCAATGAGATGCATGCACATGCGCTCGCACACAGACACGCGCACACAGACACGCATGCACATGCAATTAGACGTGCACACTCATGAACACACACACAGACATGCACACACACGCACGCAGACGCACAGAGACAGGCACACGCACATGCGCACGCGCATACACACGCGCACACAGACGCGCGCACACGCGCTCGCACACAGATGTGGATTCACAGACACACACATGCAATGAGATGCACAGTGTTGTGGCTCCGTCCGGTGGGTCCCTCTCATCAGAGGAGGAAGGCTCTGAACATGACGGAGAGGAGATGGCTAGGTCCCTCTCTCCCGGCCCTTCCCCTCTGGTGCAGCCTTCGGTGCCTTCC
This sequence comes from Protobothrops mucrosquamatus, assembly GCF_001527695.2. Taxonomy (NCBI): domain Eukaryota; kingdom Metazoa; phylum Chordata; class Lepidosauria; order Squamata; family Viperidae; genus Protobothrops; species Protobothrops mucrosquamatus. The sequence continues at coordinate 1,609,528 of NW_015386412.1, forward strand.
GACAGCGAGGAGTTTGGCCAGGAGCCCGGTGTTTCTGGACTTGGCCAGGAGCCCGGTGTTTCTGGACTTGGCC